>NC_138039.1:12667482-13008596 GCF_964106645.2 Podarcis pityusensis
GGCGATGCAATTGGATGTGTGCAAAATGGTCGCCACCTGTATAAATAAAAATAAATAAATAATATTCCTGATGTAATAATCTGGTTGGCCACTGTGAGAACTGGATGATGGGCTTGGTGAGCTTTTACCCGGATCCAGTAGGTTCTTCTGCAGTTGATTGCAGCATTTTGCATGCCAATGAGTGACTGAGGGAACAAATGTTAAAAATATTTAGTAATGTGGACCAAGGCAGAAGCTGCAACGTTTACCAAATAATGTTGCTCCCAGTTCAAAGAATTGTATAAAATGCAGTTAAAAGAGATTGTGATGTTACCAGAACCTCTTCAACAGTGAAATCCTATATATGGTTACTCAGAAGTAAATCCTGTGGGTATTCAGTGAAGCTTACTGACATAAAGCTGCACATATAGGTTTTAAGCCTGAGGCAGTCTAAGGCCAGGATGGATTTTCTGAGCCCAGGTAATATAGCAATCTATTTCCTCCCCCTCAAAAAAAAAAATTACCCTCTTCCTAAAAATAAAAGTGGTATAATTAATCATATGCCAGAAATAGTTATTATTTCAGCCGCTTCTTTAACCTTTGGGACTCCAAAGGGGTACCTGCTAGGATTTAAGAAACTGACGACTGTTTCAAAGCATTTAATGTCACGATTGGCCGATCAATATATTTTTCTATGAGGTAGACAAACTAAGAAGTGGTTTTTCTTGGCACCGTGAGGGCTGTGAAGTTTTATTGGGATCAGTGTCCTGCGGATATATCTGGTCATAGGAATATAAAATTCCACCCCACAAGTGTACATTAAATGCCGTTTTTTTAAAAAAAAAACATTGCAGAATCCAGAATAAATATGCGGAAGCGTTATGTCTGATAGGTGCTTTGCAAATGAAAGGGGCATACAAAACGGCCATCTAAAGAACGGCACTCCAGGGACAGGAAGACAGTTTGTAACGTGTTCTCACACAGATAGCTGAGTCAGGGCTGGGGAACCTTTTCCTGCATGAGGGCCACATTCTTCCCTGGGCAGCCTTCTGAGGGCCACACGATTGGCGGGCGGGGTTAGAGGCAAAAACATTCTAAAAACAATTGCGGTGAGAAACACCTGAGAACTGTTAAAGCTGAAAAAGACTCTTCCATCCAATGACTTCAAGGTTGCCAGGAACAATGTTCATGGAATCATAGGATCATAGTTGTCTTCCATATGTGGAATGGAGGGGAGCAACATACTGTATTTTGCCTCAAACAGCAAAATATCTTGCCCTTGCCCTTGCCCTGAGATGCTGGTGCTCTTTCCACTGCTTGGCCAGATAAGGGGCAGGGGGGTAGCAAGTCCAGTGTTCACAGATGTGATGCTTAGATTGACAGTGTCCATTTGGAGCGCAATGATGTCCTGTTTGGGATTTCAGCATACCAAGTTGTGTTTTAAATGGTTTGGGAGTATCTGGACCCAACTAAAAGGAGGCTTGGATTCCTACAAACAGGACAAGTTTGGCTCAGGATTTGGACCTGGCTGAATGTTGCACAATATTTCTGAAAATTACTTTGTGAAGGAAAAAAAAAGACATTCACATTAACTTTTTGCAAACCACTCCAACTTCTGTTTCATTTTTTTACCATCAAGCAGTATATAATTTTTTCTGACACAAATAAAATAAATAACTTGCTGATTAATCTTCATGACGACTTTTTATTTTTTTAAGGCTAACTGATGTGCAGAACTGAATTTGTAATTGGAAAAATGAGAAACAAAAATGACAGATACCTCCATGTGGTCCGGGGACCCACTGCTCACCACTCTCAAATTTTGTGCCCCCCCCCAAAAAAACCCACTAGGCCCAGAGTCAGCAACCTACTATGGCTTTTTAGTGCAAGGCTGACCCATCTTTTTAAGCCAGTGAGCTCATTGGGAATTTGCACTGGCTTCCATGGGTATAAAAAGGTAAAGGACCCCTGACAGTTAAGTCCATTCATGAATGACTCTAGGGTTGCGTGTGTAGGTCCCCAGGCCACCCCTCAAATAATTTCACACATAACACGTAATTTTTGTTTTGGTTTTTGGGCACTATTTTGGCCACAACTTTATTAAAATACAAAATCGGTGAGTGGTTGTTTAGACATTGGTTATGACTATCTGTCCCCCCGCCTGGGACAGAACTGACATACCGAGGTCCGATCGGAAGCCAGTAGAAGGGAAAGTCAAAATCGGGGATCATTTGAGCTAAGCGTTGGACCCATGCCGCTCACCCCAGCAGCTCCCCAAGGCTTGCCGGCCCTGGTCCCATGACAGGGATTGGACAAAATCGTGGCAAGCCCCAGGATTCCTTTAACGGAATTCCCTTCAGCACAATAGGAGAGGCAGGCACAGCCTATTCTGACCCCTCCACCACCAGCATTTTATAACCAATGCCTAACCGCAACCTTACAAGTTGTGATGAATTGCTAAGTAGTAGGCAAAAACCAAATGGCACAGCCAATCAGCCAAATGGCAAAATTCCTACTAGGCCCCTGCACCAAGGCAGGCGACCCCATGACAGGCAGAGCAAGGCCAACCGGAAAAGAGTGCGGGCGGGCGGGTGATCCGATGCACTCTGCAAAGAGAAAGAGAAACCAGAGTGCCCCAATATTTATAGACTATGGTCCCACCCACCCAAATTGCAACATACAATTTGCCCCAGCAACCCGGTTATCCAATCAAAGTACCAGGCAACAACCATTAACCTGCCTGGCAACAATAGGGCTGTCCCGGCGGCCCACACCGCAGCACATGCTCTTGTTTATGGAGAACACGCTTTGTGGCGCTCAAATTGCTTTACTGGCTGAGGGAGGCGACGTTCAGTTTTTCCGGGTCATGTGGCCAGCATGACTAAACCGCTTCTGGCGAAACCAGAGCAGCGCACATAAATGCCATTTACCTTCCTGCTGGAGTGGTACCTATTTATCTACTTGCACTTTGACATGCTTTCGAACTGCTAGGTAGGCAGGAGCAGAGACCGAGCAACGGGAGCTCACCCCATCGCGGGGATTTGAACCACTGACCTTCTGATCAGCAAGTCCTAGGCTCTGTGGTTTAGACCACAGTGCTACCCGCGTCCTTTGTTAGGAGGCCCCTATTCCCCTCACAGAGCTACAATTCCCAGAGTGCTTTAAGAACCAATTCCCTTTCCTAAGGAACTTTGTGAATTGTAGCCACCCTGGAGGGTTGGCCTAGGGTGAATGCACCCAGAGGATCAAATAAATGTTAACTACCCCCATCTTAGGGATTGGAAGACTGAGGAAAAACTGTGATTCCAGTGTTGGTTTTAGGTGAGGGCTTGGGCAAGATGCCATCATTAGGACCCCCTCTCCTATCACTGCTGCTCACTCACTTGTCCTCTCCCTCTGGGCCCAATCCATGCAACCACCCATAGGGAGAGTGCAAGGCAAGCGGAGGTACTGATCCATCTCCTGGCACCCATCACCCCTTTCAAGTTTGGAGAGGGCAAGTGGGAGCCAGATGAGAGCAACAGGACCGGGAGGTCCCGGGAGTATGGCTCTCTCTCAGCAGATGCCCAACTTTGCCTTCCTCTGGTGCCAGCCAGCATTTCAACCATACAGGGAATCAAAACTTAAGCAGAGCTTGGAATCAGAAACTTCCAGGTCACACTCTCAGGTTCACCAGTTGACTTGCCACAACGGACTTGCCACTGCGTCTCAAAACACCCATCTTTGCATCAGCCACAGGTTGGATGAGATTGCCTGAAAGGGGTCTTTTCTGATTCTAAAATCCCACAATTTGTTCCTACTATTAAATAGAACCTGGGCACATTTCCTTTCCTAACCACTCTCTCATATCTAAAAAAGAATGCAGTTTAAAAAAACAAAAAACAAGTTCCTTAATAAAGTAACCTAATGCCATTTAGCTGTCCAAACACACTGCTGCTAATTATGGTTATTAGTTTAAAGAGATCATTTTTGTTATTGCAATTTTGTTCCATTTCCTACCATTATATAGACCCTGGGCTCATTTCTGTAAATAACCAAGCTTTTTTTAATGTCATGGGGTACATAGCAAAGTGGATGCAAAGATTCCACACCATCTGAACTGGGAAATATTGTGTGTGTGTGTGTGTGTGTGTGTGTGTGTGTGTGTGTGTGTTTCTAACCTGTTTAATCTGGCTACAACCCTTTGTCCTGTGGTCAACTGACATCCCAGCTAATGGTTTTTGATGAAACCCATTATTCCTGAAGCTATTTTTAAAATATGATGGAAAACAAATCAGTTCAACCCACCTAGAAGACTAATATTTTTCAGGAACGTGCAGAGACAGTGGTCTATAACCACAGCCCTTTCCTTCTGAACTCAGGTTTTGAACTCACACAAGAAATGTGAGCTTACCTTGACATTCCTCACGGCACAGAAGGCCAGATCTTTGAACACCAAGCAGCCATAGTATCTCTTGTGGGAAAGGGGGAGTTCAGGAGAGCCTGTCATGCCCACTTCTTCCTTGATGTCAAAGAGAGCAACAACTATCTGACTTTTAGAAGACATCTGAAGGCAGCCCTGTTTAGGGAAGCGTTTAAAGTTTGATGCATTACTGTATTTTAATATTTTGTTGGAAGCCGCCCAGAGTGGCTGGGGAAGCCCAGTATTACTATTATTATTATTATTATTATTATTATTGCCCAACTGTTACACAACAGCCCTGCATTGCTGCCAGTTGGATCTTACCATCTGGTAGTTGTTACCAACACTTTTCTTTTCAGTCATCTACAGACCCAGGCTAGATCTAGACACATCAAAAAAACATTTCAGGAAAGCGTGTAGTAAAGCTCACAATGGTAAATCACATCGCCGAAGGATTGAACTCCACAGCGCCATCTGGTGTCACAGTGTTACAAAACATTTAAAACGCTAATTTAACAAATTTACATTTAACTAATGTAGCTGAGCCCCAAGAAACAAGGTGGGGGAAACTGGGTAGCCAAATAATTGTTAACTCCTGGGACCCCAGCCAATCGCTTGCAATTTTTTCACAGAGTGCAAAACCAGCTCTCCAGCCCTCCGCTACTCTGAGAAAAGGGCCAAATCCTGGCTTTACCCACTCTCATCTTGGCATGAAATTCAAAGTCAAATAGGCATGTGGAGGTTCCTGAATCCCTAGGGTAATAATCATGCTCCGAATCCACTAGCCCAATTGTGAAATTTTATTAGACATAACAGACAGGGAGAAAGCAGGCAACAGCTCACACAGAACACATAATAAACAAGAGCACTGCAGCTCTAAAACCGGACTAAGCCTGGCCTGTCTACTTCAGTATAATATTCCTAGTCTACTTGCACATAGGCAGAATATACCAAACTGGAGAATCAGCTTCCTGGTGGTTTGGAAGACCCGGACTGGATCCAGGGTGGTGAGACAGGGAAGAAAACTGTAAAGGCAGTCCAGTCTTTGAAGGCTCTCTCCCCTCTGTCATTGGAGAGAGGTGTCCTCTGACCTCTTTCTGACCAATGAGAGCCAGGGTCAGTTAGCCTGGCTTAGAGAAATGGCAGGGACAGGCAATCAGGATCCTGTGTTGAATCTCTTAACATTCATAGAGAAGGAAGTTGTAAGAAGTGGCATATCTGCATTTACGTTCAGAACGGAACATCAGAGAAATGTTGGAGCTTATGTATTATTATTATTGAATAGGGTGTCCCTACTTTCACTGGGAAAATGTTGGAGGGTATGTGGTAATAAATACATATTGCATTGTGTAGCCCTCCCTCAACAGCATCTTGGAGGTGAATTTAGGCACAGTGCTCTGAAGTGACCTTAAAGTCTGGTTCATCAGTCGTGCCTCTTGGCCTGAAATTAGTAACCATATCGGTTCCGTCTCCACGGGGGATGACAAGGAAGACAGCGTAAAAGGAGATGTTTATGGGCCACCCAGGATGAAGAAGGCTTCGCAGCATTCTTTGCCGAGACCGGTCACTGCAGCGTTCTTGGCACATCTTGGGAAGAAAATGGAAATCTAAGAAGGAAGGAAACAGTGGGTGCAATACAGATTAAAATCAAAACAAAACCTGATGCTGTCTATGATCGCTGATATGAATAGCAGTTTTGTATACCAGCGTGGCTTAAATGCATATCAGCCAATGGCCGTGCTTGTCTTAGGGAGAGAGAGAGCACCCTTTATCTGCATCCTGTCAGGAACGAGTCAGATCCAGGGAGAAAGCCAAGATCACAGGAACAGGAACTGGGCCAGCGAGAAGCAAATTTATCCACAAGCACCACACTTGTCATCGGGTCCTAGGAGGAAACTGATACTCAGCAGATAACAGGCCTGCGGAGCCAAAGAATCAAGTTGCGGCATGTACAACTCAATTCTGTATTTCTGCATATTTGTCCACACTCACATGTACCAGCATTGCACTAATCCATTAAAGCAGAAATGTGGATTTCACAATGTAAATCGAATAACTGTGGTGCGTCACTTGCATATTATGGTCAGCCGTTGGCTGAATCAGGCATTCTGTTTCCCCTTAAAAGAGCATCAGGCGTACTCTAAGGGCCAAGCGGCGCATTACCTTACTGAGGCGACAGATCATTCTTTTTAAAGAAAACTAAATCTAAAAGTTTAGAAATAACAATTTATTATGTTAGAAATAAGAGAGAAGAAAACAAGGGCATGGTTCTATCATTTGTGCTCCAGCATATTAGAACTGATCAATCTACATTCCTAAGAAACATGTTTCATTATATATATGTATAATAAATGCAAAGTAATAAGAAGTTAATTAAAGGAGCAAACATGGAGGCACATTCTAACATAGCCCAAATCAGCTCCTTACATTTAAAGCTGAATCATGCCACTTCAAACCATCCTGGCTTCCTCCCCCCAATGCTGAGAACTATAGTTTTGTAAGGGTGCTGGGAATCTTTAGGAGGCTCCTATTCCCCCCCCCCGAGAGCTACAATTCCCAGAGTTCCCTGTGGAGCAATTTTGGAAGCATATGTAATGGCACCGTGCCCCCAAAGATCAGAAATAATGGGAATGTCATAATGGGAGTTCCAGAAAGTGATGTCATCCACTTTAAACGATGACTTTTGAAGATCAGGAGAGCTAAATGCCTCAAGAGTTGCGGAAGTTTAGCTAGAGCAATGGACCAGGGTCTCTGAAGCCCAGAATCCCCTGCAAAACAATGGCTCCTTTCTCCCTTCTCACGACTTCACTTTCCAGAAAGTGCGGAGGGCCAAAGTTCTGGCTTTCGAAAGGCAGCCTCTGCAGGCATACCAAAGACAACTGCCTCCCTTTTTTAAAAACACACACACACACCATTTTTAAAAAGTTAGAGCATTGTATTCCAACCCGAACTGCGGTGGAATTTTATAAGGCTAAGTGACGCCACCCTTACAACAGACCCTTCTTCACTTCAATTGCTTCCCCCCCCCCCATTGATTTATGGGAAATCACAGCTCTTGTCACCGGACTCATTACATCTCCGGCTTTGGAGTTAACGGTCCCCTGATGCTAAGCCCAAAGATACTGCCAGATAGAGAAGGAACAGCTAATGATGCTTTCAAGGAATGGCTTTAACTGGTTGACACATTGAATGTGTGTCCTCCTGATATCTGAGTGGGATCAGGCTCCCTGTGTTTCTGCTTGGGCCACACAAGCAGCAAGATAAGCCCCACGATGACTAATCTAGATGACTAATTCTGGATCGAGAACCGCAGGCAGGCGTGAGGGCGGGGGATCAGGCTAGCTTCTCTTATCTCGCCACTCATTCATCTTCCAAGTGGGAGAGATTAATTAATAATCTGTCCACTTCAGGACCAGGGAGAGAGGGATCAGTTTGTTCCATGTCTATGTCCATTTTCCAACTGAACAGTAAAAGAAATTCACAATAAATTCATTTTTAAATATGTATCTAGAGCAGTGTAGGGATAGATAGATGATAGATGATAGATGTTAGATGATAGATAGATAGATATAGATAGATGATAGATAGATATAGATAGATAGATAGATAGATAGATAGATAGATTAGATAGATAGATAGATATAGATAGATGATAGATAGATAGATAGATAGATAGATAGATAGATAGATAGATAGATAGATGATAGATGATAGATAGATAGATAGATAGATGATAGATAGATAGATAGATACTGCAATTTCATTTTTTTAAATGTGTTTTTGCACATTTTCTCAGCCAGCAACTGTATCCCATCTTTCCTGACTGTTGACCATGTACCTGGGAGTTGGAGTCCATCTAGAGGAGTATCTCCCAAACTTGGGTCTCCAGCTGTTGTTGGACTACAACTCCCATCATCCTAGGTATCAGTGGTTAGGGATTATGGGAACTGAAGGCCTGAGTTTGAGAAACACTGATCTAGAGGGCCAGAGGTTCATCATCCCTTGCCTAGCATATAGGGAAGGCTCTGTCATCTTTCACACTTGCAAGAAAGGAGCTGGAGATCCCCTGGGTTATGACTTGCTGTGAATGTGTCTCCATTCATACTTTACGTGGAGAGGCACTACTGAGGTCTCTATACTAACTACCATGCAAGTCCATGCAAGACAGGGGTGCACCAACCAACCAACAAGCCAACTGTGACAGGCGGCTGAGGCCACCTGCCTATCAGTCATCTGATATCATGATGATGTCAAGTAACTGATGGAAGGTTCCACCTGCCTGTCATCATTGACCAATAGTGTCCGAGGAGGAGTCTGCTCCACCAGCATGTTGCCCACAGAGAAAATTATTATTATTATTATTATTATTATTATTATTATTATACCCCGCCCATCTGGCTGAGTTTTCCCCAGCTGCTCTGGGCAGCTTCCAACGAAATATTAAAAATACAATAAAACACCAGACATTAAAAACTTCCCTAAACAGGGCTGCCTTCAGATGTCTTCTGAAAGTCAGATAGTTGTTTATTTCCTTGACATCTGATGGGAGGCCGTTCCACAGGGCAGGTGCCATGGGCAAAGCAGCACATAGCTGAATGCAACTCTTGTCCTATCAGCTGATGAGCAGGATGTTTGATCCTGCTCTCTGCAAAGGTCTTCTTCACCGATGAGTTACATTTTCCCTCTGCGCATCAGCTGACGTCACCCTGTAATGTCAGCTGACTGAGAAGTAGACATGGTTTGGGAAGGAAATGGCATTGCAGGCCAAATTGGATCCCACCCCCTGCACTCAAAGATAGAAGAAGAAGAAGAAGAAGAAGAAGAAGAAGAAGAAGAAGAAGAAGAAGAGTTTGGATTTGATATCCCGCCTTTCACTCCCTTTAAGGAGTCTCAAAGCGGCTAACATTCTCCTTTCCCTTCCTCCTCCACAACAAACACTCTGTGAGGTGTGAGGCTGAGACACTTCAAAGAAGTGTGACTAGCCCAAGGTCACACAGCAGCTGCATGTGGAGGAGCAGGGACGCAAACCCGGTTCACCAGATTACGAGACTACCGCTCTTAACCACTACACCACACTGGCTCTCCAAGTGGCCAGAGCTTCTCCACCCCTAGCATACGCTCTGTATTTCCAGCTCATGTGGCTAGAAGTTTGTTTATTTCTTTTTCGTTTTCAAATGTTATTAATTCCATTTAGACATAAAACATGCAACAGCTGCATAAATTGAGAATTAAAATAAAATGGCAGTATATGCTCAGATAAATGTTCCCAGCTGACTGCCCCCAGGAAGCCCATAAGCGGGACATAAAGGGAACATCCCACCCATTTATTTTTTGGGCTAGAGCAGCCTTCCATAACTTGTAACTGTCTGGATACTTTGAACTACAACTCCATGACTGGAGCTGGGGGAAGTTGTACCCCAACAGCATCTGAAGGATCCCAGGTTGGCAAGACTGAAAAAAAATAATAACAAGAAACAAGGCAAGCATAGCATGTGGAATAAAACAGATGTAAATAAAAGAGGCTTCAAACAATTAAATGATGTCTGTTGTCACAGTCTTTGGCATCTAGTTGACCAACCGGATGTTGGGTTACATAGGCCTTTGGCCTCATCCAGCAGGGCTCTTGTTAAGGAAATGGAGAGAGAAGAGGGAGCTCAGTGGTAAGAAGGCATTGCTTTCCATTCTGTCCTGTATTCAACGCACACAGAACTGCTTCCATGCAGCTGCAGTTCATCTTCCTCCAAAGACTGCATCACTCGTCTCGCTGTCTGCTGTGTTGAAATTATGTCACTTATGTAAGTTACATTATCCCATCTCATTCCTTTCAGTGCAAAGGAAACAGTGCAGACCAGGGAGGGAAACACAATTGTTTTATTCGAAACCAAAAAAAAAAAATTCCTTCCAGTAGCAACTTAGAGACCAACTAAGTTTGTTATTGGTATGAGCTTTCATGTGCATGCACACTTCTTCAGATACAGTCATATCTCATGTTATGGATATTTCAGGTTACGTGTTTTCGGGTTGTGGACTGTGGGAAACCTGGAAGTACCAGAATGGGTTACTTCCGGGTTTCGCGCTCACACATGCGCAGAAACAGCAAATCACGCGGGCGCCCGCACAGACCCAGCACTTCAGGATGCGAACGCTGTGGGTTGCGGTGTGCCTCCATCACGGATTATGTCCGCAACCCGAGGTTCCATTGTACACTGAAACAGAAGTCACCAGACCTTTATATATAGTGAGAGGGTGGGGAGGGGTATTACTCAGAAGGGTGGTGGGAATGGGTGATTGGCTGACATGTGTGGTAAGCCATCACCCATTCCCACCACCCTTCTGAATAATACCCCTCCCCACCCTCTCACTATATATAAGGGTCTGGTGACTTCTGTTTCAGTGTACCTGAAGAAGTGTGCATGCACACGAAAGCTCATACCAATAGCAAACTTAGTTGGTCTCTAAGGGGCAACTGAAAGAATTTTTTTTATTTTGTTTCGACTATGGCAGACCAACACGACTACCTACCTGTAACTAGAACAATTGATTTAGGTTATCGTTTGCTGACTGAAAGCAGCAAAAGCAGCAAACACTGATTTTATTTTCTGGATTGGTTTCTATTTCAGGCATGGAATAAATAAGCAAACATCAGCCATTTCCTCTCCCATTTCTGAATTCTTTGACATCCCTCCTTTAGGCTTTGCTCTGTCCAAACTGACCCCTTTTAAAAACAATTGTTGGTCAGAACACTTGTTTACCCTCTTACGCAACCAACAAATGTTGGAAGGTATGATATCAGGAAAGAGGGAACGAAATCTAACAGGTGGAGAGAGGAGTGGGAGGGGTGTGCAAGTATTATTATTATGGCAACCCCGCCGTGTCAATTGCTATGGGAACCAAAGAGTTCTGTTCTGCAGTTCCTTCTGCCACCTACATAAAAGAGAGTGACTTAAACAGCAAGATAACCCCTCCAGCTGAGTTCTGTTCCTGTAATGTCTGGCAGTGTTTAAATGAACTCATGAAGGAAAGTGTTGAGTAGCGAAAGACAAATGACCTTTCCCATCTGGGAAAGGTCTCTGCATCTTTCAAGCGACACTGTCTGCTCCGAAGCAGAGCTGAAAAGAAAAGGGAGGAATGGGAAGAGAGGCGGAAAAACCCAAATCAAATCAAACAGAAGGCGATGTCAGGCTACAAAGGGGCCAGTGACCTTGTAAAGAGAAAGGGCAGGGGAATCCATGGCTGAATCTGTGCACTGGGAGAAGAAAAAAAGCTAACTAATGAGTCTATGGTTGTGGCTCCACAGTGGACGGTGAAACAGGAAAGGCAGAAATCATAACACCAGGCTTTGGTTGAATAAGAAAGCTTGACTCAGGCTAAAATCTTCCATCCAGAACACCCGCTCAGTGGAGCTGATCTGGCCCACATCTCTTTATTTATATCAATAGGCAGTGTTATAAATGAAGAGATCAGAGCTGGATTACCTTCTGTGCTAAGTCTGCTTTGGAATGAAGGACAACGGGTCCAATATGCTGCAGAATGGAAGCCCAAAGGCAAACCAGAGATGCTTGAATATATTGCTCTTCTCTTCCCCTTTGACAATATTCTTGTAGCTTGGGCAGTAGTGGCTATTTGCAGGGGGGAAATTCAAAATGCTAGGAGTCTGCACTGGGAATATGCCGGTCATATTCTTTGTTCTGCAAAATGTTCTTGAGCGGGTGAGGCGGGGCGGGGGGCGGAGAGAAGTCTACTACTGCTATTTCATGTTATTACCAGTAGACATTGTATCTAAAAGTGGCATAGTCCTTGCCTGGGGTGGAGGGGGGACGTTTGGGACATACTCTGTAACTGGACTGTCAAAATAGAGATGGGAATAGGCATCAGGGCAGGTTCAAGTATGGTGAGATTCAGAAGGGTTCTTGATTTAGAGCCTCTTGACAAGGAAAATAGAGAAGAGAAGAGAAGAGAAGAGAAGAGAAGAGAAGAGAAGAGAAGAGAAGAGAAGAGAAGAGTTGCTGGATGAATGAGGCTGCAATCATGTAGTCCAGGTGTAGGGAACCATTTACAGACTAAGGGGCCATGCTCACTCTACCTAACGATAGGGCTGGGTCAAACGCTGAAGCCAGGAAACATTAGCAGGAGGCTGATATGTGCCATGAGTCATATATCTGAGGGAGGTGGAAATGAGGTCACTGTTGTGATTCATTGAGGTTAGGCTGGGTGCCAATAGGTTGCATCTCATTCTAGCCTTACTCAGAGTAGACTCATTGTTGTTAATGAGCATGACAAACTTAGGTTCATTCATTTCAATGGGTCTACTTTGCGTAGAACTTAGTTGAATACCACTCAATATTTTTGCTGGTAGAGGTTTTTTAAATGTTATTCTATTAGCTTTTGGTTTTTAAAAGCCCTAATGTTTATATGATTTCAGTGATGGATTTTGACATTGTCATTTCATTGTATTTTTCCTTTGTAACATTTGCAGACCCCTTTTGGAGGACCTTTGGTCTGGGGGCAAAATCAACAATTTGCAACCTAGTAATAATAATGAATAAAACACGAAAAATGGCTCACCTTTGCATTCTTTCCTATGTCCTCCCTCCCATAAAGATTACGAATATCTGGGTCCAATGAGAAAAGGCACCTG
This sequence comes from Podarcis pityusensis, assembly GCF_964106645.2. NCBI lineage: Eukaryota > Metazoa > Chordata > Lepidosauria > Squamata > Lacertidae > Podarcis > Podarcis pityusensis. The sequence continues at coordinate 12,680,502 of NC_138039.1, forward strand.
AGGCCCAGATCTCAAAAGGCAAGCTGTTCCTCCCGAGCCAAGAGGATTTCTCTGCAGTAACACCGGCCGTGTCGGTTTTATGGCGTGTGGGGGCAAGGAGTACAGAATCCCTGTGATCGTTCAAAAGTTTGGGAGCGAAGGCTTTGCGCTGTAATGTGTTTGACCCTTCCTGAAAAGATCACCAACCAATTATCTTCCTAACAGCTCAGGAGATTAGCTGAACTCTATTAGTATACATCTGTATGTTCAGGCTGTGAGTTTTAACTAGCAAGAGGACCACCTACAGCTTGCCCAGCAAGACCCACACACACTTAACTCCAGTGGCCTGGTATGTAGCCACTTGGAAAAGACGCAGGGGTTTTTTTTTCCCACCCCCCTCAGACAAAACTAAGTCATGAATACAACAAGAGGGTTCTAAACAGCTCCATAAACTAGCTGCCCTCGCCCCTCTTAAATTTGACCACAGTGCTTAGCAGAGACTGACATTGTGGGGAAATGAGATGGAGAGAAGCTTTTCTGCTTCTCTTAACCAGTGTCGGATTTATGTATAGGCTAAACAAGCTATAGCATAGGGCCCCACTCTCTTGGGGGGCCCCAAAAAAAATTAAAGGGGGAAAAACTGGATGTACATTTTCAAAATATAAGGAAAAAAGAAATAAAATAAAACCTACATACAGCAACAGTGTTTTGTGTTGTGTAGGCTTCCTATGATGTAAGTAAGGGGGCCTGCCTGCTAGCCTGCTCCCTAAAATATCACTGGTTTGCTCATTTCTATATATAGGGTGCCTACATTCTGCATGGACTGGTTGCATGGCAAGTATTAGCTCCATAAATTACCATATAGCATATATTCAATACAAAAAAACAGTGACAATTTGTTGTTGGCAAAGGACAGCTGGACAAATAAAGGGCCCCATTACCTTCAGTAGCTTAGGGCCTCATCAAACCTAATTCCGGCCCTGCTCTTAACAGTAAAATTCAGGAACATCAGATGAAGATGGAGTGCGCAGGCAGGCCAAAGGAAGCAGCGCTTCATATGTTGCAAAGCTAAACGATGCAACTGAATCCCACAAGTTGTAGTGGTGGCCACCGACTTGGGTGTCTTTAAAATGAATTTTTTTTTAGCAATTCACTGAATCACCTGGGGAATGGGACCAAACACAGATATGGATCAGAGATGGACTAGATTTGTTTGTTTGATTGATTGACTGATTATAGATACAAGTCAAGAGTCTTTTTGTAAACCGCTTTGAGAGGTGAGGGAGTTACAATTAAGTAATTTATAAATTTAAATAAATCAATGATGCCTGGTTCTGCAGTAATGCTTCTGAATACAGTGGTACCTCGGGTTAAGAACCTAATTCGTTCTGGAGGTCCGTTCTTAACCTGAAACTGTTCTTAACCTGAGGTACTACTTTAGCTAATGGAGCCTCCCGCTGCCGCCATGCTGCCACCACACAATTTCTGTTCTCATCCTGAAGCAAAGTTCTTAACCCAAGGTACTATTTCTGGGTTAGCGGAGTCTGTAACCTGAAGCGTCTGTAACCTGAAGCGTCTGTAACCCGAGGTACCACTGTACAGTACCAGCTGCTGGGAGCCACAGGACGGGAGAGTGCTGTTATGCTCAGGTGATGTCTGTGAGTTTCCTACAGGTATCTGAGAGGCCACTGTGAGAACAGGATGCTGGAGTAGATGAGCCATTAGCTCTTGTTACGTTCTTACTTTATCTAACAAGGTTTATATACCACTTTTAATTTTTATTTTAAAAAAACCTAAGCAGTTTACATAAAATATCATATATAAGCACTGATAAAACCAGGCCTTTTAAAAAAACACACACAACCAGGTAGACATAATAAAATTATCAAAACCTAGATAAAATCAGCAGTTTTAAAAACAATAAAGATAATCCAATTACATGGCTGGGTAGATGTGCCTAAACAGGAAAGTTTTAGCAGCACGATTAAGGTGCCTACTTAATATTATTTGGTTATGATTGATATATTGATTGCTGTTGTCGCACACACAAAATAGCCCTGCATGATCTAAGTGTCTGTCTTTCAACCTGTCTCCTTGAAGCTTCGATTTCCTGTAATAATAATTGCTGCTGCTCGGTTGGCTAGCTTGGGAAGAACACTTATCGGACCATGATGCTAAACATCCTTCCATTGGTATTCACGAGCTTTTAAAGAGCACTCCTTGCCACATTCAGTGAGCCATTTAGGGTCGAGAGGAACTAAGTGTAACTCGCTAAAGCAAGCCCTGTGTTAGGTGAGATGAGGGGCAGAGCACATATTTTCATGCAAAAAGATCTCCATCCACTTCCCAGCACTTCTCCTTAAAAGAAATTCTGGAGGCAGAGCAGGGAAAGTCCCCAAAACCCTGCAGTGCTACTGTCATTTAGGAACGCAGAGTCAGACCATTGGTCAATCTAGTTCAGTATTGTCTACCCTGGTTAGCAGCAGATCTCCAGGGCTTTGGTCTCCAGCCTTACCTGGAGATGTTAGGGATCGAACCCAGGACCTTCTGCATGCAAGGCAGTTGCTCTACCACTGAGCTATGGCCTTGGTGAGATGGACCAGTGGTTGGCTCAGTACCATGTGATCCCACTGCAAGGCAGTCAGGGAAGCTGCCTTAATGGAGTCTGACCATTTGCTCATCTAGCCCAGTACTAGCTATATTACTCAGTGCAGAGGCATTTAAATTAATGCACCTAAATGAGTCAGGTCCATTAATGTCGATGGGTCTACTCTTGAGTATGACCAGCATCATATACAACCCATTGACTGGCAGTGGCTCTGTAATAATTATTGTTGTTTTGTTGTAAGATGGCCAGGAGAGGTGGCCATGTACATTTAATAAGGGACTAAAATTCTATTACGCCAGCATGGTGTAGTGGTTAAGAGCGGTGGACTCGTAATCTGGTGAATCGGGTTCGCTTCCCCGCTCCTCCACATGCAGCTGCTGCATGACCTTGGGCTAGTCACACTTATCTCAGCCTCACCTCACAGAGTGTTTGTTGTGGGGGAGGAAGGGAAAGGAGATTGTGAGCCGCTTTGAGACTCCTTAAAGGGAGTGAAAGGCGGGATATCAAGTCAAAACTCTCTTCTTCTTCTTCTTTTTCTTCTTCTTCTTCTTATTCTATTTTCTGGTTGCAGAATTACAAAAATTTATTACCATTATTATTATTATCTTTTTCATTATCATCATCAGTCTTTATTATTTATTTATTTATTTATTTATTTATTTATTTATACATACATACATACATACATACATACATACATACCCCACCCATCTGACTGGGTTTCCCCAGCCACTTCAGACATTCAGTCATTGAATACACAGATCAGGCACTGAATTTTATTATTCTACCGAACTCAAGTATGAAATAGTATTATTATATATCATCTCCAAGCATTCATAATAATCATATATACAGTCTTTAAGCATAGTATTAAAAATAATACTATTTCATGCTTGAAATGCATATAATAATAATAATATTTAATGCTTGAACACAAAAATGCTAAATATTGTTATATGCAGTTTTCAAGCTTCCATAATAATAATAAGACGTACATTCTTCTAGCATGATATAATGGTGATGCCATTTAATGCTTGAATAATGATATGATTAATAATTATAATAAGATCAGCATCAGTCTAGGTGCATGCCACATAATGGAATTTCACACTCCCGTAGAAGATTCCCTTCAAGGCTTCCATATTGCTCCTGTCATAATCAATCAGGATCCAGCGCCAGCCGCCTCGAATGGCGTCTCCAAAGAGCGGCCTCCGTTCTCTCCTGGCGTGCAGCGAAAACAAATAAGCAGGGCTGCCCACCTGCTCCCGGGCCGCTTTGTCATATGCAATACTTTCAAGGTGTGACGTTTGCCTGTCACCGTGATTTCTGGAGGCTGATGCAGGGGAGGGAAAGAACATCTGCTGCAGCTACTCTGCCACCAGCCTCATTAAGATGAAAAGATGCCACCACATCTCATCTTGAAAGCCGAGATGTTTTCAAAAGTTTGAGTCTGCAAAAAGAGCAGGCAACCCACTAGGGGAAGCACTGTGGTTCAGCAGCAGAGCACATTCAATTCCCGGCCCCACGTTCAATTCCCGGCCTCTCCAGGTGAGATTGAGAGAGAACCCTGCCTGGAATCATGGACGGCAGCTGCCCACCAGAGTCGACAATACTGTGCTTGATGGACTAATGGTCTGAATTCGGTGTAGAGCAGCACTTTCTTCTTCCCTACCTGCCCGCTGACTGTCTCGCCAGAGTGGTGCATTCTCTGGTTATCTCCTGCTTGGACTACTGCAATGCGCTCTACGTAGGGCTACCTTTGAAGGTGACCCAGAAACTACAACTAATCCAGAATGCAGCAGCTAGACTGGTGACTGGAAGTGGCTGCCGAGACCACATAACACCGGTCCTGAAAGACCTGCATTGGCTCCCAGTACGCTTCCAGGCACAATTCAAAGTGTTGGTATTAACCTTTAAAGCCCTAAACGGCCTTGGTCCAGTATACCTGAAGCCTTAAATGGCCTCAAAGGCCCAGTATACCTGAAGGAGTGTCTCCACCCCTATCGTTTTGCACGCACACTGAGGTCCAGCACTGAGGGCCTCCTGCAGTTCCCTCATTGTGAGAAGCAAAGTTACAGGGAACCAGGCAGAGGATATTCTTGGTAGTGACGCCTGCCCTGTGGAACACCCTCCCACCGGATGTCAAAGAAATAAACAACTATCTGACTTTTAGAAGACATCTGAAGGCAGCCCTGTTTGGGGAAGCTTTTAATATTTGATGAATTGTTGTATTTTAATATTTTGCTGGAAGCCACCCAGAGCGGCTGGGAAACCCAGCCAGATGGGTGGGGTATAAATAATAAAATTATTACTATTATTATTACTATTATTATGATTCCCCTGTTTTCAGGGTGGTTCTCTGGCTCCTTTGACATCGAACTGGAGGTGGGGTGTAGCTCAGTGGCAGAGCATCTGATTTAAATTAAGAAGCCCCCAGGTTGAACCCCCAGGATCTCCAGATAGGGCAGGGGAAATCTCCTTTCTGAAATCCCAGAGAGCTCCTGCAAGTCAACGTACATTCAACAAACAGGGGAAATCAGCAAATCCCAGGTGTTGTCAATACTCTTTTGCCATGAATCAACCAATTATAACTGATGGGTGGTGCATACTCAATGGGCCGCCATGTTTTTGAAATGGAACCAGCTATAAAAATATGAGTGCAAAGCATATTCCTTGGCCATTTCTTCCTCCCTCTTTACGTTTGCTGGGAGAAGTCAAGTGGCCAGACCAGAGTGTCTGAGGGGTCATTCCGTTTATCAGTTCTGGCACTGGTTGCTTCTCGCTGACTTTTTGGGTTCTGATTCTTCAGCCGTTGTCTCCACTTGTAAGTTCCTTTGAACAAGCAGGAATGGGTACATCTGCCAATTTTGGCTTATCTTGGTTTCACATTTTTCCAGTCTGAAGTTCAACTTCTCCACATTTCTATATCAGATTGCAATTTTTTAAAATAGTCCTCATGAAAATTCATCAGCAGTTTACTGCGAATTTCCCCTAATATACACAATTTTGCAATTTTGCCTAACCTACACATTTTTTGCAAAACAATTCTCCCTAATATAATGCATGATTATGCTTTATTTTCATTAATGTGTGTGTTCCTGTGCTCCCCTCTTTTACCCCAGCATATGCATTCTTGTACATGCTACTTGACCGGAGAACTTGCTCTGTAAAATTTGAACAATTTTGAAGGATGGTTGCGTCTTGGTTTTCATGTGGTTTCGGAAACTGTGAATTAAGCAGGTTCGCCTTTAAATGCAAACTGAGTCAGAATTTCTCCCCCATCCCTAGTCCCAACCAAATTCAGAAATCCCACTGAAAATAAACAAATCAACTGACCACTCAGGAAGGGGGGGTGTGGAAATCCACTTCATTTCCAGCTGCCACTCTACCGGAATTTACCCCTTTAAACACACTTGAAAACTTACTAAATTTAGAGGGGAAAACACTGACTTGGGCATTGATGCAGGATGAACATTTCGTTTCTCTCCCTCTGGACCTTTCTGAAGCCCCATCTGTGCCGCACATTTAAAGCAGTCTCGTGCCATTTTAAACAGCCATGGCTTCCAGCTAAGAATCCTACAGCTCTGTGATATAAACAAATAGAATAACGTTTTATGCAAAGTTCCCCTTCCAGCAGGTACACCCTGAAAAGTTCTAGGCTGCCTACAAAAGTCAAGTATCCTTGCATGGATATATGCTCCCTGTATATTTTCAAGGCACACACCCTTTCTCTCTCTCTCTGCTACCATGAGGACTAGGAGCATGAAAATAATAATAATCATCATCATCATCTATTATTTCTATCCCGCCCATCTGGCTGGGTTTCCCCAACCACTCTGGGCGGCTTCCACAGAGACCAAAAATACACTAAAATGTCACACATTAAAAACTTCCTTGAACAGGGCTGCCTTCAGATGTCTTCTGAATGTCAGGTAGTTGTTTATCGCTTTGACATCTGATGGGAGGGCGTTCCACAGGGCGGGCGCCACTACCGAGAAGGCCCTGCACCTGGTTCCCTGTAGCTTTGCTTCTCGCAATGAGGGAACTGCCAGAAGGCCCTCGTCGCTGGACCTCAGCATCCGGGCAGAACGATGGGGGTGGAGACGCTCCTTCAGATGTACTGGACCAAGGCCATTTAGGGCTTTAAAGGTTAACACCAACACTTTGAATTGTGCTCAGAAACGTACTGGGAGCCAATGTAGGTCTTTCAGGACCGGTGTTATGTGGTCTCGGCGGCCACTCCCAGTCACCAGTCTAGTTGCCGCATTCTGGATTAATTGTAGTTTCCAGGTCACCTTCAAAGGTAGCCCCACGTAGAGTGTAAAGGACATGCAGGGATATCTTTCCTTTTTCTGGTGAAATTTGTACCATTCGGATCTCTTGCTATTGGTCAGCAAGGGTGAAATGAATGAAGCTTAAGCTTCAGGGCTCCTAATCCCAGAGTGGCTCCAGAAATTACTTTAGCCCATCTTGCTTTAAAATGTTGGATCTACTAGACCAAATTTGAGTCAGATGACTCAATTTGATTTAAAAAAATTTTTGCATGTATTTCAACAATCCCAGAGTTTGAGAGCCAGCGGCACAGATGTTGTGAAGGTGTGGTGATCTGTCATGGAACAACCCCTCTGAAGAAGACAACAGCGGTTATCCAGACCTCGTTGCTGGTTGCAAAGGCTCATGACAGTTCAAGCTTCAAGGCGCCCAGAAATGTCGGTCAGAAAAGCAGCTTGCCGGTGATTAATGCAAAGGTGTGAAGCGACATGGAAAGTGAAGGTGATGGACTAACAAGTCGGCTCAGCCAAATGGTGCGCTTGGCTTTTTAATAATAGGTTGTGGGAGCAGCGGCACATTTTCCTGTTTCTTCACCTAAAATATCCCCGTTGAAAAAAATATCTATTTTCAGAGTCAAATACAACTCAGTGATTCATCATTCCTACAGGAAATTAAAAGGGATCACACCTGGGCTTGACGATATCATAGGCCTTTGCCAAGAAGACTCACAATCAGGAAAAAGGAAGTAATGTTGATTCATCTGTCCCACCGAGAGCCAAATACTGCAGCCACCGACACTGGCTTAGTATTTTGGGGCCTCTCTGCAAACTTAGAGCTGCTTGAAAGACATTTGGTGGTGTGAGGCTGGAACCCAGATTTCAACTGCAGGGTTACAGAGATGTTGAATAAGTCCTTAGTTCATGGAAGGTACAGTAAGAAGAGGCCAGCATTCTTGGAAGTGGAACAGCAAGGATCATTCCATGTTGTAACTCAGGCACAGGCAAACTCGGCCCTCCAGATGTTTTGGGACTACAATTCCCATCATCCCTGACCACTGGTCCTGCTAGCTAGGGATCATGGGAGTTGTAGGCCAAAAACATCTGGAGGGTGGAGTTTGCCTATGCCTGTTGTAACTTAAGGGTTAATTCTGTTAAAGTCAGCTAACCAAGAGGGAGCGGGGTGGGTGTATTGCTTAGCAACCAGACAGTGTCGTGCTTGCTGAGTAGTACATGCCATGATTGGCTGTGCAGTTCTGAGGGAGGTTTTTTCCCCTCTGTATGTTTGGTTGAATACCTCCCTGTCCTGTACAAGGCCTCATGTAAGAAAGGCAAAAACTTCCTGCCTATTTCTCTTCACTGGTTTTGTTCAGTTTGCTCGCTAAGGTGCCATCAGGGCTATTCACTCTGAACTCCATCTGTGCCATTTAACAAACCTGAAGTCCATCTACTTCAGCATCTGGCAGTAGATGGACTGAACGAGATGGTTCTGGGAAGCCCACAAACTGAGCATGGCACATTCTGCAAGCAACAAATATGCTCCACCATAACAGTTTATCCTCATCACTGGCATAACATAGAGACGCAACAGCGGCCATGTCAATTAATCACTGGGTTTTATTTGTTGTGTTCTCTGTTCATACAGGCATCAACCTTGCATCTGTCTTGGATTAAACAGCCTGAGCTTTGGAGCATGTTCAGATTTGACTTTCTCAAGCAAATGAATCCGCTTTTGGGGTACTAGGTGACTAGGTGACCACAGCCATCCAGCTCACATTTTATCCTACAAAGCAACCTTCAACCTGGTGGCTCCCAACAGATAATTTGGAGTGCAACTCCTGTCATCTTTAACCATTGGCCATGTTTCATAGGACTGGGGGGAGTTCGACTCCTGGGAAGGCTGCTACTGGGATCCAAAAGGAGTCACCAACATGGCACCTGCAGGCACCAGTATGCCTGCCAGTAACTTCAAACGTGCCTTCATCGTCTCCATGAATTTTGTGACTGGTACCCACAGCACTTTCTCAACATTCCAAGGGTGGCATTGAGCTACGTCTTGCTGAAAGAAGACCCACTGAAATTAATGAACTAAGTTAGGTCCATTAATTTCAATAGGCTTACTCTGAGTCCAGTTCAGTTGACTACCACTCCAAATGCGCCCCTGACCCCAAAATGTTGGAGACTTCTGATGTACACAACTTCGAACCCAAAGATATTAAGAGACCTGTATGTGTCCTCCCGAGGGATGCGGGTGGCGCTGTGGGTTAAACCACAGAGCCTAGGGCTTGCCGATCAGAAGGTCTGCAGTTCGAATCCCCATGATGAGGTGAGCTCCTGTTGCTCGGTCCCTGCCCCTGCCAACCTAGCAGTTTGAAAGCACAACAGTGCAAGTAGATAAATAGGTACCGCTCCGGCAGGAAGGTAAACGGCGTTTCCGTGCGCTGCTCTGGTTCACCAGAAGCGGCTTAGTCATGCTGGCCACATGACCCGGAAGCTGTACGCCGGCTCCCTCGGCCAATAAAGCGAGATGAGCACTGCAACCCCAGAGTCATCCGCGACTGGACCTAATGGTCAGGGGCCCCTTTACCTTTACCTTTATCTGTCCTTCCCACCCATATTCTCCCATTAAACTGGGACCTGCTTCAGCCAGCTGCTATTCCAGTGGGTGGACCACCTACACTATTAGTCCCCCCGCCTCCTTCTGCATCTCAGCCTCTGTGGTGCCAGGAAGGGGTCCTCAGCACGCTCTTTACAGGATCTGCTCACGGCGGGAATGACTCAAACACTGCTCCTGTCGATTTCAAAGGGCCTCGCGCAAGATTGTTTCAAAAGCCATTCAACCCTTGATACCCAGAAACCATTTTTCAGCAGCTCTGGGTCCACACAAGTTAATTTTGCTCAAATCAAAAGCTGTCAACAGGAAAGTATGCTGGAGGGAGGGGGGTTATGAGTGGGCTGCAGCAGAGGAGCAGAGACTCGCAAAAAAATCTTGTCCAAATCTCATCACATGCACACAGCCTCTTTTTTATTCCACCTGGGCAAATCAGAAAATAGATCTTCTTCATCGTGGAATGAAGACGGACCTGTGCATCTGGCACTCAGAATGCGATTAGGTGGCAAAAAAACCCTCGCTGTGCTGAAAGATACGCCAGCTGCTGAATCGGAGGAATTCACTCCAGCTTGTATTTTTAGCAGATTCCTGCATCTTTTAAAACTGTTTTTCTTGTATCACCCGGGCCCACCTGAAGTATTAAACTAATGCTAAAATCAGAACCCTGAGATGGGCAGCTGAGATACAGAAAAACTGGTTCGGCTGAAGGCACCCGCTGATCATATCTCATTTCCCACCAGATTAAAACAACATCTCTACAGGTGCACATTGCTCATGTCTTGTGTCTTTATGGTGCTTCAGACTTTGCAGAATACCAGACAAACATATACCTCACAGTAGATAAAATTCTGCTTGGGAAAAAATTGTAACATCTCACAGGACTCCAGGATCCGTCGCTTTTGCTTAGGATCCAAGCCGTGTGCTTCCCGGGGCAGTGGTTGTGTGATCTAATCATAAGTATGTTTATGTAGAGGTAACCGAGTCTAACGAGACTTACACTACTCTCAGGAAAGTGGGGTGGGGTGTGGGTGTGCGGCTGCAATTGGAGCTCTGCATTATTATTGACTATCAGCCACTTAACGAGCATCGCTCGAAAATTCAAAGAAACAAACAAAAAATCAGTGGAATTTTGAAACTAATGGTTAAAATCAATACAGCTTTGAAAAGTTCACTACACCATATTGCTTCAAACTGGTGTCCAACTGTACTCCAACATAGACAGAAACCTGCTCCCTTCACCTCAGGAGCTATCGTGCAAACTTTGGTTAACATTGGTGCAGTTTTGAAAGGTTTTTTCCCTCAGAAAACTGTCTTCAGAGGCACTCCAGCTTAACGTTGAACAAAACTCTATTGTTTGTTCATATTGGTAGATATGCAGAAAGTGACAGGGGTCAAGCCAATTACTTCCTTCGAAAGCATAATGTTAAACAATATTAAAACTCATTCCACAGTTGCACCCAAAATTCATGAGTGGCAAAATTGGGAGAGGCCATTCAGCAAACGTCCAGAGGAGAACTAAAATTTCCACCAACGGTTCAAAAAGAGCCCAGCAAAGAAATCTGTCAAAAACCTGGCAGAAAATTATTCGTTGAAAAAATTCGGCTCACCCCAGATGCAACTTGATGGCAGATTTGACAGACAAACTGTTTGGGTGCTTCTCTAGCTGAGAAGGGAAACATTCTCAATGAGGAACACATTATCATTAAGGCAATTGTCTGGGGGGAGGAACATGCCAGTGGTGGGTAGAGCCAGAGGCAAAAGTGGGCGGAGCAATTGATGTAAATTTTACCTTTGTACAGTAGTCTAGTTTCAATTCACATCCACACACCCCTCTCTTTCCTTCATCCAGGCAAGGGTGAGGCATGACCAGCGTTTAAGACATATTCCAGTCAGGTAAAAAAACACTGAAGGAGGGTGCGGAGCAGGGGTGGTGAGGAGGGGGGACCTAGGGAGAGAGGGAGGCTTCCAAGGGCCGGACAGAGAGGTTTTGAGGGCTACATTTGGCCCATAGTCCAGAGGCAACTCATAATAATAATAATAATAATAATAATAATAATAATAATAATTTATTATTTATACCCCGCCCATCTGGCTGGGCTTCCCCAGCCACTCTGGGCAGCTTCCAAAAAAATATTAAAATACTGTAATACATCAAACATTAAAAGCTTCCCTAAACAGGGCTGCCTTCAAATGTCTTCTAAAAGTCTGGTAGTTGTTGTTCTCTTTGACATCTGGTGGGAGGGCGTTCCACAGGGCGGGCGCCACTACCGAGAAGGCCCTCTGTCTGGTTCCCTGTAACTTGGCTTCTCGCAGTGAGGGAACCGCCAGAAGGCCCTCGGTGCTGGACCTCAGTGTCCGGGTAGAACGATGGGGGTGGAGACACTCCTTCAGGTATACTGGACCGAGGCCGTTTAGCAATAGCAATCGGCTACAACGGCAGAGTTTTGATCCTGCCCTGCAAACCTCTGTTAAAACTATTTTTTAAAAAGAAGAAGGCTGCAGCCTGCAAAAACACTGGCAAATGTTTCGTTGAAGGATAAAGCTTATGAAACATTAACAGATGTTGTTGTTATCAACTGACATTTTCAATGGCTGCTTGCTTCCTATCCACCGCCACCCCTTCCAAAATTTCTTTTGCTAATTGCCAATCTTGCTGTGGGATTCATTACATTCGAGCTCGAGGAAGTTACGGTGTGGGAGGAAGGGATGGGGGGGGGAATAACATGACTCGGCGGGTTTTATTAGCACCTGAAACGATTTGTGGTTTTCTTCAGACTTGGCTTTGAACACGATTCCCACCCCCTTCTCTCCAATTAGGACACCACTTCTCTTGGAATCTAGCATAGATGTCATATCAGTTTGGGTGATCTATAGCAAATGCGCAAAAAAAAACCCCAAACCAGTGACTTCTTAAAAAAATATAAAATCCTTCAGCCACCTGTAAGCTAAATTGGTTCTTCTATAAACAAATCTAAAGCAGGTATATCTACCAGACAAGGGAAGCTGGAGAAAAAGGCTGGCCTCTTTGTTGCGCTCAAGCAGCTGGTGTTCCAGGAAAGGTGCCAAAACAGCTCGAGGGACTGCTTTTGCCATCTTAAAGCCTGACATGTAGCAACTTCTGTCAAGCCAGCAGGCTGGCACAAGCACTTCCTACCCATAGGGGGCCGTCACAGCCCCCTACCAGGCTCAACGAAATGCAATGAGGGTGTCATGACCCGCTCGGTTTCATCAGGATCTGGCACGGTGGTTTGGCAGCCCCAGCTGGATGAGGAAGAAGAGGAAGGAGAGGAAGCAGAAGGAGCTGGATTTGAAGACTGGCACCCAGAGATGGATGGTGGAGGTTCTCAACCTTTTGACTCCACATTTCAGAGAAGGAGACATTGATCTGCTTGGTCCACGGACCTTCCTGCAAAGCACAGAGCCTCGTGGAAGAAGGGGAAAGCCTTTGAACAGCCAGTGGTGTTGGCTGAGCAAGCGGTGGAGGTAGCATAGCCAGCATCTGAGGGTGCAGCCTTGTCCCCAGTGGTATTTTTCTAGAAAAAGAGGTGCCAGAACTCACCATGAACACCTCCCTCCTTCTCTTAGAATGGTAACGGCACCCACCTGAAAGGTGCCAGAATGGAGTTCCAGTGGAGTTCCAGAAGCCCTAATTGTCCCCAAGATCAGGAACCAACTCCATAGACGGGCTGAAGTTGAAGCGCATGTCTACACATGTGGTATTCCTGTAAAGCAACAGAGTCTCGCGAGTGAGCTTGTCACACCTTGCCTTTAAATGCTGGGCAGGAGGGTTGTTGACAACTGTTGGGACATCTTCATTCAGTTCTGCACCTTTTGCCCTGCTGGTATAATTTGGAATTACGACTTCTGAACGAAGGTCTTTTTCTTACAAGTACAGTGGTACCTAGGTTCTCAAACTTAATCCGTTCCAGAAGTCCGTTCCAAAACCAAAGTGTTCCAAAACCAAGATGCTTTTTCCCATAGAAAGTAATGCAAAATGGATTAATCCATTCCAGACTTTTAAAAACAACCCCTAAAACAGCAATTTAACATGAATTTTACTATCTAGCGAGACCATTGATCCATAAAATGAAAGAAATAAACAACGTGCTGCAGTCGCACAATTACGCAAACGGTAGCTGAACTGGGCTCAACACTGTCACAAAAACAAAACAAAAAGAGCAGCAAAAACAAAAACGCAAAATAAATAGCAAAAACAGACAGACCTCAGTGTAACACTCAAAACGGAGCATGTTTGGCTTCCAAAAAGAGTTCACAAACCAGAACACTTACTTCCGGGTTTGCAGTGTTTGGGTATCAAGTTGTTTGAGTTCCAAGACATTTGAGAACCAAGGTACCACTGTAAAGGCATCTGTCATTGTATTTTGTACCAGGAGTAAAGCAGGACACATGGCTTGTTGTATTGGGGTTGAGAGAGGAAACAATATGTAGCCAGACCATCAAGCACAACCTTGCTTTATTGCACCAAAGTTAGATTGAGGGGGAGAAACTCCATTCAGCAGCTAGAACTAGAACAGACTACACTTCCTAGTCAGACCTCAATGCACCAACTTAACCCATTAGCTTATGCAAAATGGTCGCCCTAATGATCAAGGATGATGGGGTGGGTGTGTTATAGTTCAACTACATATGGAAGACCATAAGTCTCCCCCTTTCCTGTTCTACACCTCAGATATATTAGCTCTGGAGAAATTCAACTTTGTTTCATTTTAATGAGAAACTACCTAATTGTCACTTCTCCAACCCATGCATGAACCGAAATGATCCCTTTAAATTCTCACTCCTCCGAATTTTGCAATGAACTTCGCCAGCCCACCAATGTGTGCAAATATGCATAAATTAGGTGACAGAATGTATACAAATGCACATGTTCATGAAAATGCTGTACAAACATGCATTCTGTAAGAGAAATCTGCTCACAAATATGGTTAATATTGCATATAAAAATGTGTTTCTTAGGAGAGATAGGCGCAAAAATGTGTGCAGATTTGGGTTTTTTTGTTTTCTAATGCAAATTGCTGCCTAAATGTGAGGAACTGGATTTAAGGAGCTGAAATGGACAGATCTTCCTACCTTAGCCAAATTGTTTCAGGGGAAATTCTTACCTGGAGCGAAGGGAAAGTCCCTGGCAACAACGGAGAAACGTTGTTTTGCCGCATGGAAGAGATCATCTGAAGATACTTTTATTATAGGGGCACGCTGGGCAAGGTAACTTCCGAATCAGCAATTAGCTCCTGACTTTTTCCTCCCTGGTGCAACGAAGGAGAGGTGTTGGCATGCGAAGGACTCCTAAGAGCCTCGCTATGTCTCTAGGCACATCCAGTTCAAATTAAACATTTCCCCAGTGCAGGCCTACACAAGTAAGATGGGAATGGCTCCGGGCAGCCCCAAACCTGGCACATGTATATATTTCCTAAAGGTAATATAATCAAGGATGGTTATATTTACAGCTGCTTGGGTGAGCAGGCCCCAAAATGAGAAGAAAGTGGGAGGGTAGCAACTGTTAAAGGCTGTCACAAGAGAAACCTTGCTGATTTCTCTTATTAAAATAAACCTTTGCAAAAGAATTGTAAGAAGTAACCGAGGGGCCAATTTCGAATCTTTTTTATTTATATTATCATGTTTATATCCGGCCTTTTTCTCCACTGAGTTCAAGGTGGTGTACATGGTTCTCCCCCTCCTCCACGACAACCCTGGGAGGTAGGTTAGGCTGAGAGGCAATGACTGGTCCAAGGTCACCCATTGAGTTGCATGGCCGAGTGGGCATTTGAACCCATCTCCCAAGGTCCTAGTCCAACAGTCTAACCCCAATCTCCCTGTCTTGTGGTCCTCATCTAAAGCAGATCCTCCAAGTGTCCCTATTTTCCAGGGACAGTCCAGGATTTACAGAAGCCTTCCCAGTTTCTGATTTGATCCTGGAATGCCCTACTTTTCCTTAAAAGGTAAAGGTAAAGGGACCCCTGACCACTAGGTCCAGTCGTAGCCAACTCTGGGGTTGCGGTGCTCATCTTGCTTTATTGGCCAAGGGAGCCGGCATACGGCTTCCGGGTCATTTGGCCAGCATGACTAAGCGGCTTCTGGCGAGCCAGAGCAGCGCACAGAAATGCTGTTTACCTTCCCGCCGGAGCAGTACCTATTTATCTACTTGCACTTTGACGTGCTTGCGAACTGCTAGGTTGGCAGGAGCAGGGACCGAGCAACGGGAGCTCACCCCGTCGTGGGGATTCGAACCACCAACCTTAACCCACAGCGCCACTCACGTCCTTAGGATGTCCCTATTTTAATCAGAGAAATGTTGGGAGGTATGGAGTTATGCAGACACCTAGCCAAGGAGATAACTATGCAACCTTTAGAAGACATCTGAAGGCAGCCGTGTATAGGGAAGATTTTTTAAAATGTTTAATGTTTTATTATGTTTTTATATGTGTTGGAAGCTGTCCAGAGTGGCTGGGGCAACCCAGTCAGATGGGTGGAATATAATAATAATAATAATAATAATAATAATAATAATAATAATACGTCCCTATTTTCATCTGAGAAATGTTGGAGGGTATGCTAAAGTAATACAATATAGGTTGATCAATCTAGTCATGGTGTTTTGGAAAAAAAATGGTTCCCAAACTGTTTTCAAAGGCAGCCCTATTTAGAGCACCTAATTTTGTCTCCTCACAGAGGGAAATAAAACACTGCAAATCAAAACAGCTATAAATGTTAATATTTGTCAGACCTACATAAGGATATAACTCCTGGCCTTTCTTTCCTGCTTGAAAACCTGAGTTTCCACTGAGTCACCTTCCCTAATAAAACAGCAATCAATAGCCACCATGCCCATATGAAAAAGTCATCTCATAAAACAAGCAAGGAAGCTTTTCAGCATGGAGATTAAATGATCTTGGGCAGTAAAATGCAGGCTATAGATTTGATTTTATTTTTTAATTGCTGCGAAGGAACTCAAAAGCGAGACTTGGAGCATGGAATTGACTGGCTGTCAGACTCAGCTCCTGTCAAATGATGGGTGTGCAGGCTATCTATCAGAGGAAGGACAGCTGGAAAGTCACCTTGCTGATCAGAAGACAAGGCAAGCTTGAAAAGGAGATACTCATTGTCTTAAAAAAATAACCATATCCTGTATTTTGGAGCCTTGGAAAATGGAACCAACTCCTTTATCATGTATTCGGCCTCATTATTTGGTATCTGTATTGGATTCAAATTGATTTTGTATGTGTGCTGTTGTTGTTTTAATGTGTGTGTGTGTGTTCAGAGGAGGTGGGGTTGCGAGCTTCCCGCCCCCTCCACGCACGCGGTGGGTGGAGGCCAGCTCCCGCACGATTGGGGGGATTCCCGGCCACGTCACATCCTGGCTGGCCAATCGGCCAGCTCAGGGGGCGTGGCCTGCCCTATAAAGGCCGGGGATCTCCCTCTTTGCCGCTCCGTAGCTGTTCTGTTTTTAGGCACTGGTATAGTTCTGTAGATGGAAGAGGGGAGGTAACACCATCACCTGCCCCGAATATTGAAGGGTAGTCCGATAAAGGATTCTGGGGGGCGTGGCCCTGTCTGAAGCCTATGGAGGCCAGGGCCTAAGGCACGCCCCCTATTGGTGACCCCGGGGGAGTTCCTAGTTGATGTGCATCAGCAGGACTCCCTCTATTGGTGGTTAACCCTTGCCGAACTTCAAGCAGACAGGCTGAAGTCAGATATACAGTGGTACCTCGGGTTAAGTACTTAATTCGTTCCGGAGGTCCGTTCTTAACCTGAAACTCTTCTTAACCTGAAGCACCACTTTAGCTAATGGGGCCTCCTGCTGCTGCCGTGCCACCGGAGCACGATTTCTGTTCTTATCCTGAAGCACTATTTCTGGGTTAGCAGAGTCTGTAACCTGAAGCGTATGTAACCCAAGGTACCACTGTAGTCGGTTAGAACCAATGCCTAAGCCAATACCGCTCATCACCTGTAACCAATAAAGTTGTGGCCTTTTTCTAGCCCATTAACCTTAATAATTGTGTCATGCATCATTATTTCCACCTGGGGGGGGGGGGGCGGGAACTCGCCATTCAACTCAAAGCGGCTTCTCCAACATACTGCCCTCCAAATGTCCTTGGACTCCTGCTCCCATCAGCCCTGGCCATGATGGGCAAACATTGGGAATGATGGGAACTGGAGTCTGGCTACACTTGGAAGGCCACATGTTCCTAATCCCCATTCAAAAACCAACTTGACGTGGTCTTTTCTGACACCCGTTGCTTTTCAACGCCTCTCGCTAAGCCTGCACATTTGATTTTGCCTTTTGCTTGCTCGGGGGCAGGGGGGGACCTGTACCAACATTGCTCTTCCACAAACAAAATTAGGCTTAGGCCCAAGGCTAGGGATGTCTTCAAGAGCAAAGGGGGAAGTTAAAACCGCATCATTAAAGGAAGAAGCTAGAGAGAGACATTTATCGACGCAATTCAGAAGAGAAGAACTGCAAAGGTCTTAAAATATATTCAAGAGGTCTTAAAATATATGGACAATCTGCTTTGATGGGGCAGAATTTAAAAGCTTTCTGCAGCCGAGCGAGTTGCGTTAAGTCTCTGTGTGTGATATGCACCGGTATATTATTTAGGTAACCTGCAGTTTTCTCGTCACATAGCAATTTCCACCTCCTGCCCTGTCAAGCAGCAGAAATGTTTTCACCTTAAATCTCCAACGACGATGGAGCCAAACAGCAGGAGAGGAGGGGGAAGGTATAAATGAAAGTAATTTAGGCGGTAAGGGTTGACTGACGTGAAGAGACAATGAAAGTTATGATAACGTTAGGGATATCAAAGTGGGGGAACCAGGTGGGCAGACTAGAACAGGCAAGTTCTCAAATAAATCTGATACTTCAACCAGGGGCTGGGTGGAGGGGTGGAGGCCTTCAACACTAGGGAAACTCCAGTCATTTATTTTCCAGACTATCATTCAATGGGTCAAGGGGGGGGGGATTGCTAGGTATTCAGTTTTGAGCACAAAGAACAGCTTTGTTTTTAAAAATAATAATAATAATATTGTGTGTGTTTGTATGTGCATTTGATCCCAAACATTGAAATAATGTTTGGAATTTTTCCTCAGTAAATTAGATTTTTTTTTTTACAGTGGTACCTCGGGTTAAGTACTTAATTCATTCCGCAGGTCCGTTCTTAACCTGAAACTGTTCTTAACCTGAAGCACCACTTTAGCTAATGGGGCCTCCCGCCACCGCCCCGCAATTTCTGTTCTCATCCTGAAGCAAAGTTCTTAACCCGAGGTACTATTTCTGGGTTAGCGGAGTCTGTAACCTGAAGCGTATGCAACCTGAAGCGTATTTAACCCGAGGTACCACTGTATTTTAAAAAAAAGATAAATGAGACATTCCACCACCCCACCCCGCTTCTTTCTCAAAATAGAGCAAGATAAGAAACTCATGGCTGCAATCCTATGTTTAGTTACCTGGAAGTAAGCCCCATTGAGCTCAACAGGCCTCACCTCTGGGATGGGCCTCCATCTGATAATAACAACAACAACAACAATAATACATTATTGTTATTGTTATTGTTATTAAACCAGTGCTGCTTTTCTGATCCCTGGGTCAATCGGTGCTGCACCTGCTGAATTCCTGCCTGTCTATTGGGGGAGAATGTGACAGTCTTGGCACATCCCCTGTCATTTATTTCTAAGTTTCCAAACGTAGTTGACTCAAGTCTGAAGACTCGCAATGGCATCCCGTGTTCTCAGTGGTGTCAGATCTGGTGATGCAGCCCCTACAGAAAGATGTCAAGATCCCTCCCTGGAAAGAAAGAAGGAAAGAAAGAAAGGTTGGAAAACAAATACTATTTCAGTCCTGTACTCTTATTCTGCCAGGCAAGTGACATAAATACCCAACTTCCCCGCTGGGGAACAGAAGAAATCTGACAGAACCGATGCTTAACGTGCCCAGAACATGCAAGCAGGTGCTCAAAACTTTTTCAACTTGGAGCTGAGAGTTCTTTAAAACTAAGATCTAGGAGACTTGGCATTGGCAGACACTTGCCAAGGGCCAAAAACAACAACAACAACAACAACAACAACAACAACAACAACAACCACCACCACCACCCACAAAGGTGCCTGCTGATGAGAACCCCCTGGATCTCCTGCAGTGAGGAAGTAGATCCATTACTGTAGATCCACCACAGCACTCTACCCTCCTGAGGTTTCCAACAGCTGGTACAGTCGTACCTCTGCTCCCAAACGCCTTGGGCGCTGAACATTATGGCTCCCAAACGATCGAGAACCAGAAGCGAGTGTTTCAGTTTCCAAACGTTCTTTCGGAAGCTGAACGTCCGCTGGGGCTTCTGCGGCTTCCAATTGGCTGCAGGAAGCCACGCCTTGGAAGTTGAATGTTTCAGAAGTCGAACAGACTTCCGGAACGGATTCTGTTTCACTTCCGTGGTAAGACTGTATTCAGAATCATTACTGCCTCCAACTATGGAGGTAGAGCACAGCTAGCATGGCTAGAACCTGGGGCCCATCAAATGAAGCTGAAGGTTAGAAGATTCCAGGTAGACAACAGAAAGTACTTCTTCACACAACACGTAGTTAAACTATAGAATCCACTCCCATAAGGTGTAGTGGCGGAGTCGCCATTTTGGATGATTTAGGCAAAGCCACAGAGGATAACATAAGGCTAGCAAGGGTTACTAGCCATGATGGCAATGTCATACCCTCCAACATTTCTCCGATGAAAATAGGGACGTCCTATATTAATTTTACTATTTATAACCCACCGATCTGACCGGGTTGCCCCAACCACTCTGGGTGGCTTCCAACATATATTAAAACATAATAAAACATTAAAACATTTTTTAAAAATCTTCTCTATACAGGGCTGCCTTCAGATAGCTTGGGGGTCGGATAATTCCATACCCTCCAACATTTCTCCAATGAAAATAGGGACGTTCTAAGGAAAAGAGAAGGGATGCGGGTGGCACTGTGGGTTAAACCACAGAGCCTAGGACTTGCCGATCAGAAGGTCAGCGGTTCAAATCTCCACGGTGGGGTAAGCTCCCGTTGCTCAGTCCCAGCTCCTGCCAACCTAGCAATTCGAAAGCACGTCAAATTGCAAGTAGATATATAGGTACTGCTCCGGCGGGAAGGTAAACGGCATTTCCGTGCACTGCTCTGGTTCACCAGAAGCAGCTTAGTCATGCTGGCCACATGACCCGGAACCCCAGAGTCGGCCACGACTGGACCTAATAGTCAGGGGTCCCTTTACCTTTACCTTTTAAGGAAAAGAGGGGTATTCCAGGATCAAATTGGAAACTGTAAATCTAGGACTGTCCCTGGAAAACAGAGACACTTGGAGGCTCTGCTATGTTCTACCTCCACTGATGGAGGCAGAAGGCCTCAGAATACCAGTTGCTGAGAACCATAGCTGGGAAAAGTGCTGTTCCACCCAGGTCCAGCTTGCCTTCCCAGAAGTGTCCCAGAAAAACTCGAACATCCCTGGTTTTTTATTGCAAGAGAACAGTGACCATTTTGGTTGCCGTGATCTCACACGGTTTGGCAGTACAATCTTTGAGTAGCGACCCAAAACATGTGTTTTGGGTGCCGTGCTTGAAAGAAAGTGCTTTTGGGGAGAGGAAATGGCAGCAAGCGAAATCATGAGAGAACACAGCAACCCAAATGGCCGCCTTGCTCTCTCAGTGAAAAACAGGAAGATGGTGTCTAGGAAGGTGGCATCCCAGATTTGGGCTTCAAAGTGTTGGAGAGTATGCACTTGCGGGCATCCCGCAGGCATCTAGTTAGCCACTGTGAGAACTGTGCATCTCACCATAGTGGGGAAGACTAAGACCAAGAGAACTGTACATCTGCTAAGCCTAGAGTCCAGGTGCTCACTTGTTGATGGGCAACATCAGTGTCTCTCTAGTCTTAGGGTTTGTAACCCTTCAAGACGTGAGGGACGGGTGGCGCTGTGATCTAAACAGTTGAGCCTGTTGGGCTTACCAATCAGAAGGTCAGCGGTTTGAATCCCCATGACGGGGTGAGCTCCCGTTGCTCTGTACCAGCTCTTGCCAACCTAGTAGTTCAAAAGCACACCAGTGCGAGTAGATAAATAGGTATCACTGCAGTGGGAAGGTAATGGTGTTTCCATGCACTCTGGTTTCCATCACGGTGTTCTGTTGCGCCAGAAGCGGTTTCGTCCTGCTGGCCACATGACCCAGAAAGCTGTCTGTGGACAAACACCGGCTCCCTCGGCCTGAAAGCGAGATGAGCACTGCAACCCCATAGTTGCCTTTGACTGGAGTTAACTGTCCAGGGGTCCTTTACCTTTACAGTGCTTCGAACAGAGGATGCCTTTAAACAGAGCACTGTCCTCTGAGAAGGGGGACACAAGGCTAGCCCAACGAGAGATTTTGTGTTAACTATCATTAGTGAGGCCCTGCTAATTGGATGCTCTGCTTTAGGCAACACAATGTTTTTTTGGACCGGCCTTGCTTCTAGATAATTAGCTCCCTGGAGTTAATTTGTGGCCATAGATGGCTGGGGAAAAAAGAAACATATTCTCCCTGAGCCTCCTTCCCGTTAGTTCAGACGCCCCTCCCCACCCCTGCCTCTTGAAATGATACATTTCAACAATGCCATGACGAATCAGCAGAGCAGCTGTGCCAGAGATATGATTAATGGCCTTTTGCACTTGTAGGCCTCTGCGTGTTTATATGTAACCAGAGCTACAGTCTCCAAACTTTAATATTATCCCTACTGCTCGGAAAGGGGGTGGGAAAAGGTTCAGAAGGAACCGAAGGGGGCCGATTTCACTGTTGGTGCATGACATTCTCTTAATTTCCTTAGGCGTTCATAAAAAAATAATAACTGCGGAGCTAAACTGTGCTATGCCTTAAGTCGGGGTGATTCAACCAGACCTCAAATGATGGGGGAGAAAAATCAGGGCGGTCCTTCATAAAACGAAATAAGAACCCTGCCAGATCAAGTCCAAAGCATCCCTGTTCTCATTGTGGCTGACCAGGTGCTATGGGAAGCTGGCAAGCATAGGCTAATTTATATGTGTAGGTGCCTCTGGGTGAATTAAGATGGTAAGCATGGGAATCTCACCCCTGTGTTTTTGCAAGGATTTGGTCTAATGTGGTGCATTTGAAGTATGCCTATTTTCATTTGTATTTGCTGTTTTGACCCTCTTTCCCTTCTGCTGCAGGAGGAAGAGGAGGAGGAGGAGGAAGAAGCAGCCACTGAAGATGTGCCATGCTCCCTGCTCTACCTCCCTCCACACACAAATTTTTGGACAATGGGTGGGCTGGCCTGCTCCCCAAAATATTGGGGGTGCCCAAAAGGGCTCAGCCCCCATGAGTTGGCGGCCCTGGTATATTCATTTTGTATACACATCTGTTGGCTAGAGAACTGCATTGCAAAATTCAGATTACAGTGGTACCTCGGGTTAAGAACTTAATTCGTTCCAGAGGTCCGTTCTTAACCTGAAACTGTTCTTAACCTGAGGTACCACTTTAGCTAATGAGGCCTCCCGCTCCCACCGTGCTGCTGCCACATGATTTCTGTTCTCATCCTGAGGTAAAGTTCTTAACCTGAAGTACTATTTCTGGGTTAGTGGAGTCTGTGAAGTGCCTGTAACCCGAGGTACCACTGTACTGCCCATTTCAAAAGGCAGCTTGGTTTGGGATCCTGTATTATTAAAGGAAGTGGAAATAAGGCAGCGTCACCTTTTAATGTGAACGGAACTAAATTTCTGCCCCAACCCTACCAAAAACCTTTTTTAAAAAAAGAAACGGGGGAAAAACCAGCAGAGAGGAGGCAAGGGCTCATACAGATTTTGGCATGCAAGAGGGCAGCACCACCTCCCAATATGATTGGGGAGGGGTCAGCAATTGCCTGGGGGGAGGGGGAAACGGCATTCTGGATACACCCTTCGTGTCAGGATTCCCCAGTGATGTATTGTTCTTAAAAGGATGTTCTGAAAAGTAAGACCTGCAGCAGCAGCAGCAGTCCTAATTACAGGAAGGAAGGCAGGAAGGAGAGAGGTATTTAGGCATTAGGGGAGATTCATCATGCTAAAATAGAATTTCCGTCACTGAGTTTAAAGGTTGGTGGGGAAGCGAGTTCAACAAAAAGCTAACAAAAACAGGCCCATAGACACAGGCAACGAACATTCAGCTTCATTGGAGCCACACGAATTCTAGTGTTATGAGAGAGGGGAGGAAACTTTTCTCTTTTCATTCTCTCCATGCCATGCCACCTCTTCCTTGACTTTTCTCTAAACTATAAAGTCCCCAATGATGCTATTTTACCTCATGGGGGAGTCTCTCCAACCCCCCTGATCAATTTATGGGTATGGTTCTATGGGCAAGTAACACATGAACAGAGCTAGTACATACCCCACAACATGGGGAGACCCAGCCAGATGGGCAGGGTATAAATATATTATTATTATTATTATTATTATTATTATTATTATTATTTTGTGTCCCAAAACCAGGATGCACATCTTCCCATCTGTGTGAGTCAAGTGACCTGCACAAGACCACAGAGCCCCAAAGACACACCCTTTTCGGAAAGGTGCTCTCAGGGCACCCAAAAATGCACCACGCAAAATTGCAGGCCCCCTCAAAAAAAAACACACAAAAAACCACGCTTTTTCAGGGTGAGATTTCGGCACAATAGCACAGTGCCCAAAATGGCTGCCATGCTCTCTCAGGAAAAACCAGAAAGTCCCGGTTTTTTCCTGGGACACTTGCAAAGTATGCTGGTGTACGACAGCTTCCAATGTTCCTTAATATCCAGGAAAGTGGGTGAGGAGCTTCCAGCCCTGGAGCTGTATTCATCTTCAGGTTTCCCCTTTCGTTGTTCACCGTTATTTATTTTCCAAGCCTGGCAACTGGCAATTTGTTCCCCTTTGCCATCTCTTTTCATATCTGTCATGTTGAGCATGGGCCTGTGGGCAGGGCTGGATCTCTGGGTTTGATCTTTGTGCACACAGCCAACAGATCTGAGGTGCTTTGGAATAAATTACCCCCTCCTTCCCCACCCGAACTCGTACAACCCTCTCACAGGGAGCCACGGCACACAACCAGAAATCTCTTTTCTTCAGAGTTCAGCAACAAGGCAAAGTTGCAGTAATTTATCGATTCCTTCATTTGTATTGCTATCCCACCCTATTCCCCCAGCAACCATCTCTTTATAAGGCAAACACGCACGCGCGCACACACCGCAATGCACCTTTGTTTTTGCAGGTCTGTTTGCTGTTTCTTTGCCCTCAAGCTCTCTCAGAGAACAGTAAATAATTCTATTTATCAAGAGGCAAGCCTCACATAGATTCTACTCAAGACTGTGTGTGTGCTGTGCCACACACACTCCCATTCATTGATGGCACCAGGATGATGATAATAATAATAATAATAATAATAATAATAATAATAATAATAATAATTTTTATTTCTACCCCGCCCTCCCCAGCCAAGGCCGGGCTCAGGGCGGCTGAATAAAGAAATATCGAGGATTCTGATGGGGCAAAGTGCATTTTGGAGCGTGTAGGGAAGTTTTGCCCCACGTCAGGGTGGGGAAACTTTACACCTGAGGGACTCGTTCCCTTCTAGACAGCCTTCTGAGGGTCACATGACAGTGGTGGGTGGGGCCAGAGGCAAAGTGGGTGGAGCAACACATGCCCTGGAGAAAAACACACCCCTCTCTGTCCTCTATCAAGGCAAGCAGGCAGCATCGTTGGGGTCCAAGGCCACATTCCAGCCAGGCCAAAACCTCAAGGAGGGTGTGTACCAGGGCTGGTAGCTGGGGAATTTGAGCTCTGTACAGTAGGCTACTTTCTACAAACACTCCTGTTTCTCCTCCATCCTGGCAAGCAAAAGCACGTGGGGTGCGAAGGAGCGGACCACTTTGCCAGTGCAATTTTCTCGTTTCGCTGTGTTATTATTATCCTACGTTGACTTTGGCAAGCAGCTTTGGATGGTATCTTTTGAACAGGAAAGCATTATAGCGTTACAAAATTTGGGTACCACTCCCACTCTCTGCCAAGCAGTAGCAAGAGTCCATGGGGTTCCAGGTACACTGTGTTCCTCTGGAGAATCGAGACACGGCGGAGACTGTCATAGCTTTAAGAAATATGGTTTATTCCACCCGACCCCACCCCACTCACCATTCCCCCCAACCCCTCTTCCCCCCTTTTTAATTCTTCTTCCTAATTGTTTAAACCAATTCATGAACCTATACATTGACCACTAATAATGGAACATATGTTGTAGATATTTTTCCACGTGTATTATGTTATTTTTGTGATACACAAATGACGTGAGAAAACTCGGTATACTTATTTGTATAACAGTATTCTTGTTTATGTCGGGACGCGGGTGGCGCTGTGGTCTAAACCACAGAGCCTAGGGCTTGCCGATCAGAAGGCTGGCGGTTCAAATCCCCGCGACAGGGTGAGCTCCCATTGCTCAGTCCCTGCTCCTGCCCACCTAGCAGTTCGAAAGCATGTCAAAATGCAAGTAGATAAATAGGTACCACTCTGGCGGGAAGGTAAACGGCATTTCCGTGCACTGCTCTGGTTTCACCAGAAGTGGCTTTGTCATGATGGCCACATGACCTGGAAAAACTGCGGACAAACGTCGGTTCCCTCGGCCAGTAAAGCGAGGTGAGCGCCGCAACCCCAGACTCGTCCGTGACTGGACCTGATGGTCAGGGGCACCTTTACCTTTACCTTTATTCTTGTTTATACAACCCAATATAAAAAGAAAGAAATATGGTTTATTCACCCGTTTACACGTTCGGTCTTCATGGAGGGATCTTACATGGTCTTTTCAAGAGGGTCCCGCACCCTACAAGACTGCATCCCTGGAGTCCAAGGCAGGCAGCCTTCAGCCAGCCTGCCCAAGATGGATCTCATTTCTTCCTCCTCCTTCTTCCCAGCAACCCTTGCTCAAGACTCCCTTTTCCTGTCACCTCACTCCCAGTTACCCTGGCAACATCTGTCTCCCCAGACCTAAGGATTCCTCTCAGATGGCCCATCGACACCTTTTGTCACGTTCACAGATTTCCTCTTTGCTAGGTCTGGCAGGCTGGTTTGCGAGCCCAGGGATTCCTTGTCTGGAACAATTCTGCAGCTTGTACATTCACCCACATCCCAATTAATCAAGACCCAAACATGAATTAATTTCTAGGGTTTTTTGGGGGGGTCCCCCAATAGAAATATGTTTCAGTGGGTCAATAAAATGGGTGTAGATAAGCTTTATTTTGAGGTAGGTGTGGGCTGCTGACCTCTCTGCATGGTAAGCAAAGTCTAATAGCATGGGATGAACACCCAAGTTTTTTGTTGCATGGGGACTCGGCATTCCTATCGTGCGCGGCCACACCTTGCAGATTCTGAGCGGAGAAAATAAAAAGCCCTGTTCAGCGTTCCTTAAGCCATAAATCTGAGATGGAATTCCACCTAAGTGGGTGTGTTTATAGCTGTGTGGGGAACAGAGGGCACTAATGGCCCCCAGGGTTGCATCACAGACAAAATAGTTACTCATTGCCAGAATCCCATGGCTTTAACCGGCAGTGGAATTCCATCCTCCCCTCCTTCTATCATTTGCAGATAACGAAGCCCCGCACCATTCAACCTGCCATGCTAATTGCTCCGCATCATCCTCTCATTTATCAAACACAAACATCCATCCCTTAACGAGCTAGCGAAGGCATCCAGGGAATTCCTGAATGCCTTGGCCTCTTAAGCCTTCTCAGTTACAACCGCCAAAGCCAGCGGGCTAAGCAAATAACCCAATCATCTTTCACCGCCCAACTGGGCTCCCAATCTGTTATGAAAAGGGCCTATCAAGTAAATGGGTGAATCATTAACTGCCTACACAAGGACACACTTGTTAATAGCAATTAACTGAGCAAATGTTAGCGTGGTCCTCAGTTTGTGGCGTGTGATGGGGGTTATCGCCACATGGCATGCTCCTAACGCACTGGAACACAGGAAGCTGCCTTAGACAGAGTCCGATCATTGGTTCATCTCACTCAGTATTATCTATGATGATTGGCAGGAAATCTCCAGGGTTTCTGGCAACATGCACTCCTAACCCTACCTGGAGTTGCAGGGAATTGAACCTGGAACCTTCTGCATGCAAAGCAGAGGCTGTGCCACTGAGCTATGGTGCTTCCGCTACTGGTTTCTTGGCTCTGGGTGTGTATTTCTGACCTGTTCATTTTTCTCATAGCTTTGTCATGGTGACTGAAGCACACCTCAAGGAAAAGGCTCCTACCTGTCTGTACAGGACTTTAGCACTCCCTAACCTGCAGTAGAATATGGAAATTGCCTCCACGTGTGCCCATCAAGGGGTTCAGATATTCTGCTTACGATGACTGGCTCATTCACACTGTCACAAATCTCTCCACAGCCACCATTTGCACGTTAATGGAAGCCTCTGTTGGTGCCAGACAGTAAGGACTTCAAGTGATATGCATGTAGAACAGTGGTTCTCAACCTGTGGGTCCCCAGATGTTGTTGGACTACAACTCGCATCATCCCTAACCACTTGTCTTGCTGGCTAGCAATGATGGAGTTGTAGTGGGTCCCCAGATGTTGTTGGACTACAACTCCCATTGTCCCTGACCACTAATCATGCTGGCTAGGAATGATGGGAGTTGTAGTCCAGCAACATCTGGGGACCCACAGGTTGAGAACCACTGATGTAGAAGCTTTGGGAGGGCAAATTTTGTCATAAACGCAGCAGGAAGCAAAAAATAGCTACACTCCTCTTCTGCCCCCAGGTGATGGCTGTTGTAGGCGGAGGTCTGTATCCAATGTTGCTCCTACTCAGAGCAGACCTACAAAAATCAATGCGCATGACTAATGTTGGCTTATTCATTTCAATGGGAGTTCGCTGAGTAGGACTGAGCTGGACAAAAGCCAGAAGGTTCTGGGCAATGTTGGAATGTTGCTCCAGCAGCAAATTAACCAGAACCGAGCCTGCTCAGTAGCAGAACTTCCATGGGCTAAAAAGGTATAGTCTGTTTCAGCAGCTGTAGCAGCTACAGTCGTACCTTGGAAGTCGAACAGAATCCATTCCAGAAATCTGTTCGACTTCCAAAACGTTCAGAAACCAAAGCCCGGCTTCTGATTGGCTGCATCCGGGAAGATCCTGCAGCGGATCGGAAGTGCAGAAGCCCCATCAGACATTCGGGTTACAAAGAACGTTCGCAAACTGGAACACTCACTTCTGGGTTTGCAGCGATCGGGAGCCAAAACATCTGAGTACCAAGGTGTTCGGGATCCAAGGTATACCGGTATTGGGTTCTACTGGATCTCATGGTTGAAGGGCAGAAATGCAACCCCCTTAGGTCAAAAATATGTTGGCAGAATGGCCTCCGCCTATCCTGGAGCTTCCGAGAAAAGGCTTCATGGCCAGCACTGCAAGCACTGCCCTCTTGTTCCAAATCCATAGTTTTATCCCCCACAGAGAGGAAGTTGGACCCTGAAGCCATGACAACTTCCTGTCCGCTCCTCCCAGTCCCAAAACTATGCAAGCATCCCCACAAAATCTATTTACCGTATTTTTTGCTCTATAAGATGCACTTTTTCCCTCCTAAAAAGTAAGGGGAAATGTGTGTGCGTCTTATGGAGCGAATGCAGGCTGCGTAGCTATCCCAGAAGCCAGAACAGCAAGAGGGATTGCTGCGCAGCGATCCCTCTTGCTGTTCTGGCTTCTGGGATTCAGAATAATTTTTCCTTGTTTTTATCCTCCAAAAACTAGGTGTGTCTTATGGTCTGGTGCATCTTATAGAGCGAAAAATACGGTACATAACAAAAATTAATTGATTTAAACACTTAATTTCAATCTACACATGAAGGGTGGTATACAAATTTAATAAATAAATAAATCTAGCTTGACTCTCCTTGTGAGCTTCACTTTGGGCCAAGGGATGTGCTCATTTCACATTCAGAATGAATCTAGTTGCAAAGCCACAGGTGGCAAGTGTGTTTTCTCTCAAGGATCTTTGCTAAATCCATTTTTTAAAAAAAATCAAGACGAAATAAAGGATTAAATATCTCATTTCTTTAATCCCGAAGTGGAGAGAACAGGGTGAAAATGTTGAAGGAACTAAACCGGGGGGGGGGGGGGACCAAGAGCTTGGTGTAATCCCAGAAAAGTCAAGAGGGCAGCATCTGCTGCTATCCAAGTATTTGGGTTCTGGGTCAGGATATAAGACTCTGAAAAGGTTTAGTCCAAATTTAGCCCAAAGAACCGTGGCTTTTTTATCCGACAACATTTGCATATCATATACGAAAAAATTCCAAAGGTATTAGGATAGGATTAGCATTCATGGGTCCTGTAAGTCCTTTCTCATATTTCGGAGGGAAGACATGCCACCCGTTGTCAGATTATATGTGCTTTTCCACTGCATATCTCTGTGTTTCTTAAAATCCTTCAGAATGCTCTTATAGGCAACTGCAATTTAAGAGAGCTATTTCTGTAAATAAGAAATCCCAAAGTTGTACAATGCAGGGTGTGAAGTAACCAGACATTTTGCCAGTGCTTTTTCTTTCTAGAAAAAAAGGTGGGAACTCACCACAAAGTCTGTTTGTTTGTTTGTTTGTTTGTTTGTTGTGGGCCCAGTCACAGTGCCACCCTCACCCCAGCCCACCAGGCAGTGAATAAATGTTAAGATGTGATTAATAAACTCAAGCAGACAATGATCTGCATCAGAAGTGGCTGCAACTTTATTGATTACAGATATAGGTGGATTTTGGGCTCAGACATTGGGTGTATAACTGTTTCAGCCCCTCCCAAAAAAAGGTAACGGGACCCCTGACCATTAGGTCCAGTCGTGGCCGACTCTGGGGTTGTGGTTCTCATCTCGCTTTATTGGCTGAGGGAGCCGGCGTACAGCTTCTGGGTCATGTAGCCAGCATGACTAAGCCACTTCTGGCAAACCAGAGCAGTGCACGGAAATGCCGTTTACCTTCCCACTGAAGCGGTACCTATTTATCTACTTGCACTTTGACGTGCTTTCAAACTGCTAGGTTGGCAGTAGCAGGGACTGAGCAACAGGAGCGCACCCCATATATATTAATTATAAGGGAACTCACTTCCCCTGAGTTCCTGCTCAAAAAAAACCCCCTGCCTTTTGCTATCATTGTGGATTCTTAAAATGGCACAGAAAACTACTAACATGAAGCATTTCTGTTCCACAACTTCAGGACCTGAGTATTGCAATGAGCTCTGTGTGGGGCTACTCTTGGGCCTCATCCAGTGGCTCCAGCTGCTGCAAAATGCTGTGGTGAGACTGTTGATGGGGGGACACATAACTCCCATGCTCAAAAGCCTGCAGTGGTTGCCCATACATTGCTCAGTGAGGTTCGGTGTTCCTGTAATATTTTACAAGGCCCTTAATAACTTGAGTCCAGAATACTTCAACAAGTTTTCTTGGATTTGCTGAAACCCTTCCCAAATTCCTCCTTTTTCCAAGGCAATTTTTCCATGAGCACTCAGTAAGCAAGCATAGCCCATGGAGACGCTCCCCTATAACCTTCAACCTTAGCCGGGTCTTTACTCCCCCTCTGCAAGGTACTGAATGACGGCTCCATGGCACAAGTGGCTGAGCAAGAGAGATGAGCAGAGCCTTTTTGTGTAAGGGTAAAACATTTCCGTCTCTTTTACTAGGTCTGCTACGTTCATCTCTTTTAACTGTTCTTTGTCTTATGTCAATAAAGACCAATAGCAATAGCAACTGCTCTTTGCTGATCTTCTAACATTGGGTATGCCATCAGATGCCAGCAGTGCCCTTCAGCTCTCTCTATTGGACAAACAGGCCAAACCCTACGCCAAAGGATAAATGGACATAAATCTGACATCAGGAATCACAAGACAGAGAAGCCGGTAGGAGAACACTTCAATCTCCCAGGACATTCAATACAAGATCTCGAAGCAGCTGTCTTATTACAAAAGAATTTCAGAAATAGACTTGAAAGAGAAGTTGCTGAATTACAACTTATTACCAAACTGAAAACTATGGAGAGATCTGGTCTTAATAGAGATATTGGATTCCTGTCTCATTACACATGCTAAAGCTATTTTTGGTCATTTGCATACTATCCCTTGCTTTTTCCTGTAGGACTAATTGCAGTCATTAACAGTCGTCAACAAGTTTACTATACCCATTGAGCCAATCACCCATCTCCTACTACCCTTCTGAGAAATACCCCTCCCCACCCTCTCACTATATATAAGGGTCTGGTGACTTCTGCTTCAGTGTATCTGAAGAAGTGTGCATGCACACGAAAGCTTATACCAGAACAAACTTAGTTGGTCTATAAGGTGCTACTGGACAATTTTTTACTTTCTATTTTTATTTTGACTGCTCTTTGCTGAGTTTCAAATATTCTGGTTATTTCTCAATTTAGTTAAGTGTTTTTATTTATTTACTGCCCTCTCTCCTCCATCCAGCAACCTCCAGGCATCCTCCTCCCTGCTGTATTCTACAAGGGCCAAAACTGAGATTAAAGAAGGAGAAGTTGACATACAGACAGCCCCCGCCTCTGTGCTGCTTATAAGTAGGAAGGCATGCTAAGGCTGGTGGAGCAAGTGCCCCATTTGCCCCAATACACCAACCTCCACTGCCTACCCCTGTGTAATATAACTACTTTCGAAAATTAGAGCCAGTATGAGTCAGGACTGGGGGGTGTAGCTTATGAGATCTTCCACAAAGAAGATCCAGCATGTCCTAAAAGATGGGCACTGAGTTGACTAGGACTGCCAAAAAAGCTCAACAACTTTGGTCCCCCTAAAAAAAAGCAACAACTCTGTCCTGGTTTCCACTTTTGGAGATAGAGCAACCCTAGAGTTGACCAGATGAGCTCCTCTGGGCAGGGACTTCCAAAGAATGATGGCACTACCCAGAAGGCTCTAGTACAAGTTTCAATTCTGTGTCCAGGGCAGCTGTTTATCAGCTCCATCTGGTACGCAGGCTGAGACCCTACCTTCCCGCAGACTGTCTCGCTAGAGTGGTGCATGCTCTAGTTATCTGTTGCTTGGACTACTGCAATGCACTCTACGTGGGGCTACCTTTGAAGGTGACCCAGAAACTACAATTAATCCAGAATGCGGCAGCTAGACTGGGAGCGGCCACCAGTGGCGTAGCGTGGGGGATGCAGGGGGGGCCGGCCGCACCGGGCGCAACTTCTGGGGGTTAGGGTTAGGGGGTGCAAATCCACGGGTTAGGGGGCGCAAATTACTTGCCTTGCCCCGGGTGCTGACAACCCACGCTACGCCACTGGCGGCCACCAAGACCATATAACACCGGCCTTGAAAGACCTGCATTGGCTCCCAGTACGTTTCTGAGCACAATTCAAAGTGTTGGTGCTGACCTTTAAAGCCCTAAATGGCCTCAGTCCAGTATACCTGAAGGAGTGTCTCCACCCCCATAATTCTGCCTGGAGACTGAGGACCTTCTGGCGGTTCCCTCACTATGAGAAGCCAAGTTACAGGGAACCAGGCAGAGGGCCTTCTTGGTAGTGGCACCCGCCCTGTGGAACACCCTTCCACCAGATGTCAAAGAGAAAAACAACTACCAGACTTTTAGAAGACATTTGAAGGCAGCCCTGTTTAGGGAAGCTTTTAATGTTTAATAGATTATTGCATTTTAATATTCTGTTGGAAGCCGCCCAGAGTGGCTGGCGAAACCCAGCCAGATGAAACCCAGCCCATGAAACCACTGGCTTTGTGATCTGAAAAGTCCACTGAAGGCAAAAATGCCTCTTTCTCTTGACTTCAGTCTCCCCATTGTCTTCAGTCGGGGTTGCGATCCGGCACGTTCTGCCTGGTTGCGTGGACCGAGTACAAAGCAAACACTTTGGGCAGAGACTGTCGCGTCGCGCGACTCCTCCAACCCAACCTGACAGCTGCCTCTTTCAGTGTGAATCACTTTCCTTGAGAAGATTGGTCCACCAGCTGAGAAGCTGGTTCCCAGCTCAAAGATTGCCATGCCGCACTGGCAATTACTGCAGTAATTACCCTTCGCAATTACCTGCAGAGGAAAAGAAGAGACAGTCCTCCCAAAAGGTCTGTGAGCCTTGGGATTCAAAGAGCCTTGGTGAGGAGCAGAGATCTTCACACCAAAGGTGCTGTGTACCTGCAGGGCTTTGTGGCTAAGAGGTAAAATGCGGGGACTAGCTTTTCTATGGGTGCTCGGCTCCCACAGAAATTTGCATGAAGAAAGTGCCCTTCTCTCCTAGGTGCCAGCCCACGTTGCCCAGCTGTTGAAGCACTTCAGTGCACACTGTCTTTTCCCTTTCATTCCTTCCAGCAGCTTTGCAGCTCCCGGGATGAAAGCAGCAAGAGTCGATTCCCTCTAATTAGTGGCTTTAAAATTCCAAACGGCTGCGTTTCACACACACACACACACACGCACACACGCACACACACAGGCACTCTTTTAAGGGCACCCAAATTATGCCACGGGTACACAAAGTAGTTAGAGCAACCTAAATGTCAGCTGTTGAAGAGTCAATAGAATTTCCATTTCTCTTTTGCAGCACTTCAAGAAAGATACAGAACCACGGGGGGGGGGGCAGTTGCAAATTTAAAGTAGAGCCCTGAAAACAAAAGGCCTGGAGAGTTTGACCTTTGGGGAAAGGGTTGCATTTGTGTAGCTTGGAGAAGAAAAGGGAGTTTGGAGCTGCCTTATATTGAGTGAAACCATGTGTCTATCAAACTTAGTATTGTCTACACGGACCGGCAGCAGCTTTCAGACATGAGTCTGTTTCCCAGCCCTACCTGGAAATGCCAGGGATTCATGGAAATCATCGAACTGTAGTTGGAAGGGACCCTGAGGATCATCCATTCCAACCCACTGCAATGCAGGAATATGCAGGGATCGAACCTGCGACCTTGGCATTATCAGCACCTTCTGCATGCAAAGCAGATGGTTTACCATTGAGCTATCTCTCTTCCTTCTTTCTCCTCGCACAGCATTGACTCCTTCCAACTGGAGAGGCCAAACACCAAGCCTGGGACCTTCTCCAGGCAAAGTGCTGGTGGGTTCTATGCTCCCTTCACAAGATTTCCATTGGAGGGGGCAGTGGTCTTTCCCTGCCCTGCCTGGAGGTGTCAAGCTTTTGCACAACAACACAAAGTGTACGTAAATGTTTTAAACCGCTCAACAAGCTACTTCCTGTGAATGGTGAGGCATAACCCTAATCTCAGAATTGCACCCACTTTTCCATCTCCGCGTCACACGGTGCAAAGATGGAGAGCTTGTGATACTCCAGATGTTCTTTAGCTCCAGCATCCATTAGCCCAAGCCAGCAAGGCCCAATAGTCAGGGATGATAGGCCTAGCCCAAAAAACATCTGGAGAGCCACATGCTCTCCATCCCTGGCTGTAGTAGATCATGAATCCACCGCCACCACAAAAGGCTAAGGCCACTAGTTTAAAGGTAAAGGTAAAGAAACCCCTGACCATTAGGTCCAGTCGTGGCCGACTCTGGGGTTGCGGAGCTCATCTCACTTTATTGGCCAAGGGAGCCGGCGTACAGCTTCCGGGTCATGTGACCAGCATGACTAAGCCGCTTCTGGCGAACCAGAGCAGCGCACGGAAACGTCGTTTACCTTCCCTCTGGAGCTGTACCTATTTATCTACTTGTACTTTGACGTGCTTTTGAACTGCTAGGTTGGCAGGAGCAGGGACCGAGCAACGGGAGCTCACCCCGTCGCAGGGATTCGAACCGCCGACCTTTTGATCGGCAAGCCCTAGGCTCTGTGGTTTAGACCGCAGTGCCACCCGCGTCCCAATGGCCACTAGTTTACATGGCTGTAAAAGCAATTTCATGGAATATGAAAACCCTGTCAGTGACAGCTATATAGAGCTTCCATGTTTGAGAGCAGGATGCCCCTGAATATCAGCTGCTGGGCAGCAAGGAGAGGGCTGCTTCATTCTGGTTCGGCTTGTGGGCTTCCCAGAGGTTTCTGGTTGGCCACTCTGGGAAACAGGAAGTGGACCTTTGGGCTCAATCCAGCAGTGCTCTAGTTACAGTCCAAGTCCAAACCTCCACAATCTCTCTCTCTCTCTCTCTCTCTCTCTCTCTCTCTCTCTCTGGCAGGGTTCAAAGGAAGCATTGCAGGCAAGAAAGACATAACAATTTAGATTCAGTTCAGATGTAAATCCTGCTCTCAATAAACTTGAGCTCGATAATTCCAGGTGCGATAATAGGACACGTTTTATCAGCAGAGAGCCGCCGAGATGAAAAGCATTCGTCTTCGCCTTCAGTCTCATCGAGAACAAGTCTTAGCAGTCTGGAACAGGTTAAATATATGATCCAATTAATAAACCAGACTGGAGCTTTTCCACGAGTAGAGCAATAATTTAATTCTGCTGATTAATAACCAAAAAAAAAAAAAAAAAGGAAACCTGTGTTGCTGCAGATTGTAAAACCTGAGTTATTCCTCCAGCATGTTAATTTAAAAGAGAAGCTTCAACGACCTTATATAAGCAATGCACAGATGATGCAAGAGGTGGAAGCGAATGAATGAGACACTTAGAAGTTTGCCTGCTTTCCCCCCTTCCCATTTAGATGTCAACTTGTTCACTGATGCATCTCTTGCTTTGTCTTTGAAGACTTTATTCCAAGGAGTCAGGGGGGCTGGGAGCGGGTGTGACATTTTCGCCTTGCTTTGGACCGTCCTAATAGAAGGCCCATTCTTCTGGAATTCCTCCTTGAAATCAGAGATGGCTCAGAGGTCCACCTAACATCCAACTGAGAAGATCAGTTAAACCAGCCCCCTCTTGTAAAGCAGCGCCCAGCGCCGGGGCATTCATCCTGCGCTACCGCAGGTCTTAACAGCTTTAAAGGGGATGACTACAAAACCCGTCGAATGCACTTTTCAGCAGTCCAGGAATACAGAACAAAAGAACCACACTCCAGTTGGCGTCAGGAATCTGGCTTGAACTTTGAGAAATTTCATCGTTGAAAAGAAGGGAACCATGGGGTCTGAAAGGGCAAGATTTTGATCAGGAAGAGTGATTTATTTGTTTTAGGCAAAAGCTTTCTTCGATCTGAAGATTAACTGAGAGGATCAGGAAGAGTGTTTGGAAAACACACACATATATATATTTATGCAGAAGTAATAAACAGCCGCAGAACAGAACACTATTTATGCAATGCATGTTCCATCCCACAAAAGTTTACAACAAATTCTCTAACAGGCTCCATCAAAAGGAATGTGTGATTGGTTCTTCAAAGTGCAATTTTGCAATGTTTCCTGGTGCCCCAAATTGCCAGATTTTAGAAGGGCCCTCTCTCTCTCCTGGTGTACTATTTAAGGAGGGTGAGGAAGAATATGATGCACCTCTTGATCCCCACATTTCAGTTCACGTATTAGGTTTAGGTGCGGTGAATTAACTGCCCACATTTCCAGTAAGTGCAATTCAACCTCCAGAATCCCTCACCTCCCTTGGACCAAGAGAAGATATGTTTCAGGCCTGACAGGAGTGGCATAGATGATAGATAGATAGATAGATAGATAGATAGATAGATAGATGATAGATGATGATAGATAGATAGATAGATAGATAGATAGATAGATAGATGATAGATAGATGATAGATAGATAGATAGATAGATAGATAGATAGATAGATAGATAGATGATAGATAGATAGAGATAGATAGATAGATAGATAGATAGATAGATAGATAGATGATAGATAGATAGATAGATAGATGATGATAGATGATGATAGATGATAGATGATAGATAGATAGATAGATAGATGATAGATAGATGATAGATAGATAGATGATGATAGATGATAGATAGATAGATAGATAGATAGATAGATAGATGATAGATAGATAGATAGATAGATAGATGATGATAGATGATAGATGATGATAGATAGATAGATAGATAGATAGATGATAGATAGATAGATAGATAGATAGATAGATAGATAGATGATAGATAGATAGATGATAGATGATAGATAGATGATAGATAGATAGATAGATAGATAGATAGATAGATGATAGATAGATAGATAGATAGATAGATAGATAGATAGATGATAGATAGATGATGATAGATGATAGATGATGATAGATGATAGATAGATAGATGATAGATAGATAGATAGATGATAGATAGATAGATAGATGATGATGATAGATAGATAGATAGATAGATAGATGATAGATAGATAGATAGATAGATAGATAGATGATAGATGATAGATAGATAGATAGATAGATAGATAGATAGATAGATAGATGATGATAGATAGATAGATAGATAGATAGATAGATAGATAGATAGATAGATGATAGATAGATGATAGATACATAGAGATAGATAGATAGATAGATAGATAGATAGATAGATAGATATAGATAGATAGATGATAGATAGATAGATATAGATAGATGATAGATAGATAGATAGATAGATAGATAGATGATAGATAGATAGATGATAGATAGATAGATGATAGATAGATGATAGATAGATAGATGATAGATAGATAGATAGATAGATAGATAGATAGATAGATAGATGATAGATAGATAGATAGATAGATAGATAGATAGATAGATGATAGATAGATAGATAGATAGATGATAGATAGATAGATAGATAGATAGATAGATAGATAGATAGATGATAGATAGATAGATAGATGATAGATAGATGATAGATAGATAGATAGATGTTTGTATATATAGTATAAACACACACATATACACACACGAACCCTCTTAAACAAATCTGTTACCAACCCCTGCCTGAATTGGTAATGTTGGGCTATTCTAGTTGCTCCCTGGAGATCTTGGACTATAGCAGCAGTAAGGATGCACAAATCTATCAGTTTTATTTTTTCTCCATTTCCCAGTCTTGAATTCCATTCTCCACATTTCAGCATCTGATTGCAACATGAAAATTCATCAACATTTTGGTGCCAACGTCTCCCAGTATACACATTTTTGTATGCGATTTTGCCTAACAAGCATATTTTTGCAAGACAGTTTTTGCCTAATATAGTGTATTTGGGTTGTACAGACTTCCCCCCGATATACAAATTAGTGCACACATCATCTGGTTGGAGAATTAAGCTGTTATTACTGTCACTATTAGTAGATAAAGCCCCTAAGAGCTTGGGATCAGTTTACCTGTGAGATCGCCTTACCCCATATATTTACTTTTTAGGGTGGCAGCTCCCACACTTTGGAACTCCCTGCTTATTGACATCAGGTAGGTGCCGTCACTATACTCTTGTCTGTGCCTAGTAAAAGCTTTTTTTGTTTAGGACAGCCTATACAGACACCTAGAACGTTGATATGTCCTTCACTCCTTCTCCAGATTACAAGTCCACCACTCTTAACCACTACACCACACTGGTGGGGTCCCAGAAAGGGTTGAGGACTTTAAAGGTCAGCACCAATACTTTGAATCATTCAGTGCCCGGCTGGTCCCTTCTAGGGCAGCAGAGGGCCCAAAAGGCAAGCTAATACTCTGATTCACTTAAGAGCTGAATCTTTTTTTTTACAGAGCCGGTGTCAATCTTTTTATTTGGCACCCGTTCCCCCTTTGCATGTTCAAAGCAATGTATAAACATTCATTAATTTATCATTCCGAAACAATGCCTTGTTCAGGTCCTCCATGACTCCAGGGAGAGCCTTGTTAAGTGCTCAGGATTATATATTACCATAATTATGAAACAACCTGATATGATTTTTTTAAAAAAAATAAATTAAGGGGTTAGGGTTTTTCTCTTCTCTTCCCTCTCCCTCCCCACACCATCTTTTGGTGCTTCCAAATGCAGCAAGAACATCAGGCAACATGATTTGACATGCGTCTGTAGGGACAGGATCCTCTCCGAATGGCTCCAGGGGGTGACTACAGGCAGCAAAGCAGGAAGAGATGGTGTAAAAGCAAAACAATTCAGCAGAGTATCAAACATCGTTTCCTAACAGAGAGATTTATGAAGCTGATGGGGATGTGGCGATGGAGAACTTTGAGCGGCAAGGGAGGAAAGCCAAAAGCATGGAGGGTGGATCCTGAACAAATGGCAGAAAAACTTGATACATTTATATTTCAATTGGCTCAGCCACATTATTAAAAAAATATATCTTTATTATACCTCCACCCATTGGTTGGCGGTTGGCGCATTCCAAATTTAAGTAGTTATTATGAAGCAAGCCATATGGTGGGAACTGGTGTTCTCCAATAAGAGAACCCAGTGGTCAACACTGCAATACATAGAAATTGATGGTTTTCCTATGGGGTAGTAGCATTACTGGAAAAATAAGCTTCGATCCACATGTGCCAAGTTCTGCCCAACTTTGCTTCTCAGTCCTACTCAGAAGCCATGGCCCAGCCAACTACTTTGTGGTCCATCAGGCCACAGCCTCGCCAAACTCGTCTGCCTTAAACCAACCTCCACATGGCCTCCTTCTCACTTGCAGCCTATCCAGCGCATGGCACTGCCTGTCTGCTTCCTCTTCCTCCTTAGTCTCGATGTTGCTCTTATCACACCAGGGGCAAAAGCATTCAAGAAGCATTTGCATTGGAATAGTCTAGCACCACCTACTGGCCGGAGGTGCTACATACATCCCCCCCATGAATTTCCCTTTTTCTCCCTCAGGCTGATGTAGAAGATCATTATATAGATTCACTGGTGGGGAAACAGTTCTTGGACATTTTTAAAAAACCCAGATGGGAGGGACCTCTTTTAGAGGTGGGAAGCCAGTGGGCCTACCCACAGAGTGAACCTAAAAAGTCATTTCCAGCCCTTTGACTTTATGATAGAAACTCAAAATATGAGGGGAAACACCTCCTGGCATCCAGTTAACCGCTGTGATTGATGGTAAGTTCCTTCTCAAAGAGTAAAGCTAAGTACACATCTCACTTTGGCTAACAGGAACTGTCTTTTGAAGCTTTTCAAGTTCCAAAGAGTTGCACTCTTTCACCTGTACAAACACCCCACAACCTTCCATTTCTGTTGCGTGGGGTGGGTGTCCAAACATTAGTAAGTTTAAAATCAGGACCATCCCAAGAGGCTCCAGATGCAGAAAATGTGTCCCTACTATAGACAAAAGAATAGCAAACAAAACCATAGTCATTTGCTTTCTTTTTATGGTGTCCAGAATCATTTGCATGGCAGAAGGTGTAAGGAGCTCAACCTACACTCAAGTAGGACCCTGGCAGAGACACATGCCCAACTGGCATGTTCTCTCCCTCCTGGTCAATCGTTCAGGAGCTTCATAAACTTCCTTCAGCCCGAACATCACAGCAACCGATGCCAACAGACACTGGCACACTTAGGGATCTGCAGAGTTTGAGCATCATGCGTGACAGACCTCAGCAACTCAGCATTTTGGCTAATCTACTTCATATACATATAAACACACACGGAGCATTGCAACATGGCTCCCTCTCTCTCTAGCATCAGACAGCAAAGAGAAAAAGAACGAAGGACAATAGTCCCACTTCACGGAACACAGTAACACAAACATCCTGTCTCTGTCACTTCCCACTCTGTGGAGTCAAAACATATATCGTCATGTGATAGATAAAAATCCTATGACTGCAATAATGGAGCCAGAAATTCTAACAGAAAGATCTTCATCTTCCTCGTGACAAGTTGAAGGGAGCACCTAGGCCCCACCTAAACTAGACATTTGAAGAAGCATCTTGCTGCTTTAGACAGTCACGGTTACCCCCAAAGAATCTTGGGAACTGTAGTTTGCTGGGAGTTGCTTGGCTTTCAAAGATGAAATTGACGTCGGGGGAGGGGAGGATTTCTGAAAGGCATCACTTTGTCCTAGATCTTAGGAAAGTCTAATTTTTAAAAATCGCGAGTTTTGGGCATTTTTGTAAAGAAAAGCTCAACAATGTTGAGGTTTTCCTTTAAAAAGCTCAACATTGTTGGGGTCCTCCTAAAAACAGCTGAACAACTTTCGGGGTTTCCTGGTTTTTACTTTTTTGAAATATGGCAACCCTACGTTATGATACCCCTAGTCCCCTCACAGAGTTACAATTCCAGAGCGGTTTTACAATCTATCTCTCTGGGAAACGACAACTGATGCTTATAAGCCATGTGTTGGGAATGTAGAAAGAGCAGTGAGATCTTCTGACTACAGAGTCATAGATGGTGGGCGTTTGTCCTTCCAGACAAGTCTCTCAGCCACCACAAGTGCTCACAAGGTCCACTTCTGTGGACCATGTGTTAGTCTCCACATGACAAGAATATAATTTAAGTGTGCATGAACATCCACAACTATCAGCAGTTTCCCCCAGAACAACGTTAACAACGTTAACATGGACAATAATTTCTAACCAGAAAGAAGACACCACAGTACATCCATCCCTCTGGAAAGTCCTTTTCTTGTGATGCCAGAACTTCTCCCCTCAAATGCCTGTCCCCTATACAAACACATATACACACAATAGACACATTTCAAGTCACTTATCCCTTTGTGTCTTGTCTCCCTGCTATCTCCTAGTCACCCTGCCTTCTCCTATGACTTCTTCTCTTGCCGTAGGTGCCCAGAAGTAGGTACAGATATGTCTACAAACTTCTTGGAGCTGGTCCCTAGCCAAGCCATTCCAACTGGGTCCTTGCTCAGTGAAAGAAGGCAGGGATTTCTTTTGCCAGGATGACTCAGAGTGCCACTGAACACTACTTAATGGGAGCAGGAGAGAAAGGAAGTTCAAATGACTCACACTTCCTGTTCAAATGCTTCTTTGGGCCAATGTCAACTTGAAGAATCAGTGACTCACATATCCTTGCTGCTCCTTACACTTCCGGATCACACCTAGGTGGCAATGTGTGACTTGGCTGTGAGTCTTGGAAGACCAGCTCCCTGCCTCACAGGCCTTTCCCCACCTGGCCTAGGATGGTGGGGCACGGACTGACTCCAACTACAAAATCTGAGGCTGCTGAACAGACGCTTGGGTTGGGCTTTGTTGAAAAAGAAAGCCAATAGACAAATCCCATTTCTGCAAAGGAATGAGAGAAAAAGAGGCAAAGAAGTGTGGTTTTCTTGCCATGAGTGGCTTCTACTCACATGAATTGGACACCCCTGGGGCACAGCTCCCTATATTTCCCCTGGCTTAATGGCTGGCGTGTGATTTGCGTGGTTCATTTCTTTCCCCCCACTCCTTCCAAGTTATCCCTAATCTTAATTTAATTTGTCATGAAAGTGTGGAACTTTTGGAAACTAAAGATTAATCTCCAAAGATTAAGAAACTTTCTATGGGGAAAACTTTCAAGGGCCAAAGAAAAAGAGAGGAGGGGAATCCATCTAACCCCTGTAATTACACACTAGCGTGTTTTTCAAAGGCTTATTGGAAAGGAGGTTTAAAAGGAGATAAATTCAGACTTAAAAAATAAATACATGAAAAATGACTTAAGGAATATGTCAATGTGATTTAAAGAACGTTTTTAATGTGGGCTGCAGAGTTCCCAATTGGGGGGGGGGGGGTTCCTTTGCCATTTCCACTGAAGTTGCTGGAAACTGGAGAGGGGGGGGGAGGTTAAGTAGGGAGATATCTGAGCCAATCCTTTATTCCTTATCCTAAGGGCACAAAATGCCTTTCATGTGGCTATTGGCCCAGTGAAGCTTCTATCTGCTCATATGAAACCACCAAGCTGGCAGTTCCACGAAAACCCCGAGCAAATAACACTTCTTCATGTTTTCGCTACTGATGTCCAAAAGTGACATATGAAAGGACTTCAGCACACGGCTTGAGGAAGAGATGAAGCGAGCGGCGGAGGGGCAGAAGCCACAGAGGCCAGGATAGCTATCCAAAGTTCAAATAGTTTCAGGCTGGGCTCTCTGAGGCCATATCCCCATGATACATTTAAAGAACTCATTGTACCACTTAAACAGTCATGGCTTCCCCCAAAGCATCATGGGAACCTGTAAGGTGCTGAGAGTGGTTAAGAGACTCCTATTCCCCTAACAGAGCTATGATTTCCAGTACTCTTAACAAACTACAGTTCCCAGGATTCTCAGGGCAAAGCAATGTGCTCTAAATGTATGGTTTGGGTGTGACCCAAGCCCAGGGCGACATGTTCATCTATGCACACATCCCTCTCTTTCCTCCATTCAAGCAAGAAAGCAGCTTTGCCAAAGTTCAAGGACATACTCCTGCCAGACAAAAACATGCAAGGAGGACATAAGGCAAAGTCGGTGAGGGGTGTTTGGCTGGGGAGAGAGTCCTGAGGACCAGAACTCCACAGCCAATCAGAGCATGTGCTGCCTCAGTAGATGATCATGCCACTCTACCTGGTTGCTAAGCAACACTTCTACCCACCCACCCTTTCGGCTGGCTGAGTTACTGATAACAGAATTAACCCTTGGAGTGCAAACTGAATGCTCCCTGCTGTTGCATTTCCAATGGCAACAAGAGAACACATTGGATGGTCACGGGATTGTCCTCTAGTTGCTTCCCCCAGGACAAAGCTAAGTAGAACATTTGCCTCGTAGATGTGTCTTCAGCTATTAAATAATCACATCCTTGTTGTGTGCGGTTGCCTTAAATAAGTAGCTGCTGCAGGAGGAGGGTTTTATACATTTGGTCCCCTGGCTAAAATCCAGACTTATTCGCAACTATGCCAGAAAACATTTCCATGGGCTTGATTCATCTCTGTTATATGTCACGCTTTAAAAACAAACAAAAAACAAACTACAACATCCAAATGCACCCATAGCTCAATCACACAAAAACCATGCATGCTTGAATATCTAATAATTCAAATACTTGCACAG
The DNA here is from genome assembly GCF_964106645.2 of Podarcis pityusensis. Lineage (NCBI taxonomy): Eukaryota > Metazoa > Chordata > Lepidosauria > Squamata > Lacertidae > Podarcis > Podarcis pityusensis. Next base: position 12,724,755 of record NC_138039.1, read on the forward strand.
TGTTAAAATGAATGCTTAACAAGTGGTCAGCTTTCACCATATGGCTGCTGTCAGCAAAGGGCTTCCCACATCCCTTTTCTCCTTATTGAAATGAAATGACAAGTGTAGTCTATTTTTACATCACATATATCTATATCTATATATACAACCATCTGCATCTCAAAATAGAAACATCAAGCCAAGTGATCAATTTACATTTAGAACAAATATTTCTTTAACTTGAGTTTGAGTGAGCAGCTATAAACATCGCAGCAGTCCTGTCTCACCTCTAGAAAAATCGGAGAATTGTAAGGCTGGAAGTCAGGGCTGTGGGGACTAAAACCTCTGACATCCCTGGTCACTGGCCAGTCTGGCTGGGCTGATGTGGGTTTGGAAGCCCAGCAAGATCTAGAGCAGGCATAGGCAACCTCCGCCCTCCAGACGTTTTGGGACTAAAACTCCCATGATCTCTAGCTAACAGGACCAGTGGTCAGGGATGATGGGAGTTGTAGTCCCAAAACAGCTGGAGGGCCGAGGTTGCCTATGCCTGATCTAGAGGGTCACAAATACCCAAATACCCCTGCTTACTACAGTAAGCAGGGGAGGCGCTCCTAGTGAACACACACAACCCTGCAGGAATATTCCATACACAAGTAAAGCAAGCCTCCTGTTCCATTGTGATGACTCCTCTATCTACTGTTACCTCCTTGGGCAGAAACTTTTCTCATTGAAAACACTGCTCTGCAAAGCACCAGCTATTCAATAATAATAATAATAATAATAATAATAATAATTTATTATTTATACCCCGCCCATCTGGCTGGGTTTCCCCAGCCACCCTGGGCGGCTTCCAACAAAAACCAAAAATACACTAAAATGTCACACATTAAAAACTTCCCTGAACAGGGCTACCTTCAGATGTCTTCTGAATGTCAGGTAGTTGTTTATCTCTTTGACATCTGATGGGAGGGCGTTCCACAGGGCGGGCACCACTACCGAGAAGTCCCTCTGCCTGGTTCCCTGTAGCTTTGCTTCTCGCAATGAGGGAACCGCCAGAAGGAGCTGGACCTCAGTGTCCAGGCAGAACGATGGGGGTGGAGATGCTCCTTCAGGTATACAGGACTGAGGCCTTTTAGGGCTTTAAAGGTCAACACCAACACTTTGAATTGTGCTTGGAAACGTACTGGGAGCCAGTGTATACAATAGTTGTATACACTGGGTTGCAGCCTATTATTATGATTATTATTTATTACATTTATATCCCACCTTTCTTCCAAGGAGATCAAGGTGGCATGCCCACATCTCCTTCTCCCCATTTTATCCTCACAACAACCCTGTGAGGCAGGTCAGGCCCAAAGTCACCCAGTGAACCTTCATGTGGTCTAAGGGAAAGCAGAGCAAGGCGTTTGGTGCCAGCTGGGCCGCAGGAATTGCCAGAAGGGGGCATACAAGGCGTTATCCAACCGTCTTAGGGACACCACTCTGGGTTTGTGTAGGGTTCACTCCTGAGCTTTTTCTTCTCCTGAAGATATCCCAAAAGGCAGTGGAGGTTTAGGATCAGATATTTCCTTCTCCTTGATGGGCTACCTTCCCAGGTGGACGAGCCCCATCTGCCCCTCACTTCCATCTACAGCATGTGCAGAAACTGCCTTCTTGATCATTGGACCCACTTTTGGCCTCGTTCACTCAATCCGCCAGGGCTTGTTTCTGCATGTAGGGGAAGACCCTAACTCACTAAGCGTTTGAGACCCATCAGCTGACCGCACCTGGTTTAGCCGGCCAGTCAAAGCCGTTCCCTGGGATGTGGCTGTTTCACATATTGTCAGCTTTTAGGAGCCACAAATGAGAGCTGAGTGCAGGATAGGGACCAAAGGTGGACAGACTACCCCAAAAGGGGCATGACATGTCCCCCAGCAGAGATACTACCCCTCCCCTAACAACCCATACACCCTGGTAGACTTAATAGACTTAGGCATTCAGATCTGTTTGCATTATAGCAGGGATGTCCAACTTACAAGAGACTGTGATCTACTCCCACTATAAAAAAAACTGCCAGTGATCTACCCATTGGATTGTCAATGAGCTTTTTTTAGGGACCCAAAGTTGGAGGTGGAGTGATCTACCACGGACCCACCACAATCGACCAGTAGATCGCGATCCACCTGTTGGACATCCCTGCATTATAGCAACGATCAAGCAAAAAACCATCATAAATAGAGTTTTTCCTTCTCTCTCTTTTTTTGTCGTTTGCAGCAGGGTACATGGGGCTTCTGAGGAATTCCTGAAGGGATGAGTCATTGAGCAGACATATAAATTAAGCAGCAAAAATCACGACAGATTAGAATTAATAGCACCGTTAAAGGATTTAAACACTCAGGCAGGCTGATACAAAACTTTTCCAGAAAGCCCATCAGCCCTTAACAGGATCATACGCCGCAGAACACAGGGGCTGAGATGCCTGCTACTGTAAATTGTTTAATTGGGAAATCAGAAAGACTGCTTAGATGTCTTCTTTTGGTGTGGGGAGAGGGGGTGTAACAAAGCAACCACTGTTTGGACTACTGACAACAAAGGCATGAAGATGAATGATAAGTAACGTCTATGTGATTTCTTTTATGGGGAGCTTTGCTTAAAAGGCAGCGTTCTTGAAGCAATAGCTTTCCCAAAGTCTCTATAAACATAGAGAGAAAGAGGGAAGGCTTGGAACTTGGTGAAGCCATGGCTGTAACCCAATCCTCCATGTAGATCAGGGATGAGGAACATCAAGCCTGAGAGCCAAATGCAGCCTCCCCTCAGGCTCTCTGTCTGGTCCACAGGGGCAACCCCAGGCCACAGCCCTCCCTGGTCCTGATTTGCATCCTTCTTGAGTGTTTTTTCCCCAGGCTGGAATGTGTCCTTGAACTCTGATTGTGCTTCTTGTTTGTCTGGAATACTTTGTCCAATTCTGGGCACCACAATTTTAAAAGGATGTTGACAAGCTGAAATGTGTGCAGAGGAAGGAGACCAAGATGATCAAGGGTCTGGAAACCAAGCCTGATGAAGAAGAAGAAGAAGAGAAGAAGAGTTTGGATTTGATATCCCGCTTTATCACTACCCGAAGGAGTCTCAAAGCAGCTAACAATCTACTTTCCTTCCTCCCCACAACAAACACTCTGTGAGGTGAGTGAGGCTGAGAGACTTCAGAGAAGTGTGTCTAGCCCAAGCAGCTGCATGTGGAGGAGTGGAGACGGGAACCCGGTTCACCAGATTACGAGTCTACCGCTCTTAACCACTACACCACACTGGTTCTGGATGAGGAACAGTTGAAGGATCTGGGTATGCTTAGCCTGGAAAAGAGGAGGCTGACAGTAGATACGATAGCCATCTTCAAATATCTAAAGGGCTGTCAAATGGAAAACAGAGCAAGCTTGTTTTCTCCTGCTCCAGAGGGCAGGACTCAAACCAATGGATTCAAGTTACAAGAAAAGAGATTCCGACTAAACATACAGAAAAGGCTTTCTGACAATAAGAGCTGTTTAACAGCGGTACAGTCTCCCTCGGAAGGTTGGGGACTCTCCTTCCTTGGAGGTTTCTAAGCAAAGGTTGAATGGCTATCTGTCATGTATGATCAAGTTGAGATTCCTGTGTTGCAGGGGGTTGGACTAGATGACCCTTGGTGTACCTTCCAATTCTACAATTCTAGGATTCGTGGGTTCAGCCTCAAGTTGGGCAAAAGATTCTTCCATTGCAAATATTCCTGCATTGCAGAGAATTGGACAAGATGGCCCTCAGGGCCCCTTCCAATTCTACGATTCTAAGAGAGCTCAGTGTTATTATCTATAATCAAGTAAATGATCATAATTACATCTAAATCTACATCTCTCTATATAAAGTAGCATATGCAGATTGCATGCAAATCTGTGTCCTCTTCTGCCTTTACTGTGTGTGCATGAAGGGTGCATTTTGCATACTGCCCAACCGTCCCTATTTGAGTGGGACATCCTGAAATTACAGAAGCCGTCCCGGATTGAATCCAGGAATGTCCCAGTTTTTGGTCCAGTGCTTTGATGCAAGTTAGCTGGCTTTCGCCAAAGCGCCTGGCCAAAAGAGACTTGTTTTTTCGTCTTTCTACCTCCCACAGGAGCTCAGGACCAAATAAAAAATTAAAAAAATGAGCATTTTGATTAGCAAGGTGTTGCAAGGTGTGATTTCCTCTCTTTTGGCAATACCTAAATGGCCCTTCTACACAGGACTGGACTCTTCCAGCTGCATTTGATAGGTGCTTCTAGGAAAGTAAAAGAGCTAAACTTGTGCCAGGTAAAATGATATTGGTGGCCGAACAGGAATTCCTGGCAACCCTATAGATGGAGCCTTGTTCTTTGTAGCTTCAGAAGGTTGGACAAGACCCCTCCTCCTCCTCCTCCTCATGCCCTAATACCCCTTTTGCCTGTCAGAGCGGCTGTAACGTGGAAGTCACACTGACCAGAGCCATGCTTAGATAGGGAGCTTTGCGGAGATACAGGCCCCATCTGCACTGTGCACATTGAAGCAGTATCATACCACTTCAAACAGCCATGGCTTCCTGCAAAGAACCCTGGGAAGAAGGATTGATTGCTAAACCACTGTGGGAATTGTAGCTCTGTGGGCGGGAATAGGGAATCTCTCAACAACCCTCAGCACCCTTAAGAAACTACACTGCCCAGGATTGGGGCCTCAATGCGCAAACTTAAAGTTCCGCTATGCGCTTGTCTCCCTCCTGTAGAATATGGACAGTCCGGAAGCACCTTTAGTAGCCTGCAAATTAGCACAGGTTGTTCCTCTTGAGGTACGCACTTAATTTGATTCCTGGAGCTGAACCAGACCCCTTTCCTCCATTTCCTTTAGCTCCCCTTACATCTGTCCGTGTTACAGTCTGTGGAACGCTGAAACGGCATGCCGTGAGCAGGGAGTGTCCAAGATGACTTAATAGGTCAGCCCTATCTTTAAGCTTTGCTCTTCAAAATAGAAACAAGCCTCTCGTCAAAGCCTTTTGAAGGTTGCAAAAAAAAAAAAAAAAAGATGGAGAGTTCGCTAACCTTTCCTATTCTTGTGGGGTTCCTCTTCTGCCACCATCAGAGTATTTCAAGAAATCAAATGTGACAGATCCAGGCACTTAAGTTGTCGGGAAAGGTCATAATCTCCCCAAAACGGAGAATGTGGCACTTCCAAAAACTCTTATTGAATCCCTTGCAGCATATTTCGATTTTATAAAAAACCTCTTTGCTCTCAAGGGCCACCAACCAAGCCAACAATATCTCTGGAGATCTTTTTGAGGGGGACATGGGAGAAAGAACCATTGTTGCATGCAGATAAATGAGACCCTAGTAATATGTTAGACCCTCCAAGTGTCCCTATTTTCCAGGGACAGTCTCAGATTTACAGAAGATGTCCTGGTTTCTGATTTGATTTCGGAATGTCCCACTTTTCCTTAGGATGCCCGTATTTTCATCAGAGAAATGGTGGAAGGTATGGAATAGGCTGCCCCTATTTTCATCGAAGAAATGTTGGAGGGTATGATATGTTCGAAGCACAGTTCCTATGCATGTTTACTCAGAACTAAGGTCCACTAAGTTTTATGGGGCTGACTCCCAGGAGAGTCTAGGATTGCAGCCTTACAATGATTAAGTGAGACAGTTTTCAGATCTGCTTCACATGAGACAGCAAGCCAAACGACGGCTCACTGAGACCACACAACTGTGAGAGCTCCCACAGAGGAGCTGGCACTCATTTGGGTCCTCCTCAGACCTTTGTAAGATCCTGCCATTCTGAGCTGAGCCAGAGTTTGCCTTAGCGTGTCATCTGAACCAGAACTCTAGTTAGCTTCTCTGCTCACCAGCTTGCTTTGTTCTTAACTAGAACTGGAGAGCTTAACTACAGCTTAACCTTTGGCCTAGCTCAGCACATTACTGAGGAACAAAGTAGTCATCACCACCATCATCATTATTATTAATTTTATACTTCCTTTCATCACAAGATATTGGGGAGGTTCACAGGGTAAAAATACAATGTAAAAACACAAGTAAATAGTTAAAAGAAAAACAATAACACAATAATCTCCCCTCCTTCAAACATATTTAAAAGGCTGTAGAATATTAATCAGCCAAAGGCCTGGTTAAAGAGGAACATTTTGCCTGGTGCCTAAAGATATATAATGAAGGTGCCAGGCAAATCTCCCTGGGGAGAGCATTCCACAAACGGGGAGCCACTGCAGAAAAGACCTGGTTTTTTGTGGCCATCCTTCAGACCTCACGTGAAGGGGGCACATGAAGAAGGGCCTCAGAGGATGGACGTAGAGTCCAGGTCAGTTTATATGGGGAGAGGTGGTCCTTGAGGTGCTGCGGTCCTGGCTTCCACCCAGATAACTAATGGTTTCCCCGGGAGGTGTAGTTAAAGGTGATAGAGAATTGATAGAAGGCCCCTGTTCCCCTCCCAAGGCTACAATTCCCAGAGTTCCCTATAAAGAACGATTTATGGTTAAAGCACTCTGAGAATTGAAGCTGTGTGAGGGGAATACGGATCTCCTGAGAACTCTTAGCATCTTTAACAAGCTATAGCCCCCAGATTTCTTTGGGGGAAGCCACGACTGTTTAAAGTGGTACCATAGCCGTTTTTCCTCAAACTTGGGTCCCTAGCTGTTGTAGGACTACAACGCTCATCATCCCTGACCACTGGTCTTGCTAGGTAGGGATGATGGGAGTTGTAGTCCAACAACAGCTGGGGGACCCAAGTTTGAGAAACGCTGCAAAGTGCAAATGTGACCACAGTACTGATATGTCAAAGTTTGGCTTACCAGATTGTCCTAACCAGGCCTAGGTCCAGCAACTATATCTCCAGCTGATCTCCATGGGCTCATTTCTGCCTTTGCTGGTGATGAAACTTGAGGTGAAGAAGAGAATTTAGGAGTCATAAGCCAGCCAACAGGCTCTCTTCCTTCCTCCACTTCTGAGAGAGGCTCCCTCACCCCACCAACTGTCCCTGGCTTTCATTCCTCACCTCTCCTTTTTTGGAGGAGAAGCCTCTCCAGGCAAGGAGGAGGCTTCTAACCACAACCTGTCTGAGCAGTTTTCCACCTGACTTGTGTGCCGTGTTTTCCTTTTCCGTTTTTAGCACCTAAAGCCTATTCAGATACAAGTGAAGAGGGAAAGTTCATTCTAGACCTGGCAACTCTAGTGCCCATGTGAGGGAGACTTTGTCAATGGAAACCTTCAAGTGTGGTCTAGCACAGGATCCCCCTGGAGGATCACCTCAGGCTGGTTCTTCTACCACAGCCTCCTGAAAAACTGTAAACAAAGCAAATGTGCCAAATACACCAGTAGACTCCAGTGTACTCTCATCCAAAGCAAGCTAACCGCCCCATGACACTGTCCCTAGAATTTCTCACCACTTGGAAGTGGGGAACATGCATATAGTCCTGGGAAAAGCCCTGCTGGGTCAGCTAGCCTTGTCCGGCATCCTGTTCTCACAGCGGCCAATTGTTGTTGTTTAGTCGTTTAGTCGTGTCCGACTCTTCGTGACCCCATGGACCAGAGCACACCAGGTACTCCTGTCTTCCACTGCCTCCCGCAGTTTGGTCAAATTCATGCTGGTAGCTTCGCGAACACTATCCAACCACCTCATCCTCTGTCGTCCCCTTCTCCTTGTGCCCTCCATCTTTCCCAACATCAGGGTCTTTTCCAGGGAGTCTTCTCTTCTCATGAGGTGGCCAAAGTATTGGAGCCTCAGCTTCACGATCTGTCCTTCCAGTGAGCACTCAGGGCTGATTTCCTTAAGAATGGATAGGTTTGATCTTCTTGCAGTCCATGGGACTCTCAAGAGTCTCCTCCAGCACCATAATTCAAAAGCATCAATTCTTCGGCAATCAGCCTTCTTTATGGTCCATCTTTCACTTCCATACATCACTACTGGGAAAACCATAGCTTTTACTATACAGACCTTTGTTGGCAAGGTGATGTCTCTACTTTTTAAGATGCTGTCTAGGTTTGTCATTGCTTTTCTCCCAAGAAGCAGGCGTCTTTTAATTTCGTGGCTGCTGTCACCATCTGCAGTGATCATGGAGCCCAAGAAAGTAAAATCTCTCACTGCCTCCATTTCTTCCCCTTCTATTTGCCAGAAGGTGATGGGACCAGTGGCCATGATCTTCGTTTTTTTGATGTTGAGCTTCAGACCATATTTTGCGCTCTCCTCTTTCACCCTCATTAAAACTAGATGATGATGATGATGATGATATATTATTTGTACCCCGCCCATCTGGCTGGGTTTCCCCAGCCACTCTGGGCAGCTTCCAACAAAGATTAAAAATACATCAAAATGTCACACATTAACAACTTCCCTGAACAGGGCTGCCTTCAGTTGTTTTCTAAATGTCAGGTACAGTGGTACTTCGGGTTAAGAATTTAATTTGTTCTGGAGGTCCATTCTTAACCTGAAACTGTTCTTAACCTGAAGCACCACTTTAGCTAATGGGGCCTCCCGCTGCCACCACGCCGCCGCTGCGCAATTTCTGTTCTCATCCTGAAGCAAAGTTCTTAACCCAAGGAAGCGGCTTTAACCTGAGGTACCACTGTAGTTGTTTATCTCTTTGACATCTGATGGGAGGGTGTTCCACAGGGCGGGCGCCACTACAGAGAAGGCCCTCTGCCTGGTTCCCTGTAGCTTTGCTTCTCGCAGTGAGGGAACCGCCAGAAAGCCTTCAGCACTGGGCCTCAGCGTCTGAGCAGAATGATGGGGGTGGAGGAAGCAGGATTCAGGCAAAACAGCATGCTCCCTTCCAGTGGTTTCCAGCAACTGGTACCCAGAAGTATTACTGGCACCAACTGTGGTGGCCGAGTTTAGCCATCGGGGCAGACCCTCCAAGTGTCCCTATTTTCCAGTGACATTTCTGGAACACCACCACCTCTGGCGGCAAAGGCAGAACACAGCCAACATAGCTAGTAGCCTTGGCCTCCATGGATTTGTTTACCCCTCTTTTAAAGGCCACCCAAGTTGGTGGCCATCATGGCCTCCCATGAAAGCAAATCCCATAGTTTAACTATAAAATGTTGTCTGTCCTGAATCTTCCAAGGTTTAGCTTTGCAGGATGCAACAATACTCAACATTACATTGGTCCATCTACTGTAGCTCAGGGTTGTCTGCAACAGAGATGGGGAAATTGTGGCCCTTCCATTGTTGCTAGACTACAACACCCATTGATCCTAGTCAGCATGACCAATGGTAAGGGATTATGGGAGCTGTAGTTCAGCAACACATGCCCCTTAGTCTACGTTGAATCGCGGTAGCTCTATGGGGCTTCAGTGAAGGGTTTTTCCCATCCCTACATGGGGATGCCAGTAACTGAACTTATGACCTTCTGAATGCAAAGTATGTGCTCTACGACTAATCCCTAGCTTTCCCTTAAGCATTTGATAGCATTTCTATATTATAGGTATTGTTTCAGTCGTGCTGGAGAAGTAAAACTCTGATTCTAAACCTCTGCTGCCTTGAGGCTATACTCATTTGTGAGAAAGGTTTTAGGAGTAAACCCTGATGAAAAACCTGTACCTGCTGCCTTGCGGGACACCTTTGGGAGAAGAAAAGGCTAAGGAGTAAACGCTACAGAAATCTAGACTGGAGTCGCTAAGGCGGTTGGATAGCGTCTTGTATAACTCCTTCCAGCAATTGCTGCAGTCAAGCTGGTGCCAAATGTTTATTAAAATGGTATAGAACTCCGGCACAAATGGCGTATATAGTGAAAGGGTTTAGCCCCAAATGCTGGCATTGTGGTCAGGAAAAAGGACTATATTCACACATGTGATGGGAATGTAAATCTGGTTAAGGAATATTGGCAAAAGATTATAAAGGTAATTTCTGGATTATTTCAAATAAACGTAGAAGTTAATAGGGATTTGTTATTTTCGGGAATACTGGGAAATAACAAAGTAAAAAGTAATAAGCAAGAGTTGTACAAGATTATGATTCTAGCTGGAATGGCAGTTATTGCTTTGGGATGGAAAGAAAAGGCCAAATGGAATATAGAAAAATGGAATGCTTATGTTTTTGAATGCGTACAATCAGAAATATTCGCACAGATAGTGGCAGAGGATAGATGGGAAAATAAATGTCAAAGAATCACAAATAAATGGGCATTTTACAGGAACTGGATAGAAAGAGGGGAAGCCAACCCTAACATACAAGCTCGAATGAACAGACTGTGTACATGAATAAAGATATGAAGAAGGAAGGCCTGACCGGGGGGGGGAGGGCTGGAGTGGAGGGGGGGATTATTTTTTTAAAAGCTGGTGCCAAATGTACAGGCAACGACCGATTTTTATGCACATCCATTAGACATGCGACCATGCAAACATGCATTGCGGCGACCCAGAAGTGGCCGGGAAAGAGGGCAGGGCAGGGATGTAATGGGGTGTAAAGGGACAGGCCATGGTTATGTGCACTCTGCTGTCGCATATAATGACCCAAAATGCAACCTCCGCACAAATCGAGGGTCGCCTGTATTGCTTTCCTTTCCTTTGGACCACATCAGTGAGGTCATAATGTGAACAGCCCAGGACCTCCATACACACTGCCTTGCCTTGCGTCCCAGAGAGGTTTCTTTGGTGTGCTAACACAGCAAAAACATGGGAGGCAGCAGTTACGAGTTACTGGTCTCTGCAGCCACAGCAGGCGCTGTGATTCTCCAGTGGTTTGACTTCACACCATGAGACACACTCCAGTGTCTCTCAAGACAGACAGGTGCCAACAACAGAATTTCAGTCATCCTTACAATGGCCCTGCCTAACAGCTGTAAAGGTAAAGGGACCTCTGACCATTAGGGCCAGTCGTGACCAACTTTGGGGTTGCGGCGCTCATCTCGCTTTATTGGCCAAGGGAGCTGGCGTACAGCTTCTGGGTCATGTGGCCAGCATGACCAAGCCGCTTCTGGCAAACCAGAGCAGCGCACAGAAACACCGTTTGCCTTCCCGCCGGAGCGGTACCTATTTATCTCCTTGCACTTTGACGTGCTTTCAAACTGCTAGGTGGGCAGGAGCAGGGACTGAGCAACGGGAGCTCACCCCGTCACAGGGATTCGAACCGCCGACCTTCTGATCAGCAAGCCCTAGGCTCTGTGGTTTAACCCACAGCGCCACCCACGTCCCTTCCTAACAGCTGTAAGGCAACTGAAAAAATTATTATCTAGGGAAGTTGTGGAATCTCCTTCCTGGGAGCTTTTCAGACATACACAAAATTTTGGACAGATATATGCTGGCGGTTGGTGGTGCTTTAAGGTTCAAGACACTTTGTTTCGTGATCGAATCCTTTCCAGTTTTATACAGCCAAAATCTAAGATGAAGGCAGAAGAACCAATTTGAAACCCGAACTGCATTATCCAGAGTGTTGGGGTCATCTTCCAGCCAGCTGAAGTAGCCCCACCAGAAGGTCCATAGTCAATCTATATCGTAGCTTGACAGACAACCACATCTTCCTCTGGACCAAGTCCAGACCCACAAAAGGGGCGGAGTGGGAAGATGAGTGCAGGGGTTTGCCAACTGGCATCTAGCTCATGTGAGCGGTGGGCAGAGAGATAAGGCTGGCAAAGAAGAATATGTGCTGGCAGAGAGCCTTCCTTTCACATCTCAGACAACGAGTGAGGAGGCACATTTCCCACTGAGGTCGCCGTTCGGTCAGGGGGATACCAGTTTCTATAAACATGCTCACAAATAGCTACGCAGCGACTAAATTAGCCTGCTCATCAGTCAGCAGGCCCAACGGCAGCATATCTGCTTACTGAGGGAGAAGGGAGAGGGAAGGATTGCTTAAATTCTTCCAGGGAGGTTCCCTTGACAGAATTGCTGTTTTATAGGGTGGGGAGATTCCCCCTCTCCCCCCCCCCCATCTTGAGGGTGCATTCCTTTAGGCATGGTGTTATGTGCTAAGCTTGGATCCTGGAACAATAGGCAAGTAGGATCCTAGAATGCAACAACCGATTGGCCTGCAAGAAAAGACCAATCAGGCTCCAGGAGGGAAGCAGAATCAGCCAATCAGACAGGACTCATTGTGTAAATAATGTATATAAAAGTGAAATATACTCGGAGTCGAGTGTGGATTTCATGCTCTTTATTTAGCTCATAGTAGTGAGGAATGAAAGTTTCCCCAAAATATCTGCTTTATATACATTATTTACACAATGGGTCGCACGTGATTGGCTAATTCTGGGATTCTCTTGTAGGCCAATCAGGTTGCGGATTCACTTGCACCTGGAGCTGGATTGGGTGGCTCCTGCGGACCATTCATACTGCTGCATTGTTCTAGGACCAATCAGACTGCTGCATTCTGAATCCTATTGTTCTAGGACCAATCAGACTGCTGCCTTTTGGATCCTATTCAACTCAGTACATAACAAAAAGCCTGAGGTTTGGGGGACAATTCAATCACTGCAATACAAGCTGCAATAAAGAGCATGAAATCACTACAGGACTCCAAGTATATTTCACATAATCTGTTTCGGAGTGCTTGATGGCTGTGGGTGAGGCAGGGCCAGAGCCAAAAGTAGGCGGGGCTACTCATTTTCTTTCCTTTTTCTGCCTCCTCTTCTCTCTCTCTCTCTCTCTCTCTCTCTCTCTCTCTCTCTCCAACATAACATTTCCATCTCATCTCTGACACCCACATCCTTTATCACCTACTCTGTCTCCCTCTTTTCTCCTCACACATCAGGATGCCATAGGAAGGAATACGGGTTTGTGAGCAGACCCTAAACCGGGAGTGATCAGCAGCACCACACCTCGCTCCATTGCTCTCTCTTTTTGCTCACTAATGTGGGAGAAGACTAGATGAAAATGTAAGAAGAGCCCTGCTCTCCATCCTGTTTCCCACAGCATCCAATCAGACGCCTTTGGAGAGCCCACAGGCAGGGCTGGACCACCCTTTCCTGCTGCCACTGTTATTCTTCTTACATAAGAGCCCTTGGCCAGCCTGTTGGGTTGGGTCATTGGCCCGCATCCTGTTTTCACAGGGGCCAACCAGATGCCTGTGGAAAACCCACAAGTCGGATGGGATTGCAGCAGTCCTTGCCACAGATAATGTCTCTGACAGTGGAGACAGAACATAACCATGGTGGCTAGTAGCCACAGAGAGACCTGTCCTCTGTGAATTTGTCCAATCCCCTTCCAAAGCCATCCAAGTTGGTGGCCATCACTGCCTCCTGTGAGAAACTATGGAACTTCTGCTCATGTTCCATAGTTTGACCATGTGTGGCATGCGGAAGTATTTTCTTTTATCTTCCAACATTCAGCTTCCTTGGAGGCCCACAAATTCTAGAGGGAGGACTTGTCACTATCCACTGTCTTGCCAACGTGCATAATTTGACAAACTTCTATGATGTCACCCCTTCCTCACTTTTTCTCTAAACTGAAAAGTCCCCAACACTGCAACTTCATACAGGAGTTGCTTCAGCCTCTTGATCATTTTGGCTGCTCTGCTCAATCTGGCTCTGGCATAGTTATCATGGGCAATACCCACGGTTAGAGTTCTCCAATCCCATCTGAAGGCACCTAAGCTCAAAAACATCTTGTGGCAGCCAATTCCATCAATTGATTGCTTTGTTGTCATCATCAATAAGTGCTTTCTTTTGGTCCAACCTGAATCTACTGCCTAGGAAACTGCCTTGTATCAGAAGAGACTACTTGTCCACCTGGCTCAGTATTGTCTATTCTGACTAGCAGTGGCTCTCCAAGGTAGCAGGTAAAGAGATCTTTCATGTAAACCAGGAACGGGAAACTTAGGACCCTCCAGACATTGCTGGACTCCAGTTCCCACTAACCCCAATCAACATGGCCATTTATCAGGGATGATGGGAGTTGTAGTTCAACGATATCTGGAAGGATACAGTTTCTCCATCCCTGATATAATCTGTCCCCTGATCATTACTGTTAGCTGGCAATTATCATAAACTATTGTATTTTAATATTTTGTTGGAAACCGCCCAGAGTGGCTGGGGAAACCCAGTCAGATGGGCAGGGTATAAAGTATTATTATTATCATTATCATTATCATTATCATTATCATTATCATTATCATTATTATATAACTTTCTTGTTTTAACTGGAGGTATCAGGGATTGAACCTGAGACCTTTTACATGCAAAGCATACAGTACTCTAATCACTGAGCTATGGCTCCTGCTGAGCCTAACTTGTTGGTTCAATATCAAGCTCAGCCCCATACCAGGAGGCCAATAACACCATGCCAGTTACTCTGGGACTGATGGTGATCCACCTATCTGAAGAACACAGGGAGTTCCTTATACTCACTCAGACCACTGGACCATCTAGCTCAGAATTGTCTACAATGAGTGGCAGAGGCTCTCAAGGATTTCAGACAAGCTTCTCCTCCAGTCCTACCTGGGATTGAACCTGGGACCTTCTGTTTGCAAAGCACACTTACTTTATGAGTAACTGATGGTTTCTTCATAGAGTTGGAAGGGACCATGGGGTCATCTAACCCAACCCCCTGCAATGCAGGAAACTTTTGCCCAACTGGACCCTGAGATTAAGAGTTTCATGCTCTACCAACTGAGCTATCAAGGGTTGCTCTCAAGCCCAAGAGAATGGGGTCTAAAATGCACAAGATCTAAGCCTCCCTTTTCACCGTCTCCAAAAGTTAAACGCTATGGCAGGAAAGCCAATCAGGTGGATTTAACTATTCTATAATTGGCAAATGTTTCAAACACGCTGGAATGGATTCTTAGACGGAAGAAGATGTGCTGTTATGAAAAGAGTGGGGAGAATAAATTCAGCCATCTCCAACACTGATATTTCATTTAATAGCTTTTCCCAGAACTGGTCTTTCTTGCCTATAGGAGATAATTTCCACAAAGCCATCTCGATTTACCCCACATCCCGAAGAAACCGAGCAAACGGGAGATGAATTGTTCAAGCTACCTTTTTCAAAATGTATTAGAAGTCATCTAGGTTGCTGAGCCGTGAGAGATGTGTGATAAAATTTAATAGTATGAAAATGGATCACATCTGTACCTCATTTTCCACTGTGGTAAATATTATATCTGCAGGTAGCAATTTAATGGCAATGGACATCTTATTTTTGTGCTCAAGGAAAGTGGGGGAAAGAACATCAAAAACTAGCTGGCACCTGCTGTGGTTAAGATAGCAGAAGGGGGGGGGGTGAAATTCTCCCATGAATATTATTTACCAGGGCTGCAGGCTTTAAAGTGCTAGCCGATGCATATTTATTCGGAAATGAGTCTTGCTGTGTTCAATTGGACTTGCTCCCAGGTATGTGAGCACAGAGCTGCAACCATGGTTAGTTAATAGTTAGATTAAAATTAAAAACCTTTCGACTGAGGGGGGGGAGTGCCCCTGATTAGAATATTAGAATTACAGGGCTGGAAAAGGACTTCAGGGATCATCAGATCCTACCCCCTGCTAATGCAGAAATTCCTCTGCTACAACTTCCTTGATAAGTGGCCATCCAGCTTCTGCTGATACACCTCTAACAAAGACAAATGTTTTGCTCAATGGTACAGAAAGGTGAGGCTCAAAGGCAAGGTGGAACTGGTTCCTGGGATGTTGCTCCAGTAAGAACAAGCTGGACAAGTAGGGAGTGCCCAGCTCTGCCTGAGTATTTTTAGAAACCCTAAAATATTGTCATTTTTAAACGGATATTGTGATTTGCCCCGCACAGAGCACCCAGCCGAGGGGGCACAAAGTAATAATAAGAGCCATAATGTGCCCGTATTTAAAGGGGTACCTATTGTAAGGGAGAGGGACGCGGGTGGCGTTGTGGGTTAAACCACAGAGCCTAGGACTTGCTGACCAAAAGTTCAGCGGTTCGAATCCCCACGACGGGGTGAGCTCCTGTTGCTTAGTCCCTGCTCCTGCCCACCTAGCAGTTCAAAAGCACATCAAAGTGCAAGTAGATAAATAGGTACCACTCCTGCGAGAAGGTAAACGGCATTTCCGTGCGCTGCTCTGGTTCGCCAGAAGCGGCTTAGTCATGCTGGCCACATGACCTGGAAGCTGTCTGTGAACGAACGCTGGTTCCCTCAGCCTATAGAGCAAGATGAGTGCCGCAACCCCAGAGTCGGCCATGACTGAACCTAATGGTCAGGGGTCCCTTTACCTTTACTGCGAAGGGGCAGATATGGCTCATCCACCTGGGAAGGTAGCCCATCTAGGAGAGGGAAAATTCTGATCCTAAACCTCTGCTGGAAAAGGCTAAGGAGTAACCCCCAGACAATTCCAGAGTGTTGTCCCTAAGACGGTTGGATGGCACCTTATACGGCTCCTTCCAGCAACTTTTGCAGCCAAGCTGCTGCCAAACATATTGCTCTGCTTTCCTTTGGACCACATCAGCGAAGCCAAGAGGGGGGTCTTGTTTTCTGGGCAGCCCAGGACCTTCATACACGCTGCTCAAGCCCACATCCCAGAGAGGTGACTCTGGTGCTACTAACACAGTAGTTTAACTTCACACCCAGAGGAGCCTCTTAAGAGAGACAGATGCCAACAACAAGTGAGATTTGTGAGTTTGGGTTCGTCATGCCAAAAATTGGACAGTCACACCAATGTCATGTTTTGAACCACCATCTTGATTCAAAATGGTACCTGGTGTCCAAACCTCAACCGGAGTTTGGCTATGGTATCTCAATGGTGGCCGAACTGATGCCCCCCAAATGGGTGTCATCCCACCAAAGTCACATCTTGGTCTTCCATCTTGATTCTAGTGCCCAGTGCATTCTGGGAATGTGCCAACATCCTCAGGTGGGTTTGGCACAGGTCTCACAGGTATATCTCAGAGCGCATGCCCTCCCCCTTCTACTTCAGAGTCCTCACCCTCACCTCCTGAAGATAAAGAATTCAACTCCAGGGTCATGTCAACAAGTCTACCATGTTCCAAAGCAGTTAGTTCCACACTTAATGTCATCATTGTTTTAAAAGGATATTGTCAAGTTGGAACGTGTGCAGAGGAGGGCAACCAAAGGTCTGGAAACCAAGCCTGATGAGGGGCAGTTAAGGGAGCTGGGTATATTTAGCTTGGAGAAGAGAAGACTTGAGTGGTGATACGATAGCCATCTTCAAATATCTGAAGGGCTGTTGCATGGAAAATGGAGCAAGCCTGTTTTCTGCTGCTCCAGAGGGTAGAATCCATACCAACAGGTTCAAATTACAAGAAATGAGATTCTGAATAACGATTAGGAAGATCTTTCTGATGGTAAGAGCTGTTTGATAGAGGGATGGACTCCCTCAGAAGGTGGTAGACTCTCCTTAACTGGAGGTTTTTTAATGGAGGTTCAATGGCTATCTGTCAGGGATTCTTTACCTGCGAATCTTGCATTTCAGTAGATGTGGACTAGGTAACTCATGAAGGTCTAATCCAGGCATAGGCAAACTCGGCTTTCCAGATGTTTTGGGACTACAACTCCTATCATCCCTGACCACTGATCCTGTTAGCTAGGGATGATGGGAGTTGTAGTCCCAAAACATCTGGAGGGCCGAGTTTGAATGTGGCTGGTCTATCTCAATCCTACAATTCTACGATCTTGGTTTTCAAATAGATCAAATCCGTCTTCTCGCACACTCCACGGCATTCCGTCAATTACACAACAGCGGCAACTTAAGAAAAATCAGGTTTCATTGTTTCTCAACTGAGGCGGAGGGAGGCCAGGCACACAGCAGCTGTAGAAAGTGTGGAGTGATTCGTTAAGCATTTGGTTGGTATCAATAGCCATAGAAAAGGCCGTGAAATCAGTGGGGTTTCCATGGCTCCATAGCCAAGCATCAGAGAAGGTAAAGAGCT
This sequence comes from Podarcis pityusensis, assembly GCF_964106645.2. NCBI lineage: Eukaryota > Metazoa > Chordata > Lepidosauria > Squamata > Lacertidae > Podarcis > Podarcis pityusensis. The sequence continues at coordinate 12,742,532 of NC_138039.1, forward strand.
TGCCATGTGGCTCAGAACAGCATTTCTTGTGTTTACGGGAAGAATGAACCCTCATCTTGAATGGCATTAATGGCCGTAATCCCTGCAGGCTCCATGGTACATATGAGAGCTGGTGTAGCATAGCAGCTAAGAGAGCGAGATGGAAATTCAGTGGTTAAGTTCAGCCATGTTTTACATGTAGAAGGTGCTCAGGTTCAATCCCTGGCATGTCCAGGTTTAGCTGAGAGAGACCCCCGTCTGAAATCCTGAAGAGCTGCTGCCCCTCATGTGGATGAGCTAGTTGCCCCAATGTTCTCATCCAATACTGAGCTAGTTGCACCAATGATCTCATCCAATACTGAGCTAGTTGCACCAATGATCTCATCCAATACTGAGCTAGTTGCACCAATGATCTCATCCAATACTGAGCTAGTTGCACCAATGATCTCATCCAATACAAGGTAGCTACCAAAAATCGCAATGTAAAAACAAAATGTCTTACAGCAGGGGTCAGCAAACTTTTTCAGCAGGGGGCCGGTCAATAGGCCAATAGGCCAATAGGCCAATTGGCCGAAATATTGGGAAATTTTGGAACAAGATTAAATTTTGGAACAAGATTAAATTTTGGAGACAGATTAAAATTGCAGAGTTTTGAAAAACTAAAAAATAGAGTGCGAGATTGGCTCCACTATTATCAAATAATGGAGGCGTACAATTTGGATAAAAAAATTGGCTTCCAGGTGGAAAAATGAAAATTGGAAATGGAACTGTTAGATCCCAAAACTAAGAACTTGTCAAGAATGTATAACTTGCTGTTGAAATGGAATACTCAGGATGAAACGGTGAAATCAACTATGATCAAATGGGCACAAGATGTAGGACATAATATTATGATGGCTGACTGGGAACAGTTATGGACCACAGGTATGAAATTTACGGCATGTAATGCCCTAAGAGAGAATATAATGAAAATGATCTACAGGTGGTACATGACACCAGTCAAGCTTGCAAAAATATATCATTTGCCCGATAATAAATGTTGGAAATGTAAAGAGACTGAAGGCACATTTTTTCACCTTTGGTGGACATGTCCAAGGATTAAGACATTCTGGGAGATGATTTACAATGAAATGAAAAAGGTATTTAAATATACCTTTCAGAAGAAACCAGAGGCCTTTCTCTTGGGCATGGTCAGCCAATTGGTGTCAAAAAAGGATAGAACTTTTTTTATGTATGCCACAACAGCAGCAAGAATACTCATCGCGAAGTATTGGAAGACACAAGATCTACCCACCCGGGAAGAATGGCAGATGAAGGTGATGGACTACATGGAACTGGCGGAAATGACTGGCAGAATCCGAGACCAGGGAGAAGAGTTGGTGGAAGAAGATTGGAAGAAATTTAAAGTTTATTTACAGAAACATTGTAAAATTAAGGAATGTTAGAAGGATGTTGGAATGAAATAATGCGGTTTTAGCAGAAATGCTATAAAGGATTAAAGAAAAATAGATTGCTAAATGGTGAAGGAGGGAAAGTAAAGTTACATTATATTAAGATAGAATAGAGGACAAAAACTGGAAAAGATGGAATGGATTTGCTGAAATAGCTAATTGAACTAGAATACAAAAAAGGGAGGTGTGAGGAGGTCAAGGAAATAAGCAAATGAAAGATTTTTTTCTTTCTCTTTTTTTTCTTGTTTCTTTTTTTTGATATTATCGTGATGTGATGTTTTGTATTTCTTAAATATGCTGTTTTTTAATTCTTTCTTTTTGTAATCCTTTAAAATTCAATGAATATTATTTAAAAAAAATAAAAAATCGCAATGTAAAAACAAAATGTCTTACAGCAGGGGTCAGCAAACTTTTTCAGTAGGGGGCCGGTCATCTGTCCCTCAGACCTTGCGGGGGGACCAGACTATATTGGGGAGGGGGGAATGAACGAATTCCTATGCCCCACAAATAACCCAGAGATGCATTTTAAATAAAAGGACACATTCTACTCATGTAGAAACACGCTGATTCCTGGACCGTCCGCGGGCCGGATTGAGAAGGCAATTGGGCTGGATACGCCCCCCCCCCGGCCTTAGTTTGCCTACCCATGTCTTACAGCTTCCTAGATTGCGATACTACCTACCTGCGCTTCTTGACAGGCTAATTAGCTGTCAATATTATAGCTAATTGGTCTGCCACATTTTCCATTATATAGTAGCTCAGCATCTGTGTGTGGTAATTAGCACGTGTTGCCTTGATCGAACACACCCATTTCTTGGTCCTGAATGAAACTTACCTGTCCAGAGCAGCTAGATTAAAGCAGCGTCCTCTGTCATTAAGTTCTGGCCACTGATTTTAAGATTACCGGCAAGTTTAATTGTCAAGGGACTCTGGTTCTGCAGCAGCGTACGTATTTCTGCAGTCTGCAAATTTCTCCAGCCTTCTTTTCACAACTGCCTGGCAACAGCCCCCTCTGCCAGGGAAGTTAAAGGCTTGGATCTAACAATGAAGTAAAAATGGTGATTGTGTCATTTAAAAACTTAAGTCCTTTAATTCTTCAGGCCACTGCAAAAGTTCATGGAACAACTGCTTTTTCCAGACCACTAAGATGTGTTTCTTCTTATAGGCATTTTCCACTGCATTATATATCCAGCTATGGATGGAGGAGAAATTTGATTCAGTTCAGGTTTTAACATGAGTCTTCCTAATTTGCACCATCTGAAACAATACAAGAACTGAAATGCAGCCCTGCTTTGTGTGGGGTAACCAGCCTCATATAGCCAACATGCTTAAGTCTAATTAATGCATGAAGGGGTTAAGACCATAGAGTAAGCTGTCCAGCCAGGCTTAGCTCACCTTGGGAGGAACTAAGTAATCAAGCCTTTGTCCCCCACACCAGTCTACCTGAGAAGCTCAGTGTGTGAAGAAACTAAGCTTGTTGGTCCAGCTTAGCCACTTGGCTCTCACAAGCCACTCTTGAGCTCCTATACCAATAATTTAGGAGCTTTCACCACTTTGCAATGAAGCCAAGTTTTACTGCCTGTGAAACTTTTCTGACTGATGTATGGAAGAGCACATGAAGCTGACCTTTGAAGGGTGTGTAAGTAAACCATTTTTAAACTTACCAAATGTGTGGTCTTTTCCTATGCTGGGGGAAGAGGAGGGTTTGGGAACTCTGAAGGGCACGTTTTAAAGGTCTAATAGCCTATGTTGCCATGCTTTACTTTGTTCCATGTTTTGTGATTTTAGATCTCTGCTGGGGTTTTCTCACCAAAGACCACTTGTCCCAGCCTAGATCTTGGCATCCAGGGACTTCTCCTTTTCATACCTATTTTTTCCTTAAAGCAATATTTTAAAATCATATTTCTACAAATGTTACAATGCAGTTCTCCAGCCCAGTAATGTATACAAAAATGCAAGTATTAGGGGGAATGCATGCATATATTACTGAAAATAATGCAGAAAAAATGCAATACATTACAGAGCACTTCCTTGCAAAAAAATCTCCATATTAAGCAAAATCACAATAAAAATGCATATATTAGAAGGAATTTGCACTAAAATGTTGCTTACAATCCCTACATATCACCCGGTAGTGGCTAGGAATGGAGGAGGCAGTCTATTCTGTTCCCATTTAAGGGCAAATCTACCTAAATGGCAGCTAGAGCAGAGCCATCCATTCAAATCCTCACTTTTCTGGATTTTGCAGTGAAGTTCTTCATCTAAGCAACGTGTATGAAAACACATTAACGAAACATATTAGTGAAAATAAAATACATAGATGCATTGTATTTCCTTTGCAAAAATGTGCATACTGGGGGAAATTGCCTACAAAAATGTGCATGTTCAGGAAAAAAACAAAAACATTAAAATTCTGTTTCCCATCTTTTCACCTGCCTCCCTCATTAGTGACTTTCAAAGAATTTTTTAAAAAAATTATTCCTGTTTATTCGGGCATTTAATGCCTGAAAGATACTGCTCATGGCAACCATGAAATGAACACCTGTTTTTAGATGTTCTAAAAATGTTTTTAGACAGTTTAAAAATGTTTTTAAATGTATTGTTTATATGATTTTAAATCGCACTGTTTTAATAGTTTGCTGTTTGTCACCCTGCGCTCCTGGGGGGTGGGGAGGAAGAGTGGGATACAAATTTAAGGAATAAAGGTTACCAAGCATTTGAAAACATGAAACTCAAAAGTGCAGCTCAGGAGCTACGTTTACCATCTTTGGCAGAAAAGGAAAACACAGAGGAGAACAATAGTGAGAGCTTTAGAGGCCAGTGAGTGTTGGTCAGATTTCACACACACACACACACACACACACACACACACACACACACACCTTGGCCCATTGTGTTTAAACCAGAGTTTTGAATGCAGGATGCTGAGTAAATTACACAGGCCTCCAGAAGGCAGGTCAGATTTGGAAATAAATGGTGCCTTTGGCTCCAGTGCCAGGTGACTCTGCTCATTTGGCAAATGGGAGCGGTTGCATAACACTTCCTAGAAGACTCCGCATTCAGATTTGGCCTGGGAATTATTATTATTTAAATCAGAAGCTAAAATGAGCTGGGAATAAACAATATCCGTACAATAGAGTTGGGCAAGCGGGAGATCGGGATCTACTGGCAGTTCATACGGTTTGCAATAGATCAGCAAGGGCCTCCTCTGTCTCCCAATTGTTTAGCAAGAGCCGCAACAAGAGCAAAGTCGCTTTCGCCTCCAGCCGTCCTAGTTTGTCAGAATCTTTGCTCTGTAGTAGCTCCAGTGTATATTTCTGATTGTATATGGAAGTGGGCTCAGATAGGACTCCTGTAATGACAGTCCATTAGAAAGAGTGGAGCCAGGGAGAAGAAAGGGAGGGGCACTGCCCAGCCAACCACAGCCTGTCTTCCTTCTTCCTTCCAACCAGTCCAAGGGATGCCACTGCCTGCCAGCTTCCTCCTCTAAGTGTTGCCTTAAAATCATAGAGTTGTAGAGTTGGAAGGGACATTGAGGGCCATCTATTCCAACTCCCTGCAACGCAGGAATATGCAGGTGGTTCATGTGGGGATTGAACCCATGACCTTGATGCTATCAACACCATGCTCTAAGGTCCATGAATAATCATAGTTTAGAGGTCATGAGCCCTAAGGAAGTCAGATTATCCTCCACCAGGGCCAGGGCCTTCTCAGTGATGGCTCCGACCTGGTGGAATGCTCTGTCCCATGAGACCAGGGCCCTGCAGGATTTAACTTCCTTCTGCAGGGCCTGTAAGACAGAGCTATTCCGCCTGGCTTTCAATTTGAACTTAGCCTGATCCTTTATTCCCCTTCCTTCCCTCCCCCTCTCCTTTTTATGAAGATTACCCACTCTGGGATCCCACAGATAATTCTCCCCTGGCCTCCTTGCTCGCCCAAATAGGACTAATTTAGCCAGCTAGCCCTGGTGATCATCTAATGTTTATTGGATGGATTTCCTCCCTAAACTGATTTTTGAATACTGAATTTATTGTTATTCACGTTTCGTACTGTATTTTATGCTGTTGTTTGTTGCATCAATTAAGTGTTTTAAATTTATTGTTAGCCGCCCTGAGCCCGGTTTTCTGAACCGGGAAGGGCGGGGTATAAATAATTTATTTTTATTATTATTATTAACCAACTGAGCTAATGGAGTCCTTTGTAGAACTGAACAGGGAGGAGGAGGAGGACAAAACCGTCCTGGCTCCCATCCCAACACTTCCACAGAGGCTGTGTGTAAGTAAGCTGTATCCAGGTCAGACTACACATATGGATTAATAAGGCATAACTGTAGAGTTCAAGAATGACGTCAGGGGCCTGAGACAGGCCAAAAGCTTCCAAGATGTCACAACAACTAGTCACAACCACACCTGCCAGCTTTTAAAGGTGAGACAGGTGTACACATTTGCAATACCCTCTTTTCCTTCAAGACTTGTGTGTTTGGAAGAAGAAGAAGGAGAAGAGTTTGGATTTGATACCCTGCTTTATCACTACCCGAAGGAGTCTCAAAGTGGCTAACATTCTCCTTTCCCTTCCACCCCCACAACAAACACTCTGTGAGGTGAGTGGGGCTGAGAGACTTCAGAGAAGTGTGACTAGCCCAAGGTCACCCAGCAGCTGCATGTGGAGGAGCGGAGACACGAACCCGGTTCTCCAGATTACGAGTCTACCGCTCTTAACCACTATACCACACTGGAGACATGCGAGTTCCCAAGGGACTTGTGTCTGTTGCCAACAGTGAAGTTTCCCAGTTTGTAGCTGTTTGCATGGGTTTTGTTTATCGCTCCACTTTCCACCTAGCTAGCATACTGCTGTTGCTGTCCTGTAGATGCCCATTATATTTCACATACAGCACCAGTCTTCCAGTCCACGGATACATTTGCCCTCAAGGGGAAATTGCACTTGAAACCATTGGCTGCAGATGCCATTGTACCGAGAATATTTTATCAATGGGTAGAATGTAGCTTGGTGCTCATCTAATTTGAACTCCGGAGGCAAACTGAGCTTTTTCCAATTCTCCCGATTCCTTATATGGCAAAATGTTAGAAAATGGGGAGTTATTTATATCACACTTTTTTGGGTTTTGGAGGGGAGGCTGGAATGTTTGCAGTTCAACCGAAGTATCACGAATGACATGGAAATCTTCAAACAGCAGTCGCTTTAGTCCCATAACGTGGTGAATTGCCATCTCCGTGGTAATTAAAATGTTTGTGGTCATGGCTCTGAATACTTGAAAAGTACAAATCATAGGCTGTATGGATAGGCAGGGAATATGATTTATTTGCATGCTTTTCGAATTTTATGCTTTCTTCTTTTCTCGTAAGAGAGCCTAGAAGGGACATGTTTTGCAAAGGGTTCTTGGTTCCATATGGACGTAATACTGGCTCCCTGTAAACCATGGTTTGCAAATCAAGAGGGGACTCTCAAACATGCTTTAGCAACACATCTGCTCTGATGCAAACCATGGTTAGGGGAAGGACCATAGCTCAGCATTAGAACATCTGCTTTGCATCCACAAAGTCCCAGTCCAAAATCCTGGAGAGCCACTAGCAGTCAGAGTAGACACTATTGAATGAAATGAACCATTGGTCTCATTCAGTATAAGGCAGCTCCCTATCTTCTTATGTTCCAAATGCCAACCAGGGTTTCCTGCCTACACTGAATTTGGTAAAAGGGGTTTTTAATGAGTTTTCAGAGTCCCCACCATCAGTTTCAAAGGAGCTTAAAATAATTCAGCTGTCTGCTAGTGCTGGACCTGAGGTGTCCCCCACTCCTGTTTATTACAGCCTTTTTGTGAAATCAGTTTGAGAAACAAACTTTATTTTCAGGGGGTGGGGGAATCTTGTGGGGTTTATATTTTAGATTTTTTTTAAAAAACCCTCATCATATTTACTTGAATAGAAACCAGTGACCTTTTCTTTAATAGCAAGAGATTTATCGAAGCCGACTTTGAGGGCATGGTCTCAGAAGGTTCCAGAAACCGCTGCCCAGTTACCCTTTCCAAATGTCAGCGACTTTCTGCTTCATGAGAAAATAGCTCTGTAGGGCGAGGGAAATGTATTCTCCGTAGAGTTTCTACTCAGCCTAGATTTTTCATTGTCAGAAAGGGCAAGGTGGAACTACATCTATGCTGTGTTAAGTTGCGCCCATTGTCTGTTCCCTTCCTGGCACAATTCAAGGTGTTTTGGGCTTCCAGATGTTCTCGGGCTTCCAATTCCCACTAGCCCCAACTCCCACAGGCAATGATCAGGCATGATGGGAGTTGGAGTTCGCTCACATCTGGAGGGCCACAAGGATTGCCAGCATGCTGCCCTCCAGATGTAGTTGACTCCCATCAACCCTAATTGATATATAGCTTGTTTTGAGAATCCAGAGTGCTTTGAATTCATTATCCCAGTAAGTAGGAAACTCTGAGATGTTTATACCAGCAACCAACCACCTGGGTGCCAGCTGTATCTTTGCACACAGAAGATTCCAGGTTCAGTCCCTGACATCTCTCAATAGAGCTGGGAAAGCAGTTCCCCTGAAAACAATGCATTTCTGTATGTTATTTTCACCAGTGTTTGCCCTTTTATGGGCACTACCCCCAATATATACATTTTTGTACTGGGGAATTGTACTGCAAAGTTCAGAGAGTTGACGGTTTTGAATGATGGCCATGTTTTGGGAAAGGTGGATTCTGGAGGTTCACTTTTAAATGTGGAATGAGTCAGAATATGCCCCCCCCCCACACACACACACCAAACAGCTTTTATTAGAAGGGCTGTGAAGAAACAAGAAGCCAAGGTGCAGAGTCTCCTCAGTCCCAAAGTGAGCCCTGGGCACTGCAATATATGGCAACATCCTTGCCATTCCTGATTTACACTCAGTTCCTCTTGGCATTACGATTCCTGCATCCTGTTTTCCTTTCCCCACCGCAGCTGTGTGTTAAGGTGAGAGCCCAGTGATTATTTTTCAACCCAAGAATAACTCATAGAGGCATTTTTGGTGTCAGTGTGTAGCTGTCTCTCCCTCCCTCCCTCCCTCTCTTTCTCTCTCTCTCTCTCTCTCTCTCTCTCTCTCTCTCTATATATATATATAGCACATATTTCCAGCTGGATTAACAGACAGGAAAGGGAACATAGCCTCACCAATGACCCAGTACACATCAAATTCGCTGGACCTCTTCAAAACAGGCTAGGGCAGTGGCCTTTTAACTGGTGGGTGGGAACACAACTGGTTCATGATCTGATCTAAGTTGGGTCATAATAGCAGCATCATACAAATGGATGGGGGGCAATGGGTCCCCCAATGGATGTTTGGGTAAACAGTCCTGCTAGATCTGAAATAGTGGAACCCAGCGCATGGGAATCCAGGGGGCAAGGGAACAGGGGCTCCTCCACTCCCAAATTAAGCATAACCCTCAGATTTCCATCTTGCTTTTGGTTTAAGCACATTTCAAGCATTTGTAAAACCTGAGAAGTAAGGTAAAATGTGCAGGCACTTTTATTCTCATTTTTGGTGAGAAATTAGCCAAGGTGACATATGGGGGAATAATGTGGGATAATACATAAGCAGTCAAATACAACATTTCCTGTTTGCCTAGAGTGGACATGCAGGGGGATGTTGGTCCAGCCAGCTAAGCTTCCTGTTACACCTGGTCTGAAGCATCCTTCCTTTACATGTGACCAGGTAGGTGGGCGTGACCCTTGCAGACCCCACAAAATGGGCCAGTCACGCAGCCATCTCCCTCTCTTGACACATGCTTTGCCTTTCGCCCTCCACGCCCCTCATCCTTCTGGTGCAAGTGCAAGTGCCTGCCCATTGGTGGCAAGGGCTGGAGGAGTGCAAAAGGTAAAGGGCACCCTCTGGACTCTCCCAGCCCTTGCCGCCAATGGGCAGGCACTTGTGGGCACAGAGAGTGCTACACACACACATCCAACCCTCACTGCCAGAGCCAAGCAAGGCACAATGAGGATCTCTGTGGGGAGCACCTGGTTCATGCCTCCCCCCGATTTTGCACCTGGGGACATGGCCCCCTGCCCCCCCCCCACTATACCCCTGATCTGACACGTTAATTATGGTGTTTCTGTCATATGCTGAAGATGTAGCTCTTTACCCTGGCTTTTGACTTTTTTTTTTTTACAACTTTAATATTTTTGAACCCACCTGGTTCTTCTGAAGGTGATTTACTTTAAATGAATTTTAAGGTTTAATTTAAATTGTTGGGACCTACCCTGGGACCTCAGAGTTGAAGGACAGGTAAATCATCGTTTCATACAGGACTCGGCAAAGGCTGAGTTCCTCTCACATTTCTACACTCACAGAACCTTGCCATCCGCTGATCTAGCTCTGAGATGGTGGGATCTTTTCATAAAACGGCACACACTGTTAGTGCAATAGGCATATTGACGTAGTTCCATGTTCAGAAGGCCCTGAGATAACTTGCAAAACTTCTATATCTGATTCAAATCAAACTGAGAAATTCATGGGCCTTCCCTGCCCCTCTGAGCTCCCTTCAAACAACAGTAATAAATAAAGTATGTTGCCAGCTAGTCCTCAGGGATGTCTCCGTTTTTCCATGAACATAACCTTTGCCATGTTGGGATACACACTGTTTGCCTTGGCAGCCTGAGAAGTCTGCAATTTCACCATGGTAACCATTATTTTATTTTATTTTTAGTTTGGGTCTGGAGATTTGGATTGTTTTGGCTGTCTCGTGGCATTGGGACAAATCCAAGCGCACCTCTTCATCTGCATGGACCAATCGATTCGGAAGAATTGAACTCTGGCCTCAGTCTGTAGCTTGAGCTGTGTACACCCCATGCAGTGGTACCTCTGGTTACGAACTTAATGTGTTCCGGAGGTCCGTTCTTAAGCTGAAACCATTCTTATCCTGAGGCACACTTTTGCTAATGGGGCCTCCCGCAGCGTGCGATTTCCATTTGCATCCTGGGGCAAAGTTCACAACCAGGAGCAACTACTTCCGGGTTAGGGGAGTTCATAACCCAAAATGTTTGTAACCAGAAGCATTCATAACCAGAGGTACCACTGTACATTTAAATGATGTTACTTCCCCCCCCCAAAAAAAAATCCCAGATTTTGGTGAAGGGCAACCTCCACAAAAAATGCTCAACAACTCAGGGCAATCTCCCCCCTCTTAATTTTGGGTTCAAAAAAATAGGGGTCATACATGGGGGCGTTTTATACACAGAAAAATACATGTCTAACACACACACACACAAACATACATCTCTCCAGCCCACATGGTTGTGGAACTTCAAGAGTTATACCAATACATTTGATTGAACCAATAGCAAAGTGATTTCCAATCTAGTGCTATAAAGCAGGGGGTCTCAAGCTGGGAGACCTCCAATGATTTTAACACAGCCTTAAGATCCAACGACCATAGCAAAAGATACACATGTAAGATGAAAGCGTCTAGGAATTTGTTATGAGCACCAGAACTGATTGGAGCTCACAGTCTTTCCACAACACAAACGTAAGCACATACAAAACTCCTAGTAAACACCACCCCCTCTTCCGTTGGGGAGGGGGGATTGCTTTCGCTGGTCTTCTTAAACTATTGCAAATCAGAAATCTTTCCTGAGCAACTTCAGGTCACTCAAAGATCTATCCATAGATCTCAATCTCCTTCCTACTGCAAAGGACACTTTTGCCTTAAAGTGCACAGAACGGTTTTGATAAACAACATTCTACTCCATCGAAGTTGCCTGCTTTGCTGCTAATTAAGTGCACAGCAAAAAAGCAATTTTGTGAAGTGGCGTTGGGAGCACCATGAAATGAGCACATCTTTCCGCCACATCAGGCGGACTTATTTAACCACTCGTATTTTTAGAACCACCGGCATGCTCAGTCAGGTTGTGCTTGTGTGTTTTAATTGCCTTGGTTCTACCATCACGAGCACATGATTTCTCTGGGCTGATCTATCTTCCTTTCGTTTCAGATTTGCTGCTCGCCGATAAGCAAATAAATAAACACAGCTAATAAATGGCAAATGCTCCATGCTGTTGTCTATGCTCCCTTTTGTTTGGGGAACTGCAATCCCCAATCTGCAGGCTTCAAAACATGTTGCCATGGGAATGATGATTGTGCTGGTGTAACTTAAAAAAAAAAGTATTGCAGGATCATTGGGACTGAAGAGTAAACAAGGAGACAGATTCGGTGCTGGCAGCAGGATGTGGGTATGATACATGGAAATCTTGGAACAGCCAGGATATGCTGAAAGATAAACCCAATGTGTGTTTGTGTGTGTGTTTTTATAAGTTATCATCAAGTTGTGTGTGTGTTTTTATAAGTTATCATCAAGGTCCAGTGGAAATAAAGGGAGCATTGGTGCTGGGTCCAGAGCCAAAAACCCTCTTTTTAAAAAAATGTGAATACATTTTTAGAAAGTATTTCCTCTTAGCAACGATGAGATGGTTTACAAGAAATGATGCCCTGTCTGCGCTAACAACAATATCATTGTTTCAGATACTTAAGCCAGAGTAGCTGAATATAAGCCACTGTAGCCTATGGACAGGCAAATCTGTTGATTTCAGTTTCTCTCAGTTTCTGATTATTCCAGTCTTGAATTCAGTGTTCCACATTTCCAATCAGCTTTTTCAAAAAAAATATTTAAAAAGTCTTCATGAAAATGAAGGAGGCCAGCACAATTTGCCCAGATAGCCTCCGAGACCTGGAATTGGCACTAGTCGCTGGTTTGGACTTTAGCATCCCTGACGCACTTTCAGTGCCTGTCTGCTTTTGAGGTAAGGGCAGGTACATTCATGTTTCCCACCCTGCTGTCTGGAGTGTCAGTTGGTGTCAATCAATCAATCTCTTTATTACAATCAGTGATCAGTATTTCAAAGAAACTTTGTACAAATGCATAAAACAATACCCAACAGATCAAAAGAGAGAACCATACCAGTAAAAATTGCAAATAACTGTATTGTACCTTATAACGCCAGGCACAAAAAGCAAAATAACTTTACTAAAATTAGACTGTGGAGAATTGACCCTCGCGGTCCCTTCCAACTCTACAATTCTATGATTCTAATTTTACATGCAGCTGCAAGGTATTTTGCTTCCTTGGAAGATATGGGTGTTTTCTGATCTGAAAGGAGTAAAAGGTTATAAAATGCACCTAATCATCTTGGGAACCTCTATATTTCACAATAAAAAGAGCAATACAAAATAACACAAGTTATCAATTTTACCTTTCCAGATTCACATGGGCATTTCTGTTGAATGTGGAGGATTTTTTGAAACCTCTCATCCAGAACTGCTCATGGGATAATATTTAAATGTGCCAGAGTAAAGTCTCTGCAATGTTTTTGAACAGAGAGCATGTAAAGATAGTTTATAGTGCTGAAGTGCGGTTGGGTCACTTGGTGCCATCACCTCGGTGCCTTGATTGTGCGTGAAAGGATGGAAAAACAAAGCTTCAAAGGTTATCCTAACCAAAATGATAGATGTTGTGGGACATTTCCTGACTTCCTTCCTGGGCCAGTGGCAGAGTTAGACGGAGATGGACAAGGGAAGCCACAAGCTTACAGCCTGTTGCCAAAAATACTTAGTATATAAATCATCCCAATCAATACCAAACAAATGTTGTTTAGGAAGCTGCCTCTCCTGCAACCCATTAGCTGGTCGGATGCTGAAGCAACTGCCCTGACAGACGGGCATCTCACATCACCCTGATTCTGCTCCCCTTCAGATCTTCTCTAGCTGGTGCTATAAATGGACCCTTAACATTGGGAAGCTTCTCACTCCTGGTCTGTCATTGCAGCAGGTCAAAGTTCTCAAGAGCAGGGTTTTCGATTCTCATTCACAAGAAAGGTGTGTGTGACTACGAGATGCCATTTGAGAAGCCGTGAATGAGAAATGAATCAGATGCTCAGATGTGTTTACAAAAGCACCCCCATGCAGGAGAAGGGGGAGAAAGGGGAGGGAAGGGAAGGGGGAAAGGGTTTTGTGCAACTATTGAGAAGAAGGAATTGCTGTGATTTGGCGCTTGGAAGGGCAAACAGACCTCTATGGGTTTAAACAACCTATGCAAGGATTTTAGCCTGTTGCTAAGGAACCGTAAGGCATCTTACATTTAGGTGAACACTCCCCTGCCTTTACCAAAGCTGACCAATACGAAAGAGGCAGAGAGAGAAGACAGTATCACTGTGAACAGAAGAGCCCCTGCACTGATTTATGTTTGCATTTTTTAAATGGGAGGCATTTCTACTAATGTTTCCTGACTTAGGTGACCCCCCAAAGCACTATAATACTATAATAGCATGATAGCAATTACGAATAATGTTTTAAAACCAATTTAAAAGCATTTCTTTCGGGGGGGGTGTAGAAAAGCAGCAGCATGTAAAATACGGTAATAAGAGGGAAAGAGCCTAACTATTCCACAGATCAAAAGGAAGACCTTGACAGAGCTGCAAGAAGCCATCAGTGAAGGAGCAAGGTGGTCCTCTTTCAAGACGGAGATCCCAAACCTGGGTGCAGCCACACATAAGGCCCTGTCCTGTATTTTGGCTCAATGATCACCCAACAGTGGCAGGGCATGGGGGCAGGGTCTGGTGAAGCTGGTTCATCTGGGAAGGGGTGGTCTTTCAACTTTGTCTGGACAGGTTCATCTGGGAAGAAATGGCTGCCAACCTGGTTGGCTTTAAAAGAGGACTAGGCAAATTCATGGACAATCAGTGGCTGCTAACAAGAATGACTGTGGTCTCTCTCCACTGCCAAAGGCAATATGCTACTGAATACCACTTGCTGCAAAAAGTGCTATTGGGAAATCAGCCCTGAGTGCTCACTGGAAGGACAGATCCTGAAGCTGAGGCTCCAGTACTTTGGCCACCTCATGAGAAGAGAAGACTCCCTGGAAAAGACCCTGATGTCAGGAAAGATGGAGGGCACAAGGAGAAGGGGACGACAGAGGATGAGATGGTTGGGCAGTGTTCTCAAAGCTACCTGCATGAGTTTGACCAAACTGTGGGAGGCAGTGGAAGACAGGAGTGCCTGGTGTGCTCTGGTCCATGGGGTCACGAAGAATCGGACACGACTGAACGACTAAACAACAAGAACAATTGGTAAAGTACATGCTTTGTATTCAGAAGTTCCCCTGTTCTGGGGAGTGAGGAATCTGTGGCCTCTGGATATTGCTGGACTCTCTTACATTCTTACGTTCCTAAGCCTTTTAGGGTTTTCATATCCAGCACTTTGAATCGAGATGAGAAGCAGATCGGAAGTCAATTATATGTGTACATTAGGAAGAACTGTATGTAAAATTGTGTGTACTGGAATGCTGATAAAGTTTAAGAGGACTTATATTTAAGGGGAAAAAATGGGAAACCGATGTCAAAGTGTAAAGAACTGTCCTTTCGACTGGATAAATGAGAAAGTGAGAAAAACCTGCAACGAACAGATTTGCTTGTCACTTATTCGCACAGGGGACTGGAGCCAGTCTGGACCTTTGATCAGTTTGGACCTTTGATAAAAGGGACTTGTCTGTCCTCCTTCAGGTAAAAAGGGAGGAAGGGTGTAAGAGAGAAGAGGGGAAGAAGGAGGAAATTATTTGGCTCTGGCCTCACCAATCACTGGCTTATTTCCCGCCCTTTGATATCACATGGCCTGTGACATCAAATTGCCACACCCACTTCCGGCTTCTCCCCACTCACAGAAAAAGGTGGGCTATCCCAAGATAAAAATGATGGATTAATTTCTCAAAGCATCAAGGCACTGTATCCCCCCCCCCCCCCCGCAGACTATTATACCTATGCTACAATTATCCAGCACTAAGCATTTCCTGCCATGGTGCATTTGAAATGCTCTCTTTGTATGTATTAATAACTGTTCTCTGCTTCAACATCCTCTCCTGCCAACTCTGCTGCCATAAGATTCATGTTTGTTTGACAATCATGTAAATGAATCCCTTTCACTCAAATGAAGCAATTAATATCGTTTGCTACTTGAAAGGGAGGCCTTTTTTGCATTAAAAAGAAAAAAAAGGTCTGCAGATGAGTTCATTATTCTGACAAGATGAGGTGGCAGCTTTGTGAAAGCAATCTTTGCTTAGCTCATGGTTCTTTCTCCCCCCGACAGCGAGCAAACATGAAAGATTAAAAACATTTCATGGATTACAATAATAGAACGTTGGTTTGCAGCAGAACTGCTTTTGCCCTTCAAAACATTTAATAAACATTACAGAGCAAATTGAGAATCCGGATTATTGACCTCCTAAGAACTGCCCAGTTTTCTTCAGCTTGAGGAGCAGCTGGAGGAAGAGGAGGAGGAGAGGACTGAGGAGGAAGAAATAGCTGTGAGAGGAGGGGGGCCCTTTTCCCATCCTCTGGACCCTCCAGGAAACTCAACAAACATGCTGCACCTGCAACTGGGCCTGGAAAGTATACCTGAATGAGACATTGCTGTGGGCTACCTGAGGCAGTGGGGACACGGGTGGCGCTGTGGTCTAAACCACAGAGCCTAGGGCTTGCTGATCAGAAGGTCGGCGGTTCGAATCCCTGCGACAGGATGAGCTCCTGTTGTTTGGTCCCAGCTCCTGCCAACCTAGCAGTTCAAAAGCATGTCAAAGTGCAAGTAGATAAATAGGTACCACTCCGGCAGGAAGGTAAATGGCGTTTCCGTGCACTGCTCTGGTTTGCCAGAAGCGGCTTAGTCATGCTGGCCACATGGCCCGGAAGCTGTCTGCAGACAAACGCCAGCTCCCTCGGCCTGTAAAGCGAAATGAGCGCCACAACCCCTGAGTCGTTCACAACTGGACTTAAATGTCAGGGGTACCTTTACCTGAGGAAGTACCATTCATCTTGCGCCTGCCCATAAAAAAGCAAGTCTAGAGTGAGAGACTAGAGTGATGTCCACTGTCTCCAGGAATGCTTCTCATTGTGAGATATTTGTGGGTGAGCTGAGAATTCATTTGAACCCTGGACATGTAGAAAGGTGAAAGAATATTGGGAAATGATTCATAATGAGTTGTAAAAAAAAATTTAAATTTACCTTCCCCCAAAACCAGAGTCCTTTTTGTTGGGAATAACCCAGACAGAAATTCCCAGGTGCCAGAAAAGTTTATTTATGTACGCAAAACAGCAGCCCATGTTCTACTAGCCCCAAAAGGGAAAGTGAGCGAGGTCCCTTGTAAAGAGGACTGGCATCTTAAGGTGTTAGAATCTGCAGAACTTGCAGGTTTAGCCCACAGAATAAGAGAGCAGGAAGAACGTATATTTAAAGAGTGGGAAATATTTATTGAATATATGGGAAATAATTGTACTCTGCTGAAAATGCTGGCAGCATTAAGATGAATTAAAAGAGTAAATAATAGTTGATCGATGTAAAAGTGGAAAATTGATTTGAATGGTTGTAGTAAAATATGCAGAAAACTATGATATGTAATATGAACCATGGAAGGAGAAGGGGGGAAGTCACTGGATATTTTAAAGTTTGTAAAATGTTTAATTTGAAATGTAGAAAAATGAAAACTAAATAAAAATTATATATATATATATATATATATATATATATATATATATATATTAAAAGAGAATTTGTTTGAACTCTGGGTGAGAACCTGGAGACCAAGAGGGAGGGTCTGTCATAGGGAAAACAAATTGAATAATTGAGAAACTTTTGTAATAGATAAAGATATAATGCAGTAGAAAACCCTGTGGAAGTGGGAGGTCAATTTATGAAATGATGTAACTATTTGATAGGAAGATTATTGTGAAAATGTTTGAAAATTTAATAAAAATTATTATACAGAGAAGGAAAACGAATTGGTTTTAGTAACTTTGTATCCAGGTAACATTTTTATATGTAACTGTACTTTTGTAATATTTTGTTTAAGTTGTCTGTTGTTGCTTCAGTTTTTTGTATGCTGCTTAGATACATTTTAAATATATTAAGCAGTATAGAAATTTAATAATCAATCAAGAGCTTGAGAATGTCCACCAATCTTGCAAGATGATTCATATCAGTCCTAGTACTGAGAAGAAGAAAAGCTGAAAGCTTCTTAAAATGAGCTGCTTAAATTATTACTGCTGACTGTGATCAAGAAGAATATGAACTAAATTTCTCCAGCTCGATTCCTAGGAGTTCTGCCAATTGGCAGCAAACTGTTTGATTTTTCCATCCATACATAAACATTTTTGCCATAAAAGGATATAATAAAGATAATGAGATGTGTTTAAAGCACGCTATTAGCTCTCTCTTCCCCCACCATGCTAATTGCAGTTCCTATCAATCCACTAGTAAAGATATGTCTACCAGTATCACAGAACAGTCGACTCTCACTTGAACTTGCCCAAATGTTAAGTGTGTCCTTTGAAGTCCTTGTCCCGACCCCTCACCCTCTGAGACTAGACCAGTTCTCCCCAGCCTGGTGTGTTCCAACAGCCAGCCAAGTTATAGGAAGGGCCATGGGAGTACTTGCTTTGCATCCTGAAGATCCTAGGTTAAATCCCCAGCATCTCCAGATAGGGCTAAGAATATCCACAGTCCAAAACCCTCCAGAGCTGCTGCCAGTCTGTGTAGACAATACCAAGTCAGTTGGACTGGTCCTGTTGTGCGGATGCCTGATTATCGTCTTCCAAAGCAACTACTCTATTCCAAACTTAAAAATGGAACGCGTAATGCTGGTGGTCAACAAAAGCGGTTCAAAGACTCTCTCAAGGCAAATCTTTAAAAAATGTAGTATAAACACTGGCAATTGGCAAACAATGGCCTGCGAGCGCTCCAGTTGGAGAACAGCCTTTACCAAAGGTGTAAGGGGCTTTGAAGACGCTCGAACTCAGGACAAAAGGGAGAAACGTGCTAAGAGGAAGGCATGCTTGGCAAATCCTCACTGTGATCAACTCCTGCTCGGAAACCAATGTCTCCACTGTGGAAGGACGTGTGGATCCAGAATTGGCCTCCACAGCCACTTACGGACTCATTGTTAAAACTGTGTTTATGGAAGACAATCTTACTTGGCTATGAGTAATAGGAGGAGGAGGAGGAGGAGGAGGAGGAGGAGGAGGAGGAGGAGAAGAAGAAGAAGAAGAAGAAGAAGAAGAAGAAGAAGAAGAAGAAGAAGAAGAAGAAGAAGAAGAAGAAGAAGAAGAAGGAGAGATGGACCAATGGTCTGACTTGATACATGGCAGTTTCCTATGGTCCTGACTGGGACTGATGGGAGAGTTGTGGTCCAAAAAGATATAGATTGGGGAAGAATGGGTTGAATGATCTCCTTTGGGAGACTTACCAAGTGCTGAATCTTGTGTCGTTCTGGCTTCAGTTGAATATATTTTTGTTTAACCAGTCTTTTTATAATGGGGGGGATATGGAGCCATGACAGCTAGATCTGCTCTCTGGTGACAACATGCCCATGAAATGTTACACTGCCTTTGGGACTTCCAAATCACATGGGGTTGTGGTGTGGATAAGAAATAGTTTGAAATCTGTGGAGAAAGAGGTTAAGAAAGACCCCGATGGAAATAGACATTTCTAAAAGGGGTGGTTGGAGAGAAAGTAATTGTGTTGGGAAATACATTTTGTCCACATGTAGATCTATTGCCACTTGTAGAAAAGACGTTAATGGTTTTTGGAAGACTTTCATGTTGGTGAAATAATTTTGGATGCCATCCTAAACCTAATAATAGATTCCAAACTTGACAGGACAGAGCCTGTACCAAAATGTATGCAATGACAAGGGAAGAGACTAAAAATTATGCCCCAGTGGTTTGGTTATAACTGATGTGTGGTATGCAGTTCTTCCTGGTCAGTGAGTAGGAGAAATCATGTATACACTAGAATTGATTTATGTCTTAACATCTGATTCTAAGGTTTCCCATCTTAAAACACTTAGAAATAGATCCCATAATAATTTCTTTTTTCAAAAATAAACCCCAACACTTTATTAAACTTTTTGAAAAATCAAAACAAGAGCAAAACAAGTGCAGAAGGGTGAGTTTCTGTCACTGCTACAGATGGGTGAAACTGTCAGTTTTTATTTCTTTCACTTTTTCATTTTCCCAGTCTTCAGTTCTCCACGTTAAGTTTGCAACTGAAAGGAGAAAAATCTCATGAGATTTCACCAACATTTTAGTGTGAATTTATCCTAACGTGCATATTTCGGCATGCAATTTTGCCTAAACATTGTGCAAAGCAATTTCCCCTCATATAATGCATTTTGGTAGGCTATTTTCACCAATATATGCATTCTTATGCACACTTTACCTCATCGTACATGTAGCTTGGCTGGAGAACGGCATTGCAAAATTCAGATGATTGTGAATTTTAAAGGATAACTGTGTTTTGGTTCATGCATTGTTTAAGAAAGTGAGAACTGGGTAGGTTCACCTTTAAATACAAACTGAATTGAAATTCACCACCACCACCACATCTGTATTTCCTTCCCCATCCCCTGCTTGCCTTGGTGTGTCCCAGTCCCAGCCACACCCCTCACCAGGATCCTTCCTGCTTGGCAGGGGGTTGGACTCGATGGCCCTTGTGGTCTCTTCCAACTCTATGATTCTATGATTCTATCCTCTTCCTACTCCCTGTCATCCTAAGAGTTTATGACACCCATGTGGTATAAGGGTCAAAGTGCTGGACTATGACCTGGGAGACTGGGGTCCGAATCCCCACGCGGTCACAAAGCTTACTGGGTGACCTTGAGCCAGTCAATGTATCTCAGCTGAACCTACCTCACAGGCTTGTTGGGAAGATAAAATAGGGAGAGGTGAACCACGCACACCAGCTTGAGCTCCTTTGGCAAAAAGGGTGGTATATAAATGTCATTAATAAACAAACAAAATAATTGCCATTCTACTGTGTGATCAGGATTGGGTGGTGGCGCAAGATGAACAAAACTCCATTCCACCTGCCCCCATACTGTGGGTGGCGCGGGTGGCGCTGTGGTCTAAACCACTGAGCCCCTTGGGCTTGCCGATCAGAAGGTCAGCGGTTCGAATCCCCACGACATGGTGAGCTCCCATTGCTCTGTCCCAGCTCCTGCCAACCTAGCAGTTCAAAAGCACACCAGTGCAAGTAGATAAATAGGTACCACTATGGCAGGAAGGTAAACGGTTTTTCCATGCGCTCTGGCTTCCGTCACAGTGTCCCATTGCACCAGAAGCTGTCTGTGGACAAATGCTGGCTCCTTCGGCCTGAAAGCGAGATGAGCGCCGCAACCCCTTAGTCACCTTTGACTGGACTAAACCATCCAGGGGTCCCTAACCTATACTGTGGCCCAGATCTGCCCCAATCGGGACTGTCCAAAGCTCTTTTACAGAAATAAAAGATTACTCTGGGCTGCTCCAAACACGGAGGTCCAATATAGCAAATCATTCGGCTCTTTTGTTGAGACCTCTGGCTTCTGTGTGCGTTCAGAATGGTAGCTGGGGGGGGGGGGAGGCAAAGCACACTTTTATTTCCCAAGTGATTTTTTGTTTTGTTTCCAGAGACAAAACCATAGCATACTAATGGAACAT
Source organism: Podarcis pityusensis (assembly GCF_964106645.2). Classification (NCBI taxonomy): domain Eukaryota; kingdom Metazoa; phylum Chordata; class Lepidosauria; order Squamata; family Lacertidae; genus Podarcis; species Podarcis pityusensis. The sequence goes on from NC_138039.1 coordinate 12,763,464, forward strand.
AGTCAACACCAAAGGCATGAAATTCTGATTACATAAAGAGCAGACAGCTGCATGTTCTGATAAAACAGGCCTTTATGGGGATTTCCTCCTCCCCATTTGCTTTCATGTTGTCTCTGCGCGCAAAAGAATATAATTTCTTTTATTGGCAGCAAGCACAACAATAATTTGGCAAGTCACATTAGACAAAAGAAAAACTGTCACAGAAGAATAACTTGGAGTAAATTAACTCAGTTTTCATAAGTGCTGGATTCCGTGCCATAGGCTGGCTTTGGAACACATACTAAGTCAGACCTTTGATTCCTCTGACTCAGTGTTGTCTGCACTGATTGGCAGCTGCTGTCTAGGATTTCAGGCAAGGAACATTCCTGGTCCTACCCAGGGATGCTGGAGATTCAAACTGGGAGTTTTAGCTTGCTCACTTGCCTGACAGTCTCTCGTTTTGCTGGAGTTGGTGTGGCCACCTATAGGTGGTTGTGGGAACTGCAAGCTGACAGCATTACATTTTTATGTATATAGGAAGAAAGAGCAAATCATTTGCTGTCCATTCATAAAATCTGGGGAGGGGAGGGAATGTTCCTGTGGCAGCTGCCTCTCTCTGCCTAACGGTATTTATTTGTTTACTTATCTATCCAGTCACATAGCTTCTCCTCAAGTCACACTTCTCCAGAATGTTTTTTGCCTAGCTGGAATATGTCCTTGAACTCTGATAATGCATCTTGCTTGCCTGGATGAAGGCTAGAGAAGGCTGTGTGAATGTGTGTCGAAACTACAATTTACTTATCTATTCAGAAGGGGTGGGGGGGAAGAAATGAAATACAATTGTTGCCTGAAGTAAGGGTGAACACAACCCCTTTCACAAAACACCTTCAACGCACATTCTTTCCCTCAAAGAATATTGACCCTGTAGTTTACCCTTAAGGCCCAAAAAAACTCTTAAACTACAATGCCCAGAATTCTCTGAGGAGGGGGGTAAGCTGTGAATGTGCTTTAAGTGTGCTATAATCCCAAAACTATTAATTTGAGGAAAGGATGAAAAGGCCATTCTGTCTGTGGCTGTCAAAGGTCTCAGGCGGCCAATTCACTCAGCCGTTTCTCTCTGTTTTCCACAAGGGAGTTTTGGCAATCAGCTTGAGGAGAGTTTCTCATTTGTCATGTGGACAAATAAAGACATGAGTAACGAGGGCAGAGAGAAGCCTGACAGCTTGGAAATTGGAAATGCTCTTCTCAGTGGAAGGGGCAACTCAGCGATCCCTCCTTGCTCCGCAAATGTCACATCAGTTCCACAATTCTTGATCCCTCCCCTCCCCCACCCACATCATCTAAGGCAGCGGTTCTCAACCTGTGGGTCCCCAGATGTTGTTGGACTACAACTCGCATCATCCCTGAGCTCTGGCCTTGTTAGCTAGGGGTGATGGTAGTTGTAGTTCAACAACATCTGGGGACCCACAGGTTGAGATAGGCTGAGTTAAGGGATCGTATTCTGTCACTGGAAGGACAGATCCTGAAGCTGAGGCTCCAACACTTTGGCCACCTCATGAGAAGAGAAGACTCCCTGGAAAAGACCCTGATGTTGGGAAAGATGGAGGGCACAAGGAGAAGGGGATGACAGAGGATGAGATGGTTGGACAGTGTTCTCGAAGCGACCAACATGAGTTTGACCAAACTGCGGAAGGCAGTGGAAGACAGGTGTGCCTGGCGTGCTCTGGTCCATGGGGTCACGAATAGTTGGACACGACTGAACGACTAAACAACAACATTATCACAAAGTATACACCTTATATTTAAAGCATACTACAAAGAATCCTGGGGTAAAGTAGAAATGGCTCTGGATTAGTTAGCATCTCAGGATCCTTTAAGGTAAAGGAAAAGGACCCCTGACAGTTAAGTCCAGCCACGAATGACTCTGGGGTTGTGGCGCTCATCTCGCTTTACTGGCTGAGGGAGCTGGCGTTTGTCTGTAGACTTTTTCTGTGTCATAACTAAGCCGCTTCTGGCGAAACCAGAGCAGCGCACGGAAACATCGTTTACCTTCCCGCCGGAGCGGTACCTATTTATCTACTTGCAGTCGTGTGCTTTTGAACTGCTAGGTTGGCAGTAGCTGGGACTGAGCAACGGGAGCTCACCCCATCATGGGGATTCGAACCGCCGACCTTCCGATCGGCAAGCCCAAGAGGCTCAGTGGTTTAGACCACAGCGCCACCCGCGTCTCCCAGGGTCCCTTTAACACGGCATAAAAACCAAGATACGAGCTCACTGGCAATGCCAATACTGTGCAATGCTGCTGCTCAATTAAGCAAGCTCTACCTTGCAAAGTTTGCAAGTGTCTGCTATGCCCCTGTGAGTTTTGCCCATAGCATCAGCAAATGCTTAACGCCACATTTAAATAGATCGTTCCATGAAAGGCAAACAAATACTGGAGGAAACAGGAATCAGAGGTATCTCCCCCCCCCAAAGTTATTAGGCAAAGGTCAGGAAAAGTTCACAAGTGTAAAATGCTTCTATGAGATATGAAATTACACCAAGTGGGTAGTCTTCACCTTGTAGCCCTGAAAGCAGATGGCGATTGCAGCAGCAGTGACACGGCAACAAGTTACGGCAAGCCTCTCCCTCTCTGGGACCTTCAGATTTTTTGCTCTATAATAAGTCGATGATCACTGCAATCCTCTGGGGGCGGCTTCACACACTATTTTTTTCCTACACTGGAAGAAGTAGGAAGTAATGTGTAACTAATTAGTAAACTGACGCATCTGACAATCCCTGGTGGATTTCTCTGGCTTCCCAGATATTGTTGGACTACAACTCCCATTATCCCTGGACAGTGACTATGCAGCCCGAGTCCAACAACACTGGCAAGGAGATATGTCTTGCCCACCTCTGTGCTTCCCTTGTGCTACCCCAATTGGCCACAGCTTCCCTGTGTTTAGGGAAGGCAGAGAAATTCAATTCAATTCATATTTGAAGCCGAATCTTTCAAATTCTGACTTTCCAATACAAGAGCCGAAAAAACACAGTCATCCTTTGAAATTTGCACTTTTGCGAATTTTGCAATGTGGTTCTCCCTCCCCCACTGTGTCTACTAAAATGTATGCATTAGCTACAATTTTCAGAGTGGTTTAACAATCAATCTCTCTTCACAGGGAACTCTGAGAACTGTAGCTCTGCAAAAGCGGTAAGGGCTTTCGGAGGACTCTGAGCACCCTTAACAAGCTACAGTTCCCATAATTATTTTGGAGGTGGTTGAGTGACTTTTGGCAGCTCCCCTCCCAATAAAAGCTCAAAAACTGTGGGCAATCCCCTCCAAAAAATCTCAACAACTCTGGGCCATCTTCCCCATTTTATTAAATCAGAGTTCCCAAAAATAGGGGGCGTCTTATACATGGGGGTGTTTTATAGACAGAAAAATACAGTATTTACACTGTTGAATTTATCTTAAAGCTACCAGCATTTTTAAAATAAACACAATTTTCACTGATATAGTCAGTAAACATTTTCCAGTCTTCTTTAAATGTGCATTCTTCTTGTTCTCTTATTCTATAAGTCTGCAAGCTGTGTGTATTCCATCAGTTCCATCAGTTGCCATTCCTCACTCGTTTTCCATTTTTGAGCTAACAAAACATGGGCTGTGGTAGTAGTGTACATAAATAGCCTTTTTTGACACCTGGGAATTTGTCTCTGAATTACCCCCAACAAAAAGGACTCTGGTTTTTTGGAAATGTAATTTTAAACATTTCCCCACCAATTCATTATATATCACATCCCAATAATCTTTTACCCTTTTACAAGTCCACCACATATGATAAAACGTGCCCTCAACCTCTTTACATCTCCAACACATATCTGATTCAGACATACATTTTAGCAAGTCTACTCGGAGTTAAATACCATCTGCAAATCATTTTCAGGTAGTTCTTCTTCAAAGAATAGCATGCTGTGAACTTCAAATCACTCTTCTACAGTTTTTCCCAGAGGTTCAGATCTATATTATGTCCTATATCTATTGCACTCTTGTGGGTTTTCTGGTTTGCTTGGTTTCTTAGGCTGGCGATGGTGGTTAACTAGCATTGCTCGAAAAGCATGCCTCTTTGCACACGGAAGGTGCACAAGGCGAAGCTTTCTGAGCTGCAGGTGAACTCCTTGCTACCTCATTAACATCTGCTGATACTTCAGGGGAGCCAATGTCACACAGAGAAACTGCTTGCTGGTGGCTGGTGTTAATGAGCCCTGCTGAAGGCACCTGGCCAGGATCTGAACAAACTTCCCTTAAACTGCTGCTTGCAACCATCTGCCTTTTAGACAGCTATACATCCATCTGAGCTGTGAGCTGCATGGATATTCAGTTGATAAAGGTAATGGGACCCCTGACCGTTAGGGGGCAGCTTCAGTGCTCTATAGGGTAGCCTCTTCCTCATCAGTAGTGATGGACGGATCTGTCAATTTTGCAACTCTCAGTTTCTCAATGTTCCGATCTTAAATTCTCCACATTTCTGCACCAACTTATGATTTAAAAATAAAATAAAATAAATCCATCATAAAAATTCTTCAGCATTTTAGTGCGAATTTCTTCTAATAAACACATTTATGTGCAGTTTTGGCTAACGCACATTTTTGCAAGCAACTTCTTGTAAAGTAATACTCTTTTATATTATTTTCACCAATATATTCATTTTTATGCACAATTTCCCCTGATATATGCATTTAGGCAAACCTGGGCTGGAGAACTGCCAGATTTGAAGTAAATGCAGATTTTGAAGGGTGACTATGTTTCGGTTTTCATATTGTTTTGGAAAGTGTGCGTCTGATAGTTTCGGCCTTAAATGTGACCTGAATCAGAACTCTTCCCCCATCCCTACTCATCGCCCCAAAAGAGGACAGAAAAATCACCTGTGCAAATTTAGAAAGAATTAAGGTAATTTCAGTAGAGATGCATCTCACCATAGTAGGGTGACCTGCTGTGCTGTGTGTCTTCCTCGCTCTACTGTCCAGGTCCGCTCTACTGTCCTGGCTGATGGACAACTTCAAAGTGCCTGCTTTCTTCTCCTGAGGCTTATTTACCTTTAAACTGTACATGGGTTGGATAGTCCTTTGGACAGAGGACTCCTTCAAACAGAGGACATGAGAAGGGCCTGTTGGATCAGGCCAATGGCCCATCAAGCCCATCATCCTGTCCTCACATTGGCCAACCAGGTGTCTGTGGGAAACCCACAAGCAGGACCAGAGAGTAAGAGGCCTCTCCTCTCCTGTTTTTTTCATTCCAAGCAACTGGTTTTCAGAAGCGTTGCTGCCTCCAACTTTGAAGCAGAGCAGAGACAACATGGCCAGCAGCCATAGAATCATAGAGTTGGAAGAGACCACAAGGGCCATCGAGTCCAACCCTCTGCCAAGCAGGAAACACCATCAGAGCACTCCTGACATCAACAACCCTCTCCTCCATGAATTTGTCCCATCATCCTTTAAAGCCAAATAGGTTGGTGGAAATCACTGCCTCCTGTGGGTGACAGTTCCACACGGGTGCCAAGGCACCACGCCACTGGAGGCAGCAAACGGAGGGACACTAGAAGCTGCCTTATACTGGTTCAGTTGGTCCACCATTAATCTAAACCGTTTGGCTCTCCAGGGTCTCAGTCAGGGATGGTCTCCCAGCCCTGCCGGGAGATTCCTGGGCTTGAACCTGGAGCCTTCTTAATGCGAGGCAGTGCGTATTTTGTTCTATTGACAGCAGACTGCAGCACAGTTACGCGGTTGTTGTTTTTCCAAATGTTATCTTTAACCAAATTAGTAAAGGTAAAGGGACCCCTGGCCATTAGGTCCAGTCGTGGACAACTCTGGGGTTGCGACGCTCATCTCGTTTTATTGGCCGAGGGAGCCAGCGTACAGCTTCCGGGTCATGTGGCAAGCATGACTGGTGAACCAGAGCAGCGCACGGAAATGCCGTTTACCTTCCCGCCAGAGTGGTACCTATTTATCTACTTGCACTTTGACGTGCTATCGAATGGCTAGGTTGGCAGGAGCAGGACCGAACAACGGGAGCTCACCCCGTCGCGGGGATTCGAACCGCCGACCTTCTGATCAGCAAGCCCTAGGCTCTGTGGTTTAACCCACAGCGCCACCCGTGTCCCTGTTAAGTTGGCTTTTAAATCCACAGAGGAGAGGGCAGATCAATGCACCATATAGCAGGCAACGTAGATCTTGGGGAGAGATCCTTGGTGTGGGAATTGTGAGTGTTAAAAGCACATTCCTGCTTTCATCTGTGAAATGTGGGAGGTTGTGCATGAATATGTAGCTCCTCGGTGGATGATTGGGGCTGTGAAGGAGAATTCAGCTGGCCAGCCTGAATATTGAGGGGACGTAACAGGGAGCCCTGTAACTTGAGCTCCACAGGCCTGGCCTGTCTCTGTGGAAATAAATGCTTATTTCACACGGGATACGCGGAATGTATTTATATTCATTCCGCCCTTGGAAGCAAAACAAACCCATTTTCACGAGTTATTCTACTCGCTAATTGGGACAAACGTCTGATAAGAAATACTTAACATATTTTACAAAGCAAAATACGTCCTGACCCAAAGTAGATGAGCTTTTCATGTTTTGTTTAATTTGTTGAGTAAAAAAGCCACAATTTCCCCCTCCATGTTGGTCTCATGCCATTATATTTACCAGGGCAATTCAGCTTCAAGAAAGCCTTTGTGGGAAGCTGTCTTTCTGGAAGAATTACGCATTGCTGTTTGAACGGGTCCAGGAAATAAATCTATTTTTATAGCACTAATAATATCACAATAATAAAAAGAGGGGATTGTTTTTAAGCAGATGCCGAAAAAGAATTAAAGGCTTGAGGGTTTTATGGTGCAGACTGCATTCCTAAAGAAATGTGATATTTGCGTTCTATCCTTCCTGTAAAAAGATTAGGGAGGTATATATAGGGGGATATCCCATTTTCTTCTCACAACAACCCTGTGAGGCTGGTTAGGGTGAATGATAATAAATGGCTCAAGGCCGGCAAGTAGACTACATGGGAAAGCAGGGACCTGAACAATGTTCTCCACATCTGGGGGAGTCAACCTGGAGTTTTCCATCAACCTGGAGTTCCATCCAGGAACTCCATCAACCCTGGTCAGCATGGCCAATGGGAGATGCAGTTCAGCAAATGTCCAGAGAGCCACAGGTTCCCCATTCCTGCACTACATAAAAAAGCAAAGTTGTTTTTTAAGCCATTTCTCACACTGACTTCCAATGGTACAGATCAAGTCAGCTTTGGAATGTAAAAAAATAATTAAATTAGTTGTGAGAAGAGAGTGGTTAGGAGACCCCCGTAATCCCCTCACAGACCTACAATTTACAGAACTGTTCAAGAATCATTTTCTCTTCAAGGGGAATTCTGAAAACTGTAGCTCTGGGAAGGGAATGGGGGTCTCCTAACAACTTCTCAGTGCCCTTAACAAACTACAGCTCCCAGAATTCTTTGGGGGGGGTTGCACAATCATCTGGGTGGCCACTGTGAGAACAGGATGCTGGACAAGATGGGCCATGGGCCTGATCCAGCAGGCCTTTTCTTATGTCTTTACATCCCTTCTAACAGACACCACCTTCAAAGAGAAGGCAGTCTATATACAGTGGTATCATAGTGTTTTCAATGTGTGTTGTGACTGTGGCCTATGAGACTCTGTCTTAGAGGCGTTCAGTGGTTTTTTGCTGGGATTGTATTATGTATAATTTGACATTGCTGCTTCATATCTCTTAATTGGGCCCACGATGGATTGACAACATGGAATATAATAAACAATGTATGTCAATACATCACATCTCCCTACAATGCAAAGAACCAAAACAGTTATGTAGATAAGATTCATAGTACCACTATGCCACACTGCTCCTTGTGCCTACGCTGGCTGGGGCTCATGGAAGTTATAGTTCAAAAGACCAAGGTATGCATCAGTTTGAGGAAGGATGGCATAATGTGCCCAGTGATGGGCTCTTTGCAAGGGACACCCGTTTGGATGAACCACGCAAAGATTAATTTCTTGCCAATCCAAATATCACCGCTTTCTTTGCGTTCCGTTTCTCAAGCATGAAGTTGACAGGAGGCAATGAAGAATTGCTCGGGGGGCGTGTGTGTCTCTCTCTGTGTGTGTTCAATACTGTCTCTGATGAATTGCTGGCAATTCCCATGAGAAGCGTGAGTCTGAATCTGCTGAATCGGTGCTGCCTTTGCATACTCCATTGCCATGGGAGTCACGGGAGACTGGATATTTTGATGTGCAGGAAATGACTATCTGGTGATAGCATAACAGACTTGTTTCTTCCCCGGCGCTATTTATTTGTTATGAGAAATGGGTCAAACTCTGGATTTTCATCAAGACCATCAGGATGATTCATAGGAATGTTGAGATACCAGTTGGTTTCCGTGGTGGATATGTGAAGGTTTTATGCATGTTCTTGTGGCTGCTTAGAACAGTTTATTGTTTCAATCTATGCAAAATTGTTTTTAATATCTGTTAAGATACCTGTTTTTATATCTGCTAAGTCCATTGCACATATTTCTACATTTAGGCACCAGGCAAAAATGTTTCTTTTTAACAGGTTTCGGAGTGTTTCAATATTTGTGGCCTCATTGCAGAAGAGGGATGTGTTAGACCTGCCTTTCATAGGTATGGAGGGGTTACTTTTCTCTTTTAGCTTTAAACTGGTTTTAAATTTTGTACTGCTTTGCAAGTCTATTTGAGATACATTTGGTAAAAAAGGGGGGGGGAGCAACTAATAAATCCAACACAGTGGCACCTTGGTTCTCAAACACCTTGGAACTCAAACAACTTGGAACCCAAACACTGCAAACCCAGAAATGTTCCGGTTTGTGAACTTTTTTCAGAAGCCAAACATGCTCCGTTTTGAGTGTTACGCTTCCATTTTGAGTGCCACACTTCCAATTTTGAGGTCTGTTTTTGCTATTTACTTTGCGTTTTTGTTTTTGCGGCTCTTTTTTGTTTTGATTTTGTGACTGTGTGGAACCCAGTTCAGCTACTGACTGCAGTACATTGTTTATTACTTTCATTTTATGGATCAATGGTCTCGTTAGATAGTAAAATTCATGTTAAATTGCTCTTTTAGGGGTTGTTTTTTAAAGTCTGGAACGGATCAATCCATTTTGCATTACTTTCTATGGGAAAGCGCACCTTGCTTTTGGAACCGACTTCTGGAACGGATTAAGTTTGAGAACCAAGGTACCGCTGTAAATACATCACTTCTACAAGCCCTACAGGAAGTGATTCATAAAGAAAATAATAATAATCAGTGGCAGATGATTTGCAGAATCAGAGGAAAAGAGGAAAGCTTGCAGGATCAGGGGAGGAGGAAGAGATGAAGTCTAGCATGCTATGCCCTGCAATGGCCCAACCAGTTGCCTCCAGGAAGCTCGCAAGTTTGAGGCATGAAGGCAATATCCCTTCTCTGTTGACTTCCCCCAAATAGCTGGGATTCACTGACATTCTGCCTCCAAATCTGAGCAGTCCCCATCTCCAAGCCAGCCTCTCTTCACAGAGGCGCCCAAAGGCTTTCACAGTTTTTGAAGAGGTGCATCAAAGTTGCGCTTTTTCCAGCTGGTGCTGCAGGGTTAGAAGCCACAGCTGTTGTTAAGTTTCCTTCTAATATAAAGCACTCTGGAGTACAACCACTGATGCACACCCCAAGCCCCTGGGCTTTGGTTGGCTCCACACAGGCAGTGGGATGTCGCGGCAGAATGGACTGGGTCACTTCAAACTACAGCGGGGGGTGCTGCTGCTGAATGGTCCCAAATATCTAGAACACAAAACAAAACCTAACAGAGCAACAGATTTAATGCAACTCTGTATACAAACCATAGTATGCAACTAGACAGGAATGCCAAAAGGCTTCAACTTCTCTTTTTCTTTGGATGGTGGCCTCAAAAGGACAAATTAGGCCATTCTGGGATGTTGCCCAGGCACAACAATTGCCCTCAATGTCAAGGGGCCACATTAGGGGCCGCCACACAACGATGGTTTGAGTAAGCTCCATGGATGACCAGCCTGCAATATTTCTGGGTTGAGAAAGTTGCTTTGCTTATCGGCAAACCAGCGATTGACTTGAAAGGAACCTGCTGGAAGCTTTGCTGTGGACTTCCAAGCGCTCCAGAGGGCTTTAGGCTTCTCTTTAAGATATAGTGGTACTGAAAAATTGCCTTCAGGCTGCAAGTCTCAGACGCATAATTACTGAAAAGCTCTTCATCCAGTCTTCAATTTCCCATCCTTTGAAGGCAAAAAATTTGGACTAGTGCTGATAAAATGCATGTCTCCACTTGCTTGTATGTGCCGGGAAGGAAGGGGGACCTTCTTATGCATAAGGCTGCAGTCCTACATCCACTTTCCTGGGGGTAAGTCCTACTGAACTCAATGGGAACTACTTTTGAGTAGACACGTATGGGATTGTGCTGCAAATCTGCTGGCATCCACAGCTCTCAGTGGCCGGGGACACATTTTGGGAACTTCTTCCACTGGAATATATCCTACCGAACTCCGACAGGAATTCCAGATGCTTCTGCTATCTGCTGTTGAGTACTGTTACCACACAGTTTATCTCCCCCAAATCAAGGTGTGTGGGTTGGTCCAGTTAACACTGGTTTTCCTAGTGATCAACAGTGCTGACAAACACCAGCATTATTCACTCTGCCTGGTTAAAAGGAAGGTGTCTTCCTTTCCGGTTCGGTTGCTATCTTGCCCACATAATGCAACGGAATCATGGACAATCTCAGAAATCTGCCAGTCCACAAGCGGCAACGGAATCTTTTCAAACCAGTGAAATCTACAATTGTCACCAGCATATGAAATCTATTAAAATATAGTGGCACCTCAGTTTTCAAATGTAATCCGTTCCGGAAGACTGTTTGACTTCTGAAACATTTGAAAACCGAGGTGCAAAGGGTGGCCTGCAAATTTAATGGAGAAATACTCAGCGGAAGCTGTTTGACTTCTGAGGTGCGTTCGAAAAATAGAAGCATTTACTTCCGGGTTTTCGGCGTTCGAAAACTGAAATGTTTGACTTCGTTTGAAAACCGAGGTACCACTGTATTTTCTTTTTTAGATGGGAGGGGTGAAGGGAATCAAGATTGAAGCAACATTACTGCCACATCCCACTCAGACATAAATATATAAATTACACTTTATACATTTCTTCTTTTTCATGTACACACATACATTCATGTGCATAACTGTTACACTCAGCGGTAAACAAGCGCAGACACTTTAAAGTACAATTCTTCCTATCCACACTACTAGGGTGGATGCTTTTCAGCCAACAGGACTATGGCTTTAAAGTCTGAACACCCCAAAGCCAGGAATACCTCTCCCATTTTCTTCATTCAAATGCTTTGGCTTAGGTCAATTTGCACAAGAGGAATGGAGCAAAAGGAGGAAAAACAAATAAGTGCCGGAAAGCATAAGCAGATTCTGGCTACAATGAAATCAAGAGCAAATCACCCTTATTGACATCAATGAGAAAAGTCCTTCCTTTCCCTTTTCTTAGATGTAGTTTTTACTTCTGAAAGTGAGACAGATTAGTCAACACGGCACACACAAAAGCACATCCACATTTGAATGCACAGATTAAAGACAGTAACATTATCTTTGCCGTACCTCGTGGTCCGTACCTATGAGATGTGAGGAAAAGGCTATTTCTTTGGAAACTTGTTTTGTAAATAATTCCAGTTTTATTTTACACGATCGGTATAATAAAAAACAAAGTGGGGTGCAGGAGGGAGGGAAATAATCATTTCGGGGAGAACTGTACTTCTCCCAGGCTCCTTGTTATCCAGATTCATTGTGGATAGCAAATCATCAATTTATGTAGTCCACTTGCCACAATTTATGTACTCCCAAGTGCTCCTACGTAAGGCCATGAGTATTCTGCAAGTGTGAAGCTACAGAACTTGGGGTCTTGGCACACATGCTGCCAAATGAAAAAAACCTCAACTTCTTTGAAGCAAGTTTGCAATTCTTACGGGAAGGGAGACAACCAGAAAAACAGACAAGTTAACCAAGGACTTCTCGTGTTCAGGTTATAGCTCTAACTGCTTGGCATAGCAAATGCTGTTCCTCCACATTCAGCAGGAACAGACTAAAAATGATGTCAAACAAGAATATGTTTTCTAAAAGAAGCAAGGAGGTTTTATTCCCATTTCAGAATGTGGTCTGTCCTGATGTAGGGTTTGGGTAATCCTGGTCCAGAATTTGCATTTTGAGTTGAATGTGCACGAAACCCTAGTTGCCTGGAAATGTAACAGGGAAAGTATGAATACAATGTGCTTTCAGTTTAAATTCCGACACACCTCACAGTGCCCAAATCCATAACCAGGAGTCCCTTATGTATTGAGGGTCCCCATGACCAGTGCTTGGAAAGAATGATCTACGTGGACATTGAGCTGTTTGCTCTTCCACAGCCAACAGTCTGATCCAAACTGATGGTTCACAGCCTAGGAAGACAAGGTGAGGACCAGTGTGTAGTATTTCTCCTTTGATATAAATTCATAATGTGTGAAAGGAACCTCGGGGTCCTCACCGGGTCAGTGTAAGCAGCACTTAGTCTGACCTGACAACAAACACTTGAACTTAGAATCATAGAATCATAGAGTTGGAAGAGACCACAAGGGCCATCGAGTCCAACCCCCTGCCAAGCAGGAAAGACCATCAGAGCACTCCTGACATATGGTTGTCAAGCCTCTGCTTAAAGACCTCCAAAGAAGGAGACTCCACCACGCTCCTTGGCAGCAAATTCCACTGTCGAACAGCTCTTACTGTCAGGAAGTTCTTCCTAATGTTTAGGTGGAATCTTCTTTCTTGTAGTTTGGATCCATTGCTCCGTGTCTGCTTCTCTGGAGCAGCAGAAAACAACCTTTCTCCTGGGGAAGAGAAGGTGCCGTGCCGTAAGCTAAGGCATGAAAGGGAACTTAGTAAGGCAAGTTGGCCAACTGGGCTACCATAAAACAGCTTGCATAGTCCTATATTCTCAAAGGGTCAAATCAGCTGGTCTGAGGCAACACTGAAGGTTGTCCAGTTCTGGAAGTACCTAGACATGGGCCAATCCTGTTCCCATCAAAGGTGGGAAGGAACTCTGTGCATTTCTCAGAATTGAGTGCATGGGCATAAGCCCTAGAATGGCAGCAGTTACTGCCTGCGTCCTACAGCAAGGGTGGGTAGAGAGTAGATCAGATTACCGGTGGATCTCTGGGGGATTTGGAGTAGATTTCTGACCCTGAGTTGTTTTCGTTTTTCCCAGAAGCAGGATGATGGAAAGAAGAAACCTCGTGGGGGAGCAGGGGGAGACCAGGAATTGATTTTTTTATTCTTAGACTAAAAGCTCAGATCTGGTACCAAAAGCAAAATCCTGGGTGTACACTTAACCACGCCTTGATTGTAAGCGTATGCTCACTCTTCTAAAACAGTTTTTCACTTCGTGGACTTTGGGGTTCAGAGCGGGGAGATAAATTAGATTTTACAAGCTTGAAGTGCCCTCAGGAATTGCACTGTGCCTATGGAATTATTTAGAGAAGGTTGGAACATAAAATGTTGTCCTTTGAGCATCCAGGACAGCACCACCACCCAGAGTCTGGTGCCCCCCAGATGTTGTTGGACTACAACTCCCATTATCCCTGACTATTGCCCATGCTGGTTGTGGCTGATGGGAGTTGAAGTCCCACAAGTTCCAGAGGATATCCCAGGTTGGGGGTGGATGCTGCAAGGGGCGAGGCCTAAGTCTTTTCATTTACCCTGCTACAATGAAAAGAGTATTTAAAATTATATGGACTATTAATGGCGGCTAGAAGAACACACCCATAATATGCATTCCCTGACCCCCCGACCCTGTGCTCTTTTTTCCTTCTTCAAGAAAACATAGCAGGCTTTCTCGGGTATATAAAACCATTAATTTTAGATTTTAAAAAATACAAACTTCACCGTTACAAAATAAACCACTTATTTTGTTGAATACACTTAAAGCATAACTTTTTTTTAATACCAAAAATAAAGAAATTTAGGCTTTTCGGCAGGGTCACCCCCGTGCCACAGTGACATAATACAATACGGATAACAAGAAGAGTTTGTACATCTCACATAGATTAAACATGTGAAATAGTAAAAGGGATTTGTCTATGGAGAGGCATGGCAATTGCTACAACATCACTGATCAGCAACTGGTGTCTGTTTCCCCCCCCAAACACACACACACACACACACACACACACACAAACAAACAAACTGCTCGCATATAGCCAAAGGTTGCTTATGCACATCAGGGAGTTGTGGCGCTGGGTTTTTTGTCTCTAAAAAACAACAACTGTGACTTTCAAACTTCTTCCCCTCAGGAAGGTCTGTTGACCTGTCTTGTTGAGGGAACTCTGGGCATCAGCCACAAAATTCTTGCATGTTGCTGAGGATTCTGGGTACAGTGGACGCTTGGGTTGCAAACGTGATCCGTGTGGGAAGCACGTCCGCAACCCGCAGCGTCCGCATCCCGCAGCGCCGCATCTGCGCATGTGTGGGTCGTGATTTGGTGCTTCTGCGCATGCGCCGAAACCCGGAAGGAACCCGTTCTGGTACTTCCGGGTTCGGCGCTGTGCGCAACCTGAAATCGCGTTACCCGAAGTGTCTGTAACCCAAGGTATGACTGTATATTCTTGGGCATCCTTTGACACACACAAGGGCCAATACTATTGGGCCTTGCCGTTGCCTCATGTTAACGAAAATGCATCCAAGAATCCACCCCACCTCCACCTGATCTCTGCTCTGTGGCCGTACATGGCAGAGGAAAATCAGGAGCACCAAACCTTCCATCATTACAATCCTTTTCGCCGACAAAAAGCAAACAAACCCTGGCAACATTTCTGAAAAGCCACTGTTTTAAATAACGTGTGCGGGAATGGAGGAGGTTGGGGGTGGGGGCGGGGAGGAGAGGGGAAATGGGACATAAACCAAGAAACATTTAGAAAATTATGCATAGGTATACCATTTTTATTTTAATACATCTCATTAGTTTGCATCCCACTAGGAGAAATTCCATACTTGTCTGTGTGTCCCGTTTCGCCATCGCTACAGCAGTCTTCTATATGGGTTATTGGTAAATGTAGTCCAAAAAAGGATAATAAAAAGCTAGGCAAAGAGTAAAAAGAAAGCTTAATAATAACTTTATGGTGTAAAAAACAAAAAAAACCAAAACATCCACTTAAGGCGCCCCAGAAGGATTTTTTTTTTTTTTGTATAGACGTTAAAATACCGTCAAGCAAAATCGCACTGCTTCTATTAAGTGTCTGCTGTGGCATTTGATACATTCCTGCTCTTTTTTTTTCTTTTTCTTTTTTTTGTATGTGTGCCTAAACTCCATCAGTGTCCATCCATCTTCATCAAGAATGCAGGCACATTTCTTGACAGAAACAAACAGAAAAGAAAGCACCATTGACTGCTCTTCTCAGAGGAAATCTGTTCTTCACTTAATTTAGCATTGTCTTTTGTTGTGTTGCCAGGGTACTTTTGGTATTCCTCTACCAATGCCATTTTGTTTTTCTTGAGTTGTCTTCTTGGGTTGTTGTTGTTTTGGACAGGGAAACTTCGTATTGTTTCATAGAGTGCTACAATACTTGCTTTGATGTCGTATTAAACAAATGTACATTGTCTCTTTGTTCTTGTGAAGTCTCTCTCTCTCTCTTTCTCTCTCTTTCTTTAAGACAATTTCCCCCCCAACGTAGGAGAATGAATGAAGTATACAGTCATTAAAGCACCATACACAGTAGGTTCAGGAATGTAACAAACAATGTACATCCATGTCCCAGAGAGAAATGTTTTCTAGCTTATTTTCACCTTACATCTGCAAAAGAGAAAGAGAAAAGGGATGGGGAGCACAAGGCAATTGTACGGTTAGAAGATCAAACTTCCTTCTTAAGATCATTTTGGGGGGGACCCCCTCCTCATTCCTGAGTGAAAAGTTACTTATGTGGCCTTTATATGACATAACAGGGGTATTGGGAGTGGCTTTCTCACACTTTAATTCAGGGGTTGCTAACTTGTGGCCTTACGGAGGTGGTCAGCCTCCAACCGCAAGCCAGAATGGCCAAAAGTCAGGGATGGTATGAGATGGAGGCAAAATGGGGGGAGCAAGGGGCAGGAGGAGGCAGCTTACCACCCTTGCTTTTAAAAAATTAGGCATTAAAGTGCTAGCACCACAGGAGTTTGCCACACTCCATTCCCTGGATGGATATGGGAAGGACCCATGGGATTGGCTCCATCAGAAATGGAGCTGAACCTTTCAACATCTTGGCAGTGCCATGAGATGAATCATATTTATGTAGAATCACAGAGTCCTGTAACCTTGTATCAGCACCACACTTTAACCAACTAAGCTGTCCAGTGGTCACAGAGAAGTGGTGCCCATGCCCCTTCTGGATGATGATGATGATGATGATCATCATCATCATCATCATCAGGTTTATATACTGCCCTTCATCCGAGGATCTCAGGGCTGTTCACAACATAAAAATACAAAATGTGCAGGGTTCCTAACGCCAGCCAAGAAACTACTTGTTGTTGTTATCTTTTGACCGTGTTGCATGCTTAGATTTAACCTGCCCAAACCTTTGCTTATATAATACAGTTCCCACAAGTTCTGGGCTCACCTGGAAGACAGGACTTGCAACAGACCAGAGTACTACCCTTAACAGTTCTCTCTCCCCCCCACCCAGTAGTTCATAAAGACTATCCAGTTGACACAGAATACATTCGGTTCCTTTACACATATCATTTGCACAGTGCGTTAAATAATTCAGCTTTTTCAGTGAAACACCCAGGAACTTTTGCCTTCATCTCTACTACGCTAAGTGAGATTTATTGTATGGGGCATGCCTGGTGATGTAGATCTTCTTACAGCAAAACTCTACACCCTTGGTTCCTAATATATCCCTGAAGACTAGGGCCATGTTCAAATCTGGTACAAGCCTGCTGGAATAAGAATAGGAGTGGCAGGCCATATTTTATTGATGGTGCGTGTTTGAGGGCCAGAATGTCTGAGGGCCAGTTTGGTGTAGTGATTAGAGTGCCAGACTTAAACCTGGGAGACCAGGGTTCAAATCCCCTCTTGGCCACAAAGGGTGACCTTGGGCCATTTGTTGCCTCTCAGCTTAACCTACCTCACAGGGTTGTTGTGGGAATTAAGTGAGGAGAGGGAAAACTGTGTCCCCACCCCCAACAAATATCAAGCAAATAAGGATCCTTCTTCAATAGCATTTCGGTATTATGACAGAACACCTGAACCACCCTTGGAAATCAACGGCAATTCAAAAATAGCAGGGAGCTGCAGATTGCAAGCGTTTAATATTAATCCCTCCAAAATTAAATTATGGAAAGGAAAGGAAAGGAAAGGATGTGAGGTGCTTGCAGCAACAAGCATAGCTGTCAAGGGGAAAGAAACTCGTGAAAAGAATTATCTGAGCCAATCATTTCTGATTTCTTGGCTGCTCCAAAACAGCCACGTGTAAAGATTTTTGAACAGTGATTAGGTGGGAGAGTGAGAATAGCTGATTATATTTTCAGTTGCTTGTGGTATTAAGGGTAGTTTCAGCAGACAGGTCCTACCTGGTCAGCGGCAGTATTTTTTTATGAGGGTTTTAACTTTTTTCTTTTCCGTTTTTTACCTTTCCCCCCAGGCCTTCCTGTTGACACAAGGGCAGGGATGGCGTAAAAAGAAGAAGCAGCAAACACCCAAAGGCAATGCATTTATTGATTTTAAAAAATTCAATCGTTTCCATTATCCCTTCTCCAAAAAAATAAAAGAACGGTAATTTGTTCCACCTGCTTAAAGTGTTTAGTTTTATCTCTCCAAGGTATTATGTGCTGGGTGCAGAAATTGCATTGCATTTGGGACAGGACCATTCAGATATCACATGAAACTGATGTCAAAAGATGAGTGGGATCAAGACCACTCGTATCTCTTGCCCCCATACCATTTATGTACGAACCTGTGCACTCCCAACTCCATCAATCCCAGCCAGCATGTCTGGTTGGGGGAGAAGGCACCATAACTGGACACAACATTGGTTAACCCTGGGTACAGGCTCTGTAACCGCAACTGGGTATCTTGGGGTACGGTTTCTTTCAAGCTCTATGCTTATATTGCACGTGAGAGTAAGGCAAGTACCACAGCCCCACTCCCTCCTGTCTAAGTGTGTTCAGAAAGATAACTGAACAGCCAAAGGAACACTGGAAGCGGTCTTAAATTGTATGAGTCAGGCTACTGGGTCTGTTTAGTTCAATAGTTGTCTACATTGACAGGTAGATGCTCTTCATGTTATCTGGCAGGGGGTGATTCTCAAAACTGCCTGGAGATGCCGGGAATGGAATGAAAAGACTCCATGACTGAACAAATGGCCCTTTCCCAGTAATCCTTACCATTACTCAAATTTGCCAGCAAAACAACAGCAACACGCGTGAGCCAAATCTAAAACAGTGCTTGATTTTTAGAGATTTCTTTCGTAATCTGCCTGTTTGTTGCCCTTTCACCTCTGCTTATGCTACACAGGCATACCTCGGAAGTCCGCTCAACTTCCAAAATGTTCGGAAACCAAGGCGCAGCTTCCGATTGGCTGCAGGAAGCTCCTGCAGCCAATCGGAAGCCCTGTCGGACATTCGGGTTCCAAAGAACGTTCACAAACCGGAACAACCACTTCCGGGTTTGTGGCATTCAGTAGCCAAAACGTTTGTCTCTCAAGGTGTTCGACTTCCAAGGTACGACAGTACTCTGTTTTGCCCTTTATACAACTCACCTAGTGATTGATCCCTTCCCTTAAAAAATATGTATTAAAAATTCTACAAGGGAGCTATTTAAAAATTAGATGGTGGTTGGCCGATGTCAACAAGTTTGTTACCTGTAATAGGGTAGCTTTGCATGTGCTGGCAGTGAGAAATCTACAGATTGCCCTTTTGATCTGAAACAGCACTGAATGCCAAGGGAATTTTTAATTTGTTCAATTGATAAGAGGAAGTTGACAAGGTAAAAAAACAATAACAAAAAAAACCCAACAACCCACATTTCTGAACATTTGTGTGTTACCTTCCTCCGGGTGTTTTGTGAGCTATATTGAAGTGGCCATTAGCTATAATCAATGCAAATCTGACTGACTGCACCTCCTGATATAAAGCCCGCAAGACATGGATTCCTGGACACTACACCTGGCTGAGTTGCCTAGAGGAAGGGGAGGACTTCAAAGTTAACTAAGGAGACTCGCCACACTCCCTCTCTGAAGGCCTTTCGTCACTTTACGAAGAGCTTAGGCATTTGGTCTGCCCAGATGATAATTTTAGCACTCCTAGCATATGAATCCTCAGTTTTAAGTTACGGCGTTGTAGCCAGCTAAGTAACACACACACAGCAGCCAATCAAGATAAATTTAAATCCATTGATTTCAGTGGGTCTACTCTAAGTAAGATTTACTTGGCCACAACCCACGATCTGCCACCTATTGCTGCTTTTCATCGCCAAATTTGTGTTTTATTGTATTGTTTTCCAATACTGCGCTGCCAAGTCGCCTTGAACGTTTTATCAGAAACGAGTGATATAAGAATATTTAAGTAAACGAGTAAAGCACAGTTCCAAATGCTGTGGTTGGAACTTCTGACCACCACCTGTTCTCCTCTCCTGGTTTTAAGTGCTTGAGACCCCGCCCCGCTCCCCAGAGAACTTCAACAGCCACATTGTACCCAGACGTTCCAGCTTAAATTAAAGCCCATCCCCACCCAAATGTCAACATACCCGTTTCTTCTTCTCGAAAATCTGAATTAGAATTTGACGACGTACAGGTGCATTCCATATGCTCTTCTAGCTTCACCAGGACTTCTTTTAATTTTGGCTTTTTTCTAACATATTCCACTTTTGCCACCTGCATTAGAAACATATGGGCGTTAAAGGCTTGTTAATGCATTAGGTCAGCAAAGAACAAAGTTTCAAGTGTCCAGTTACGCAAGACCATCCCAATCCTGCTAGAAGAGGAGGTCATTTGCATGCACACACACACAGAAGCAAGTGTCCTAGATAGGCATCCTTTTAGCTGGATGAGGAACAGCACAAACTTCACCAGCAGTGACTCCTCTGCTCAAGTTGAGAGCTATTGCAGAGCTTCCAGGGTATGGTTTTAAAAAGCAGAGACGAGCAAAATGCGAATCAGGGTATATTGGTTTGCTAGAGGGTTTGTAGAAGACCACTAAGGGTTTCCGGCTGCTAATTTTTAAACAATTATCGGCAATGAAAAGACCTCTCCACACACACACAAAGAAAAATATTGGGCTGTTAGAATCTCTGTTCTGCAGCATCTCAGATGTAGATTTGCACAGGCAAGAAAGTTCTGTGCCTGACACCCGGGGTTGGGAGATGCAACTGGCTCTGTCCCATAAGCCAGCATGTTGGGTCTGGCTCCTTGAACCACTGTTTTGCCGCTGGCTCCTGCTGGTGAGCCTTGGGTGTTCTAGCGCAAACCCATGAAGATCTTGCAAGTCTGACATCTGCCCACACCTGGCTTCAAGGCACATGGCTCAGCAACCTTCCTGAAGCGAAGGAAATCCGGATGCTGTCGTTGCCTGCTAAAGCGACCACCTGGGAACCCTACAAATACTGCCTTGGGCTCAAATTATAGAAGGCAGGCCGGATGTAAATTTAATAAATAAAATTGGCAACGGTACAGGGGAGCTGTTCAGGAACCGGATTTGGGCCTCATCGTCACTCGGCTCTCCCTGCCAAATTGGCACTGCGGCCGATTTTCTGACAGGGTGTGTACGCAGCTGGACTGAGGCTTGTGGGTGTTTTTGTGTATCCCGTTCTGCAGCAGAAAAGCATTGTTACTTCCAAGCGGGGAGAAGTTCGAGGTGTAGTGCTGCCGAATGGGTTTCACTTCCTTTGAAAAGGGGTCAAAAGGGGTCTTTGTAATAGCTGCTCTCTTTACAAATATATACAAGCCAAGCATGAGTACACACAGACAGACTTTCCTACTGCAAGGAGCGTAAGGGCCCCAAGAGGTTACTGGACACCTCTTGCTAACAACTCCAGCTGGAAATCTTACTTTTGTCTCATAAAAGCTATTGTTCCTCAAATCCAAACCTGTGCCATTCCTACAGGTGAACTGTCCATTCAAACAGTCCCAGCATCATCTTCAGGAAGATTGTGGGGTGGCTACAGCGTTTGGGGCAGCAGAGAGAGGTGATGGGTTGGGATGCTGCGTTTTGTGCCATGTGGGACCTATCCTGCACCCTGTGCCCTAGTTTAGTGTCCTCAGGTACAGTGGAGGCTTCTGCCCTGTAGCCAGGCATAAAGTAAGGTTTGACTTCCAGGCCAGTTAACTTCTGTACAGTGATACCTTGGTTCTCCAGCGCCTTGGTACTCAAACAACTTGGAACCCAAACACTGCAAACCCAGAAGTAAGTGTTCCAGTTTGCAAACCCTTTTCGGAAGCCGAACGTGCTCCGTTTTGAGTGTTACGCTTCTGATTTGAGTGCTACACTTCCGTTTTGAGTGTTATGCTGAGGTCTGTTTTTGCTATTTATTTTGTGTTTATGTTTTTGTGGCTCTTTTTGTTTTTGTGACTGTGTGGAAGCCAGTTCAGCTACTGATTGATTGAATGATTGAATGACTGCAGTACATTGTTTATCGCTTTCATTTTATGGATCAATAGTCTCGTTAGGTAGTAAAATTCATGTTAAATTGCTGTTTTAGGGTTTGTTTTTAAAAGTCTGCACCAGATTAATCCATTTTGCATTACTTTCTATGGGAAAGTGCGCCTTGGTTTTGGAACGGACTTCTGGAACGGATTAAGTTTGAGAACCAAGGTACCACTGTACATGGAATTGGGGGTGCCCATCTCTGGCCCCATCTACACTATCAAAACACTATGATACCACTTTTAGCAGACATGGCTTCCCACGAAGAATCTTGGGAAATGGAGTTCGTTAAGGGTGCTGACAGTTGCTAGGAGACCCCCTGTTTCCCTCACAGAGGTACAGTTCCCAGAATTCCATGGGAAGAGGAGTTAATTGTTACACAGCTCTGAAAATTTTGAGGGGAATAGTGGTATCCTAGCAACTCTCAGCATCCTTAACAAACTCCATTTCCCAGGATTCTTTGGGGGAAACCATTGCTCTTTAAAGTGGCACCACAGTGCTTTTAATGCATAGTGCAGATGGGTCCTTTCTCTCAGGCAGCAAAAGGCCTCAAGATGGCTCCGCAGTTAGGAAACATCCACAAATATTGAATAATATTTAAGGAGTGGGTGTCCCCTCCCCAACATCCCACACTTTAGTGTATTCATTCATTGATTAATTTTGCACGTTTAGACCATCTTTCATCCTGAAGGTCTCAGAGCACTGAACAGTTCAGATGAAACCATGGCAATAGTCTCATTCACAGTAATCAGATCGTAAACACCCAACGGTATTTACATTCCTATTTTATTGCTTAAGGTAAAAAGAAAGAAAGAAAGAATTGCTAAAGGTCTTATTCTCTGGGCCTCAGTGGTTTACATTTCTGCTGTCTTTCCAAGAGGTAAGAATAAAATATTGTTGGCTTCCCATCTACCAAGCTTCAAGCGAATCTACATTTTGGGACCTTCCGTTATAAGGACCGGTGGTGCCTTCTTCGTTTGTTTCCAAAAAAAAAGTATAAAACACACTCAAACAGGCACGCCTGCCAAAATACCCCAGATGCAAAAGCAGGACATTTTAAAACAAGCAAGCCCACAAGGGAAGTCATGCTATGCTGGGAACCCAGGTCTGAGTAGTATTTGGCCAGGAGCCACTCATATTATAAATGCTTGTCCAACTATCTTGGATAACTTCCGGCTGATGAAAGATGCTGCCTTTCTTTTCGAGAAGAATTTCACCTACTCCCTTGGCAGGAGGGAAGCTGGAGTCTATTGCTCTCACGCAGGCAGGGGCTCCTCCTCTAGCTATTAGAGCTCGGGAGACCTTCCCCTCTGGCTTGTTCCTCTTCCTTTGCCAACAAAAGCCCTGCTGGTATGCAAACCCCCTTTGATCATTTCTGCCAGCCCGTATTACAAAGCAGCAAAACGTCAACAAACGTCTCCCAAACCCCTGTTTTGGTTTGAAGGATCTCTGTCTCGGGCAGCTATTATTATTACGTTGTCATCATCGACTGCAGCTACTACCACAACTATTAATATTTAACACTGATAAAGCACCTGGTTTATTTTTATTTTTTAAGCATTGTGGTATTAAAAGACAAGACAGCCCACAGGATCACTAAACAGAGGCAATGAAAAAGGAATGAGGGTAGGGGGAGAGGAGAGCCAACATTAGCACAGCTGCTCCTTCATGGCCAAGTTGGTCTCCCCTTTCCCATGATATTTTGCTCTGGGGTGCAGTCTTGGCACCCTGGCTGATGGCAGAGGCCAGTGTGTGTCTCCCTGTAGTCCTGCCACCCTCTGATAACTGGCAGAGAGGGGGTTAATTTTAAAAATGTTGCCTCTACACCTCTGGATCCAAATTCTCTCCACTTAGCAGAAGAAGAAGAATAGTTTGGATTTGATATCCCGCTTTATCACTACCCGAAGGAGTCTCAAAGCAGCTAACATTCTCCTTTTACCTTCCTCCCCCACAACAAACACTCTGTGAGGTGAGTGGGGCTGAGAGACTTCAGAGAAGTGTGACTAGCCCAAGGTCACCCAGCAGCTGCATGTGGAGGAGTGGAGACGCGAACCCGGTTCCCCAGATTACTAATCTACCGCTCCTAACCACTACACCACACTGGCACCAGCACTGAACTATCTAATCCTAGGCTTGCTGTGACATCAGAGCAGGCAAGCCAATGGCACAGAGAGGCATTGCTTTTGCCTGCAAAGCCTCACTGTGGCCTCAGAGTATCCAGCAGCACCCAAAGAAGTGGGGCGAAGAGAAACCAGCAAAGAACATTTTATGAAAGGACAAAAATACAGCCCGTCATGTTAACAGGGCTTCCCCACAAGAGCTGGAAGGATCTTAAAGGCCATCTCGCCCAAACCTCCTACCCAAAAGACGAGACTCACAGATCAACCAATCTGGCATATCCAGGAAGTCCATTTCCAACTGAACTTGGAGAAGGGGTGTATGTGGAGAATGGAAGACAACAAAGTCCCAGGGTGAGTTGTGAGCCTATCAAGCTAATTCCTGGCATCTGTGGACTACAAGGCACTAAAAATAAGAACAGGAGTCCTGCTAGATCAGACCAAAGGTTTATCTAGTCCAACATCCTGTTTCCCACAGTGGATAATCAGATACCTCTGGGAAGCCCAAGACCAGGACTCCTCTGTTGTTGTTCCCCAGAGACTGCTACTCAGAGGCACGCTGCCATCCATTGTAGCCATCAAGATTTGCAATCAGACAAAGTCACAAGACAATTTGTAGGTCTTTCAGGCACTCTCATTTTGCCCCAGGGACTGAGGGGACTGAGGACAATGTCAACCCAAATCTAGTCCTTTGGCTGTCAAGAGACTTCGGTAACATGGATTGACTGTGCAACCTTACAATCAGCAGTTTTTTGAAGTTCATTTGTTCCATATTTTAAAGCGAACAACAGGTAAATAAGCAGGTTGTGGAAGTGATTTATGTCCTGCATATTTTAGATTTTCTGTTTATATTTTTTGCACTGACACGGCAAAAAACTCTTCCAAGGAACAAAAAACAGGACTGTCCTGTAAGAAGAGAGTTGTCAGAGCACCCAGGGGAGCAGGGTCTGACGAAGTATACAGCTGCACACATGCTCAACAGCTAGAACATGCTATTCATCCGAGTTGAGAAGCACATTGCATTATTGCTTTGAGAGCACATGATGAGTCCAGCTTCCTATAGCCCAGTTTTCCATCTAGCCACCACCCCTCGGTATTGTCTGCATTGCCTCGCACCAGATGTCCAAGGTCTCAGGTGAAGTCTTTTCCAGCCTGGCTACCAGAAATCATTTGGTGCTCTCCAACTATTGGTAATGGTGGCTGAGTCTAATTGGTGTTGAAGCCCAACAGCATCTGGAAAGCCATAAATCCCATATCCCTGTTCTACATGCAAGGGATGGGCCCTGCTGAGCCCTTCTACTTCCTGTACCAAAGCATGATATTTCCACTAATCCAAAATCTCTATGGAATTAATTCATAGTACCCAAAATATTTTTTTTTCATTAGTACATAAGAGTTACCATGTCAAGGCATCTGAAGGACAGGGGGGAAAGCTCCCTAAATTTATTTCTTAGAGGTTCAAGCAAGTTGAAATACTTTATTGTCACTTGTACAACTTTGTATACAGTGAGATGACACAATTTATCACAGATAAATAAGATAAATAATTAGAAGTTATCGCAGATGCTTTGGGAGGTGAAGATCTTTCTAGGGTTAGCACTGGCCACCGTTTTTTTGTCCACAGACGTCATGTCTGAAACGTTCGCATTTGCAACATTTTCCAAGGCTGACAGTTTTCCACCAAGATAGATTTACAGCAGGCTACGACTCGTAAGAATGCTTTGCTCGAAAGGTCACCCATGGGTTGAAGCAATACGCTCCGAGCCTCCTCTGGCATGGTCTAAATTCTAACCAAGTGCAAAGTTTGAAGGAAAACGTATGGCAAATCTGAGTCACCCGGCATCAAAGGATGACTAAGCCGGTCGCATTCACAACAACAAAACACAGATTAAGACCTTTGTAATCAAAGATACAGACAAGAACGCCAGCAATAATGGAACAACTTTCATATTGGCTGCACTTATTTCAGACATTGGAATGAATCAGCAATGGGGAAAATTACATGTGTCAGAAATAAACTGTAATCAAAAAAAAAAATTCCCCAGCACAGATAAACTATAAACCAAGAGCACACATACTCCTCAAGCTAAGCATACTATACACGTATGATAACAAAGTGTTTGGGGATTCCGTAATGATAGTACTGAGTCAATTAGCAGGTACAGTCAACTCTATAAATGTTTGACCCAAGTAATGTCTCACAGCAAATGTAACTGATCTGTAGAAAACACAACCTGAAAAAAGAGACAATGAACGTGCTTTTGTAAACTAAGAAAACCTTTAATAAAAATTATTTTAAAAGCAAACAAACAAGGGGCACAGGAACACAGCTGTCTTACATGTAGTCAGTCCATTGTTCCACCTAGCTCAGTACAGTACTGTCTACACTGGCTGGCAGCAGCTTTCCAGGATTTCATGCACAGTATCTCTCCCAGCCCCACCTGGAGATGACAGGGGTTGAACCCGGGGAACTTCTGCATGCAAAGCAAATACTCTGACACTGAGCTACACAGACATGCTCAGCTTTCAGGTATTCCACTTCAGGTGGCTGATCGATGGTCACCTCGGCATCAAATGATTGCCCTGTCCTCCAAAAAAATCAGCATAGTAAACCACCCAACATTGTGCCAATATGGTGGCATCTAGTGTTGATCTCGATTCTTTCATGCTCCAAGACACCAAAAGCCAAAACTTGTCCTCTCTTTGCTCGGCCACTGCCCATCCTAGTTCTTGCCATTGGCTTCTCACAAAGATTGCCTTTTTGTTCTCAAGAATTTTCTTGTATGCTGCTCTGCTCCTTCCCATGTTTTCCTTGTTGATTTCAGAAGGTTTTCCCCGATAGATTCTAATAGCCCTTAGCAGATCTCTCTCTGCATCCTTGCATTGCCCATCAAGTCTGCCTCTTTGATTTCTCTGTGTGCTGTTTGTAGCATTGGGCTTGGCTAAATAAGGTCTGGAGAGCGTGCTGATTTGTAGGAAATCCGAAACTGGGTTTGCTGAGATGTTTATGAGGCAATATGTAGGTGTATATATAAGTATATATAAGTCAGATATATAAGCTAGGTGGCCAAATGGCTCCTTCAACTGGTGTTACAGTCGCCAAAACAAAACACCCAGTAGCCATTTGGGGGCCAAGCAGCTTGAAAGTTGTGTTTTTCAATATGACTTTTTGGTTCCTGAAATTCGTTCTAGTTGCGGAGATAAAAAAAAATCATGGATACATTTCTACAGGGTTCGTTGCTAATGCATAAAAACAGTCAAGATCCACGGATCCCCAGGCACGCACCTCCGGATGGTGGAGACATCAGACGCCATCCTGGCACCTGGGCATATTCCTTTGGTCATAAGCGACCAATAAAAGGTAAAGGGACCCCTGACCATTAGGTCCAGTCGTGACCACCTCTGGGGTTGCGGCGCTCATCTCGCTTTACTGGCTGAGGGAGCCGGCGTACAACTTCCGGGTCATGTGGCCAGCATGACTAAGCCACTTCTGGCGAACCAGAGCAGCACACGAAAACGCCGTTTACCTTCCCGCCGGAGCGGTACCTATTTATCTACTTGCACTTTGACGTGCTTTCGAACTGCTAGGTTGGCAGGAGCAGGGACCGAGCAATGGGAGCTCACCCCGTTGTGGGGATTCGAACCGCCAACCTTCTGATCAGCAAGCCCTAGGCTCTGTGGTTTAACCCACAGCGCCACCCGCGACCAATAGCCAGGTTCATAATGCACCTGGCAAATTTCAAATGCTGCTGATCCCCTATTATTATTTTCTGCACAAAAACCTTTCTCTTTATCTCTAGATAGATTTTTAAAAATATTTCAAATCCGTCAAAAAGAATCCATGTTATATATTGGCAGATCTTGTTTAATAATGTAAAAATTAATTGCGGGGAGAACTTTCTGCATAAACTTTTCACTAGTCATTAAAAAGAAAAAAGAAAAAAATTATTGAAGAGCTCCCGCATGATGGAATGCCTTTTGGAACGGGAGTCACGTTTCTCAAAGGACATTTATTTGCCGCAGCTCTCAAGTGGATTAGCAACAGTGCGATGGAATGACGGCCGATGGAAGTGGTCCATATCCCCAAAGGGCCGCAAGGGTCAGGCTAGAGCGCTGGGATACAGGTCTGGCATTCTGTTGGGGTTTAAATAGACAACACAAAAGCCAGCAGGACAGAAAAGTGACAGCTGAGAGACCAAGAATGTTTGCACAAAGTGGCTCAAGAAGCGATAGCTGGATTATGCTTCAGGGGGAAAGGAATTAATGGATGGGGCTTTTTGGAAGGCAAAGTTGATTTACAACATTCATCTATCCTACTGGAAACGCCAAACAGAAGACAGCATCTTCTTAACTACATGACAAGGGAGAAAGGCTGTCCGGGTGGACAGAGAAGATATGTGGAGATCAAATTACAAAAGGGCAATTTGGTAAATGGAAGGCATTCATTTGTTTAGTCACCAGCAGCCTAATGCCAAGATGGGTTCAATACTACTGCACTTCACACAAGGCACAGCAACGTCTACACCATGCACTTAATTCAGTAGAAGTTAACATTTAAAGGCTACTGGACTCCGTACGAATACGGGAGGGAAGGGGAAGATTGCTGGAATGTGTGAATAAAGGTGCAGATTGATAGTACATGATTTAGATGTTTCAGTTTGGCGATTCTTTGGTGTGGCAGAAGTCCAGGAAGCAAACTGAATGTTGCTGGTGTGTAACCAAATCTCTTTTTTTGTTCAGAGACATGCTCAAACTTACTTATTGTAAGTTTAAGTTAGGTCTGCTGCAACTGGATTTCTTATGGACAGTGCCAATCCTGACTGTATGGGATTTGTGACCATTTGCCTTCAGTAGCAGTAAGGCTCTGCTGGATGAAACACAATTGCCTCTGGTCCATTTTGGGGGAATCCTGCAACGTGTTTAAGTTTTTATTCTGCTAACTATACACTGGAGTTCTCCTCTGGATCAATGTTGAGTAGAATTCCATGACATTGGAATTATTCTGAAATATGGGAAGTCAAGGTGGGAATCAACATGACTGACTTTTTAGGATTAGGCTAAAATCCTTTAAAATATTTCTTTTTAAAAAATGCAACGGCATGAAACCAGATTAATACTCCAGAAAAGGTAACACTCCAGAACAGCAGTCAACCAGGCAGACTATATAAGGAACCAGGAAATCAAGATACGATTTGGCTAAAGCTAATTGCGCTTCCTGATGTGGTGTGATGAACCTTAAGAATAGTTGATTAAAAAAGAAATGTTTAATTATTACCACTCACTCTATCGGCTGTGCTGTGAGAGCATCAGACTGCCTCAGTGGGAGAGATAGGAAGCAGCTTTTACCAGCTTTGCTGGGAGCCCAGCTCCATCAGGCCCCATCTGCCCCTGAATGTGTGCCAGCTGGTCTTTATAGAAGCAACTGTTTAGAAAGCAGAGCCTGAGCTTGATTTTCATCTTCCTCTTCCCTCCCTGTCCCTCTTCCCTTGCGTGCCATGCTTTCCTTTTTCTTCTTCTGAAGACTGTAAGCCTGTAGGCAGTGGGTGTCTTGTGAAAAGCAGGGTACAGTTGCTCTTAAAAAAATAATTTTGTTGGATGCTAACATTGGGAAAGGACTGGAACAGAGCAAGGTATGGAATGGACAGCTGCGATTTTGACTGCTACACAGAAAAGGCCAATCAGAACATCACCACCAGCGGAATGGCGTGACATCAACATGGAGCCACCATGACAGCAATAATAATAATAATAATAATAATAATAATAATAATAATAATAATTTTAAAGCATTCACAAATGGGGCATTAAATAAGGAATGCAAAGAACTATTCTCCCTCCTCCACTAGTTCCAGCTGTGTGACCTGGCCCATTCACCATGCATGTACCATCTGAGATGACTATTATGATACTGGAGCAATACAATCCAGCTTTCTAGGGCAGTTGATCCTGCTCATTTGGCAGCATTCTCCAGCAACCAGCCTACGGAGGAGAGGCTAGCACCATGGCACCATGTCCCTGGCTCAAGACAGGGAGTGCACTTGACTTCCCGATGCTCTCGTCAGTCTCTTGGCCTCTGCTGTCCTTGCATCCTACACAGTGACCTTTCCACTAACTGGATAAACTTGCAGTCAGAGGGGGCTTATTAGGGAAGGCGCGATGATCTCACCATCTTGTCAATAAAGCACGGGTGAGAAATGGAGGTCTTTTTCAGTGTCAACCCCAAAAGGGGGCCTTTTACATAAGCTTGACATCATGGAAGCAGAACAAGGGAGCCTCTCAACTCCGTTCTGGGAATAAGCAAAACAGATCCCATCCTCCAGCCCTCGCCACCTTCCGTGTGACCCCCAAAGAGGATCTTCTGGATTATGATACACTCAAGCCATTCATCTCCGCAACATGGGAATTCCCAAGAGCTTGAGAAACAATTAATTATATCAAAGAGAGAAAGAGAGTACATCTGACGCAGGAGGAAATAAATATGGATTTTCTTGTTTGGAGACTACTGGTGTGGTGTGGTGGGGGTCAGGCAGCCCTCCTCTACAAAGAACACACTGCTCCAAAGTGACTCCTCGTTTTTAATTAACGTTTTGAAGGGGGAGGATTTTCTCAAGACCTCTGGAGCACAACGTTTCAAAAACAGTGGGCATGGGTCACAACGTGATGTCACTTGTTAATCTAAGCGGCTAACACCAGCAGATAAGAATTATCCAGTTTCTCAAGAGCAGCGATGATTCAAATCCAAAGAACTGTACAAATAAAAGGGGGGCTTTAAAAGATTTTACAGGCAACTCCCCGTGCGGTGTGTTCGAGTCATGGGCGACCACGCACATGCGCACTGCCACAAAATAAATCAAACCCCAAAGTGGCCCTCAAACAGTGTGAAAACAGCTTCAAGCAATCCCTTGAGCCTTTTCCATTGCAATCCCACGAGCCTTTGCACCAACCTTTGAGGTCTGTGGAGGGTTGGAGTTTGGAGGAAGTCTAGTAAGTGCTGATGGTTTTTGAAAGGGTTTTTCCAAGGTGTGTTTCCAGAGCTGGACATCAGTGTCCAGACTGAACGATGTGGGTTCCAGACACTCCTTCAGGTACAAAGGGCTGAAGCCATTTAGGGTTTTAAAGGACAGCAACAACACTTTAAATTGTGCTCGGAAACATATCAAGAGCCAATGTAGATCTTTTAGGACCATCTTTTTGCATGTTCCTCTGCCCTTTTTCTACTGTTGGGGAAATTCATGCTGTGCCATCATGACCCAGAGCAAGTTGTGTATTAATGCTGACCCATGCGTCAGGTAACAAATGCTCACCTATGACTAACCGGGAAGATGCTTCGAAGCAAAGCTGCTATTGCTTCCCAGAACCACATGATTACCCAGGAAATTCTTGGCTATAGCACTCGAGTGATCTGGTTCCAAGCGCCTGCGTTTCCGTTCTCAAGCCCAGAGGACACCAACCTTTTTGGCCCAATGGGCCCATTTCAATTTTTGAGAGCGTGCTGCGGGTGCCAGTCAAAAATTAGCTGCAAAATAATTGATGGGTGTGGCAGAACACAAACCTTACCATGGGAAGTGAGCTTTGCCCTGCTGGTCCTGATTGTGGAGACCACACTTTATTGACTACACACACACACACACCAGGGCCGGATTTCGGTTTGATGAGGCCCTAAGCTACTGAAGGTGACAGGGCCCTTTATATGTCCAGCTGTCCTTTGTCAACAACAAATTGTTGCTGTTTTTTGTGTTGAATATATGCTATATGGTAATTTATGGACCTAATTACATCATAGGAGCCTACATAACACAAAATACTGTTGCTGTGTGTAGGTTTTATTTTATTTGTTTTTTATTTTATATTTTGGAAATGTACA
This sequence comes from Podarcis pityusensis, assembly GCF_964106645.2. Taxonomy (NCBI): domain Eukaryota; kingdom Metazoa; phylum Chordata; class Lepidosauria; order Squamata; family Lacertidae; genus Podarcis; species Podarcis pityusensis. The sequence goes on from NC_138039.1 coordinate 12,795,128, forward strand.
TCCAATTTTTTTCCTTTAAATGTTTTTGCAGCCCCCAAGAGAGTGGGGCCCTAAGCTACAGCTTGTTTAGCTTTTATGTAAATTTGGCACTGACACACACACACACACACACACAGAGAGAGAGAGAGAGAGAGAGAGAGAGAGAGACATGGATGCTGTTTAATAGCAACAGGGAGCATTCCTCAGTACCTGGAAAAATATACAAGATGGCTGCAACACACTCTCCTTTCACAGAAATTGCTTTGAAGGCACCGGCACAATTCACCCCATAACTTTCTTTCTAGGACAGCTAGAGACTTACTTTTTAGAAAAGAAAGAAAACTCAAGAGTCCAGGGCACCAGTGAAACTTTCCCAAGCATCATGGCACCCACTGGCTCCTAGCTGGCGACCCCTGCTCTAAGCATTTTCGTGGCACACTGCAACTTCAGCAAGCACCTCCTGCCTCCCCCACCCCAAGCAACTGCCCCCAAATGCCTCAAGGAGGCCCAAGTTAAATGATGCTCAGAGCTAACCAGTCAACTCTGGCAAGTCAAAACCGCTTCCAGGCTTATCTGCAGTGCAGAGTTACCTTTGAGGACCCCAATCATCTCTCCGCATCAGAAGGAGCAACGCAATCTCCATCCACCATAAATACTGCAGCAGCAGGCAGCTCGTGTTTGCTAAACAGCTGTGTTTGTTCTTGAGGCTGCAGGTTAATTAGATTTGTCTCCGATCCTCCTTTGCTTTTAAAATTAATGTTTGCCAAGCGTATTGAGGAGCTATATATATGTATTTAAGGACTCACTTGAAAATAGAATTGGTTCCGGGAAGCCTGATGAAGGTTGCGTGCGGCAACAACATCTGAATATCAAAACTGCACTGCGCCCTTTCCCAAAGTGGTTTGTTTTCAATTTAAGATTAACACAAGTGGGTGAGAGAGAATTGCTGAGTTGGAAGATGCATTTGGATCGATGTGGTGCTGTGCTACCTTAGTTGCAAAGTAGCGTTGCTTTCTCCCAGACACACCTGCCCAGGTATTTCGAATCTTCGCCAGAAGCCCTTCTATAGGTTCTTCCACTTACTTAACTTACTTAACAGTTATAGGACAGGACAGGGTCTCCTGAGTACAACCCCACCCCACCCCAGCCTATGGAATTTTGTCCTGCAGGAGATGCATATGGCCTCTTCAGCAAAGGTGAGTAAATACCTATCTTTTCACCTAGACTTTCAGAGAGAAATGAAGATTTAGGACAGGGTTATTAAGAGGACCACTGAAGTATTTATATGACGAATGAACAACAACAAATTTGGATTGTTACTTTTTAATGTTTAACTGATTGCTTGCTTCATCTGGAACTTCAATAATAATAATAATAATATTTTATTTATATCCCGCCCTCCCAAGCCGAAGCCGGGCTCAGAGCGGCTAACAACAGTAAAAGTAACACAGTTTACATATAATCACAATCAATTAATTAAAATACATTTTGATTTGAATGTTATGGTATTAATAGATAGATTTGCTTTGTTTTTGTGTTTTTATCACAAATTGTATTTGGGTGGGGGTTTCTTTTAATGGAAATTGCCCAAAGAACTTATACAAATGTAATAAAGCAAGCAGAAGATAAAAGAAAGTAATCAGATGATAGCAATCTCCAGGCTATTAGGAAAGGAAACCCAAGTATGTGTGGGCAGGTGAGATAGCTATATTTTATGAGCTATTAACCAGGGAAGTTCAATTACAGATGTCTCCAGCTAAAAAAAAACGATCTTGGGGAGCAAGTGCCCAGGACCATGGACAGCTGCTGCTGCTAGCCAGAGGTTTAGATGCTCCTGTAGATGGGCCAGTGGTGTGACTCCGTATAAGGCAGTCCACACTTCTAATGAGAAAACACATCAACCTGGTCTCCTTCCTGACATAATGGCTTTCTATGTACAGGGAACATTATTGTGCGGAGGTGCACTCTATCATATTGAAATCTTGGCACCAATTTTAAATAAAGGAGTTATCAGTGCCAGCTGAAAAGCCTACCTATTTGCACAGCAAAAAAAAGAAAACAACCCAGGCAGGCAATATCTTATCAATTATTACAATAACATTTGCTCCAACGAAATTTTATCTTGATATTTTTACTGGAGCTTTTCGTGTTAAAAAACTTCCTTCCCCACTGATAAAACTCTTTCACAGGAACTTACTATTGTACGAAATTTGCTTCTCTGATATATAATACAGATTACCGGTACTTATCTATTTCACATTATTCACTTCTTCAGCTATACGTCTGCACAAAACATATACATAATAGCTCCCATCAATGACCAGTTTTCCTCATTCATAAACCCAAAGACCCTTGCCTTGTTGCTGACCCAATGAGGTGCACTAACTATACATGTGCTGATACTGGTAAAATGTGCAGATTAAATTAATAAAGTTGATACAAATCTCTTCCTATTCTCTTTCATACAAAACAACACCGGTATTCAAAATATATTTGAATGAATACTTTCTTTTCATAGCTTTTATCTATTTGCCCAGGTCTTGGGAGGAGTCTCCTGAATTTGTTGTTTATGTGTTTTACTTTTCATGGAATCATAGAATTGTGAAGTTGGAAGGGGGGGGGGTGTCGCAATTGCATTGGCAAATGGGTGCTGCTGATTTGAACCCGCATACAGTTAACAGGGGGACCAAGCCCAACCTAACAAACAAATACTACTCCTTTTCCAAAATGTCTGTTTGATAGATTGTGGCAAGCAGAAAAAATGGATTTCGCCTAATGAGTAAATGTGGAATCAAGCCATAAGGAATCTCAAATCCCAGGAGATGAGAATATATGAAACACATTTCCCTCCCACCAGCAGATCAAAAGCACTGTATTTCCACAAATAAAAGCCCAATTTAGCCTACATAATATTTAATTAAGGAAACATGACTGTACAAGGATTTTTACATTCAAAATGTCCCCTGAGTCATTTTATCATTTAAAATCAAGAACAAGGCTGTGGGAGTTTGTGGGAAAGGCATAATCAGGCCTGTTTGCTTGTTAATGCTATTTAGCATTCCTACACATTTGGGGTCATAACTGACCCCAGAGCGGGATAAAACAAAACAAAAAATTATTTTATTTTTTAAACAAAACACCACCCCTTATCTATGCCACTTCATTCTTTACATACTTCCCTGCAAAAGGGGGAGGATTGTTTCGTGTGTTCCAGGCCACACTCGCAGTGTAAGCATGGATGTTTTAATTTTCAGGGTTTCTCTAAAAGGTAGTAACTTCGGGTAGAACACAATGTTTGAATGCAAAATACCTTCAGGAAGAGCTGGGAGAGCCTTGTCTGAAAACCTGGAGAACCACCAAGCCAGAAAGACAAATGGCCTGATGACTAAGGGCTTGTTTACACTGACACTTGTCCTGTGTCTAGAAAATTGGGTCCGAAATGTTTTTTTGTTTCTCCCACTGCTTTCTCTAGGAAAACCCGCTGTTGGCCACTGAATTGGAACCAATGTCCATCAGACAGAAAAACCAATTGATGTCTGCTCTGATTCAGCGGTAAGCAGTGTATTTTCCTGGGGGGAAATGGCAGGACAAACCAAATTGTTGGAAGGGACCACAAGGCCCATCCAGATTAAGATTCTGATGCTCTACTGACTGAGCTATCCTAACTCAAATGTGGATGAGCCCTCAGCATAAAGCAGCATCATAGGTTGTAAACAGCTAAATGGGCCAGTTAGCTCTTGCTTATAATGGGAGAGAAGCAAAAGCACTGCACACCGAAAGTCACTACACTCAGAGCTCGTCCACACTTTGTTTGTCCTAGGAAGCATGGGTTTGAGTGGTTTTCTGCTTGTTCCGTACTTTCTAGGCATGTTTCTAAGTGGTTTTCCATTTGCTCCACCACTTTACCCTGCAAATCCCACTCTTTTAACACTGAATCGGAGCAAATCTCTAGTGGAAGTGTGCAAGCGCCCTCATTCATCACCACAACAGCTAACTTAGCTATTCTTTAAAGTGTTTACCATCAGCACTACTTGCAGACCACTTCCAGAAAAAAAAGTTTAACTAAAAGGCAGCTTTCCCCAATTTAGGCGTCATCCAGTCATTTAGTACCACTACTGGCCATACCAACAAAGGGTGATAAGACTTGCAGTCTGAAATCAGCTGCAAGTACAGTCACACCTTGGTTCTCGAACGCCTTGGTACTCAAACGTTTTGGCTCCCGAACACCGCAAACCCGGAAGTGAGTGTTTCAGTTTGCGAATGTTTTTTGGAAGCTGAACGTCCAACACGGCTTCCCACTGAGTGCAGAAAGCTCCTGCAGCCAATTGGAAGCTATGCCTTGGTTTTCCAACATTTTCGGAAGTTGAACGGACTTCCGGAACGGATTACAGTGGTACCTCGGGTTACATACACTTCAGGTTACAGACTCCGCTAACCCAGAAACAGTGCTTCTGGTTAAGAACTTTGCTTCAGGATGAGAACAGAAATTGTGCTCTAGCGGCGCAGCGGCAGCGGGAGGCCCCATAAGCTAAAATGGTGCTTCAGGTTAAGAACAGTTTCAGGTTAATACGGACCTCCGGAACGAATTAAGTACTTAACCCGAGGTACCACTGTACGTTCAAGAACCAAGGTACAACTGTACCCAGGATAAGAAAGGCTGAGCAAAGGTGTAACCAAGTGAGAGCCAATAGGAATTCACACTGAGGGATGATGATGATGATTTTAAAAAAATATTATTCAATTTGTATACTGCCCTATACAGGCAGGTCTGGGGGGGGGGGGCGGGTTCACGGGATAAAATCACAGAATACATAACCAAAATCAAAACAGAAACCCCCGAATAACCTCCCATGGCTGCCAAGGCGAGAAAAATGAAAACGACAGGATGCGAACAAAATGCTGAACCGCCTCAAAACACCCACCCACCCCGCTGCACCCGAGTTCCATTTCTCCTCACCTTGACGCTTCTGTGGTGTATCCGTGACGGCTGGCATTTCACACTGCTGGTGTTGCAACAGCCCGTGCAACGCTTCACCTCCACGCACGGCGGCCATATCAGAAAGTTAGCAGACGTCGGGTCGATCTGACTCCGAGGTATCTCGTATATAACGGTTCGCGTTTTGCAGACGGCAGGAATGGCTTCCTCTGCAGAGGGGGAAATGGTGTACCCAGATAAGCGATGGCCTCTGCTCTGAAACAAGCCTGCCAGCTGTGTGCCGCACCCCCCGGTCTGCATGTGGCAATGCTAGGGGGAACCCCTCTCCCTGCTCTTGCAATATATAATAAACAAGAACCCTTGCAAGCATATTGGGATGTCCTTGCATTCTTCACCCATAAGGGCATTCAGGACATCATGAATGAAAGGAAATATTGGCACACTGTGCAAATAGCATGCAGGAATATCCTCTAACCAAGGAGATCTCTCCAAAGTCCACCATGGGACTGTAGGGAGTCTATTCTTCTTGTCCTGTGTGAGATATAAATGATTGTCACTGTATTTCTGCCTTCTGATCACGCCTGAAATAACACACCAGCCTAGCTGTGATGCAGCTCTGCGTTTTGGCTTAAAGGGGGGGGGGTATTTCAAATAAATAAATAAGCAAGCAGCACACAGTCCACAATGACTAAGGAACAATAAATGCAAAAATAAAAAGCAAAAGCAGTGCAGCTTTCAGTGGGCAGTCCTAGGTAGCAATCTAGGTCTACCTGATAGCAAAACAGGCTCCAGACAGCAATTCTGCTCTGTTTTAAAAGCAGCCTTCTGTTCTGATATTATATTTGATCTGACAGAGGGTATCTTCGGAGCAAGCAGGTTGCTGAACCAGTTGTAACAATGCACGTTCATAAAACACCGCTGTTTAAGGTCAATTAGTACCCATTTAATTCTAACACCCTTGCTTCTGCCAGAACATTACTATTAACAGTACTGTTTTTATTAGGGTGAAGATTGATGTAATATTTTAAAATAAATTGCAGCGACTTCCTCCTAGCTCCGCAGTTTGTATGATACATTTTGTTAAGTTAAAGGCTGTGTATGATACATTTTGTTAAGTTAAAGGCTGTGTATGATACATTTTGTTAAGTTGAAGGCTGTGTTGGGCATCAGCTTAGCCCTTAGGCTTTCCATTATTTAATTAACTCTTCCCAATGTGATCTCAGGGTTGCACCAGTCTGTGGCTGGCGCCTAATCTGAAAACGACTGAAAGGAACAGACACTGCACTGCATTTCCTAACTCACATTTCCACATGAACATCCTGCAGCAAAAGAAATAATTTTCTGGATGAGCTACCCCACTAGAAGTTGACTGACTTGTGCAAAAGAGCAGAAAATAATAATTAAAAAGTGTATGGGGGGGTGTCCTCCTTGGGTTTATAACAGGCATGGGCAAACTCGGCCCTCCAGATGTTTTGGGACTACAACTCCCATCATCCCTAGCTAACAGGACAAGTGGTCAGGGATGATGGGAATTGTAGTCCCAAAACATCTGGAGGGCCGAGTTTGCCTATGCCTGGTTTATAAGGTCATTTTTCTTTCTGCCCTTAAAAAAAGACTCATTTTTCAGGACCAGTCCTTCCATCCCAACCTCGTGGCATTTTTTTTTTTTAATATAGGTTTGGTTTTCCCATTCCTTACCAACACTTCTTTTCCTGCGAATAGGTCTGGGACGATTTTCTTGCCCGTGTTTGACAGAGTGAATGCTGTGCGGTATCAAGTTTGTCTCTGACGGATCATCATATCCTAAAAACGAGACAACGAAACAGTCAGCCCTGTTTGTTATTATTTATTTGGTTATTATTTATTTATTTAAAAGAACCTACTTCATTTGAATATATATTTTTCCAATTACAAAGGAGCAATACATTAACCAACATTAGATTAAGCCTTCATTAAGTCTCTTACACACATCCACTTTAAAAGAGCCATTCTATGCCAGAAACAAGAACCACTTTTCTAGGAAATCATCCTTGAAATTATTTGTTTTATATACATCATTTATACCTCTCCCTTCCAGCTCTACCGTTCGGGAAGTGGCTTAGCGGCAATAAACGCCATTATGTTAAAAAAAAAAAAAAATCTAACACATACCTTTCCAAGAAATATCAGGAAACCTATTTTATGTCTACAGGCAAGAAACTGATTATTTGCAAAGTACTTGGGAGTCAAATTCCAAACTAAGGGAAGCAAAATTAACTGCTCTAACCACAAAACTTCAGGATGCAATTCAGGCCTGGAGGCCAGAGATTATTTCCATAATGAATAAACTCTCAAGCTCCAATCAGAATCATCTTTTTTTTCTTTCTAGAATGGCTGAATATTGGGCACTGTATCTGTTTTGCTACGAGAAGGATTCATAGAAAACATAGAAGTCAAAAATGACAACATGAAAACATAAACAAGACCACAGGGCAAGCAATTTTGTGCGGGCTCAAGTACCCTATGAAACAGCCATATCTTAACCGGCTACCACTGAAAAGGTGCTACACTGGAAAGAAGCACTTATTATTAATAATAATAATAATTTTTACTATTATTTATTAAATTTGCATACCATCCTTCACCCACAGATCTCAGGGAGGTACGCGGCATAAAAATACAATATAAAAACACAAAATGCAGAATAAAAACAAAGCAATAACCCTCCTTCTCACAACCACATTTTGAATAAAATAAGATATTAATCAGCCAAAGGCCTGGTTGAAGAGGAACCTTTTCACCTGCCATCTAAAGGTTTATAAGGAAGGCACCAGGCAGGCCTCCCTGGGGCGAGCATTCCACTAGCAACGAAAGGAAAGGCCTGGGCCATATGTCACACTAAGACAAACCTTGGCTTGGCGCAAATGCGCCAGCTTCCAGAAATGTGCTTGCAGCTGCTTTGATCCTCCCCAGGTCATCTTTGCTGCCGTGCCTATCTATTTCCTGTTTTTCAGCTTGCGGTTAGTCTGGAGAGACCTAAACCACGAGCCTGGATTCCTACAGCATGCAATGCCAAACCTTAGTCCTAGCAGACCAGTGAGCAGCAAAACATTTGCAAAGGGCTCTCCAGGAACCTATGCACTGGCTCACCGTAGCAGAGCATCACTCCTTTGCTTTCCTTGTCCCATGAGACTAGGGCGCTGCAGGATTTAACCTCCTTCCATCGGGCCTGTAAGACAGAGCTATTCCGCCTGGCCTTTCATTCAGCTTGATCTTTTATTTCCCTTCTCTTCCCTCCTGCTCCCCTTTTATGAAGATCCACTCTGAGACCCCACAGCTAATTCTCCCCTGGCCTCCTCGCTGACCCAAGTAGGACCAATTCAGCCAGCTAGCCCTGGGGATTATCTAATTGATTTTTGAATTTTATTGTTATTCATGTTTTTATACAGTGGTACCTTGGGTTAAGTACTTAATTCGTTCTGGAGGTCTGTTCTTAACCTGAAGCAACACTTTAGCTAATGGGGCCTCCCGCTGCTGCCGCGCCACCGGAGCACAATTTCTGTTCTCATCCTGAAGCAAAGTACTTAACCTGAGGTACTATTTCGGGGTTAGCGGAGTCTGTAACCTGAAGCGTATGTAACCCGAGGTACCACATTTTATGTTGCTTTTATAATTAAGTGTTTTAAAGTGTTTTAAATTTTGTTGTTAGCCGCCCTGAGTCCGGTTTTTGAACCGGGAAGGGTGGGGTATAAATAATTTATTGTTGTTGTTATTGTTGTCAAATACCCCAGCGGTTTTGCACTCATGCGACAAAGCACTGGAAGGTGGGAGTAGGTTTGCTTCTACCTAATAGCTAATTGTGAAGAAGATGCTCTAAACCAGGGGTCAGCATACGTTTCCGCCGGTGGGCTGAATCGCCTGTGCGCGTGAGCATGCACACGCCCGCCGATCTTTCTCCGCTGGCTTTCGGAGCCATGGCGGGGGAGAAGGCAGTGTCCGTGGCTTCCTATTGGCTGCAGGAGCTTCCTGCAGCCAATAGGAAGCTGTGGCTGCGTCCCGGAAGTCAGTCCCTGCGTAGAGCTAAAGCGGTGCACCACGTTGGTTTAGCTCCACGCAGGGACTGACCGAGCGGGCGCCAAGAGCCGGTTTAACAGAGAAATGCACAACAGAGAGAACATTCTATCCCCTGCCCATGTTTTTGCATGGAGGTTGGGGGGGGGGTATGAGATTGTAGCTGTTTGGGGATATTCTGTGCACCTCTATGCAATTGCATAGTAGATAGGGTGCATCTTCTGGCTCTGTCAGTACTCTCATGTACTCTCACAGCCGCCACCCCACCCCCAGGGGGAAAAGTGAAAATCATGGAGTAAGCCTATGAACATGCAACAGGGTCTAATTTATATAGACACTTCCCCGAATATACGGACAAAGAAGGTGAGGCCAGGAACCACAACTTCTTCTCCCTCTCCACACAGTCGCAATCATATGAACAAGAATAAGAATAATTTATTATTTAGACCCCACCCATCTGGCTGGGTTTCCCCAGCCATTCTGGGCAACTCCCAACAGAATATTAAAAACACGGTCAAACATTAAAAACTTCCCTAAACAGGGTGGCCTTCAGATGTCTTCTAAAAGTCAGATAGTTGTTTATTTCCTTGACATTCTACATGGTGGGCGCCACTACTGAAAAGGCCCTCTGAACAAGAGCCAGTTTGATTCCCTGCCCCCTTTCTTTTTTCTTTTTCCTTTCTTCTCCTGTGATGAGGCTGCATTTTATTATTTTAATGTTGTATTTTAATCTTGTTTTTAAGTTGTATTCATTCAACTTGTTTTTATTATTGCTTGTTAGCTGCCCTGAGCCCGGCCTTGGCTGGGGAGGGCGGGGTATAAATAAAAATTATTATTATCTGTTATTGTGTGGCCTTTCGCCTGCACAATTTACTCTACCACCCATACGCACACTCGTGATCACTGATACCAGTCAACTGATCAGAATACTTTACACTCCTGAGGATACCCCATTTATTTATGCCACAATAAATTTAGGTTTAAGGCAACAACCAATGCCCTGCAATTCAGGAATCTCCGCTAAAGCATCAGCTAAAGTAAAAGATGACCATTCAACCTCTGCTTAAAAGCCTATGAAGGAGATGTTTTGGACTACTAGGTCACTGATGTGCCACAGATATGCTAAGACAGGCTGGCTAATAAACATTTTTATGGGCAACTAACTTTTGCAGGCTTATTTGCAAGGCTCTTATGCAACCTGTCCATAATGTAGGAAATGCCAGCTTCCATATGAAAGCACACAGAGACCATGAAAACCTACGGATTAGGCCTTGTTCCTGCTTCCATCAGCAGCATAAGGTAAACTTCACAGAAGAACAGGGTGTTCGTGGCAATCCCTCCCAAGAGATGCCAGCCTGCAAATTTACTTGTTTAAAAATGTACTTGTTTAGACAGGTATTTGCATACAACTCTCCATAAAAGCTGGGTTTTATGGAACTTAGTGGCACGATTACAGCATGTTACGCTGTTTTACATGAGATTCATATTTTTTATTGTTCTGTGAGCGGCACAAAACACTCTGGTCTTCCTTTTGGAAGGGCAAGTCAGAAATACTGCCTTAAACACAAGAGTGTGAATCTTTTTCTTGTCTCTTTAATGTAGATTAGATGGGTAAGACTGTCTTTCTTATAGGGAAGGCTCATCTACATCTAGCCTGACATTCTGTTCTCACAGAGGCTAACCAGATGCCCATGGGAAGCCCATGAAGCAGAACATGACTGCAACAGCACTCTCCTATTGTAGACCCCCAGCGACTGATACCCTGGGGAAATAATACACAAGCCATCGTGTTTAGTAACCATAATGACTAATGGCCATTGGTAAAGGTAAAAAAGGTAAAGGATCCCTGGACGGTTAAGTCCAGTCAAAGGCGACTATGGGATTGTGGCGCTCATCTTGCTTGCAGGCCGAGGGAGCCGGCGTTTGTCCACAGACAGCTTTCCGGGTCATGTGCCCAGCATGACTAAACCGCTTCTGGCACAACAGGACACCGTGACGGAAACCAGAGCCCACGGAAATGCCGTTTACCTTCCCCGCCACAGAAGTACCTATTTATCTACTTGCACTGGCGTGCTTTCATGACTTAAAGGTAAAGGTAAAGGTACCCCTGCCCGTACGGGCCAGTCTTGACAGACTCTAGGGTTGTGCGCTCATCTCACTCTAGAGGCCAGGAGCCAGCGCCGTCCGCAGATACTTCCGGGTCACGTGGCCAGCGTGACGAAGCTGCTCCGGCGAACCGGCACCAGAGCAGCACACGGAACGCCGTTTACCTTCCCGCTAGAAAGCGGTACCTATTTATTTACCTGCACTTAATTGTGCTTTCGAACTGCTAGGTGGGCAGGAGCTGCAACCGAACGACGGGAGCTCACCCCGCCGCGGGGATTCGAACCACCGACCATGCGATCGGCAATTCCTAGGCGCTGAGGTTTTACCCACAGGGCCACCCGCATCCCCGACTTACCCACTTTTAAAGTCATCCAAGGCAGTGACTGGTGGGAGCAAATTCCATAGTTTAACTACGTGTTTGGCAAAGAAATGCTTCCTTTCATCTGCCCTACATCTGTCCCCAAAGCGACTTTAAGTCCTGAGAGTTTCCTCTCATCCGAAAGACAACTTAACCCCACAATGCTACTCCTGGAACTGAGGAAGTGCATAAATATATGAAGATGGGACACTATACCTTTAAAGCACATCCTCCCCCAAGAATTCTGGGCAATGTAGTTTGTTAAGGATATGGTGTGTATGCATTTGAAAGTTCCTGCTTTTCCAGCCAATGAGATTTTAAACTATGGACCTTCTACATGCACAGCATGTGGTTCTACCTCTGAGTTATGGGCCCTCTCCAAAACAAACAGTTAATAGCAGTGCGGAAGTGTGCATTTATCCAATGTACAGTTATCAAGGAGAGTGTTGAACAAACAAACTCTTATCAACACACATCCGGGGTCACTTGAGGCAGATTTCAGAGGCAGCAACACCCTTTGAGAAATGAGTGGGGCCGCTCTTCTTGTTTCAGGAGCTTCAATATTTGTGACCAACTCACTCACTCTACACATCCAGGACTTTTTATATACAATTACCGTATTTTTTGCACCATAACACTCACTTTTTTCCTCCTAGAAAGTAAGGGGAAATGTCTGTGCGTGTTATGGAGCAAATGCCTGCGGGTGGCGGGGGGGATCTGCTGCAGTCGTGAGCAGAGGATCCATGGTTCCCCTTCCTTCCCTCCTCCATGGTTACAAAGCATGGATCCACATGGATCCTCAGGATTTTTGCATTGGGCTACTCCAAACTCACTGTCAGATCACATGTCTGTGGCCACAGCATGAACCACAAAAATCATATATCCACTATTTCATTTAGAATATTTTTTTTCTTGTTTTCCTCCTCTAAAAACTATGTGCGTGTTATGGTCTGGTGCGTGTTATAGAGCGAAAAATACGGTAAATGGGCTCTGAGGTTTGAAACCTAACAACATTTTTATGATGCATGAAACACAATCACCAAAATCCACTGGTGTGTTTCCTTGCAATATAGCCTTGAAAGTGGGCTATATATTTGATCCTCACAAGATGATTACTTTCTCCACTCCCATGAATGAGATCGCACCCACATTTGTCCTACCACCCTCTTGAGTGGTCTTCATTAATTCCAAGATGCACAGAAGTATATTCAGCAATCATAGAGGGCAATTTGGATCCCAGCCAAAGCTTATTGAACCCAGTTCAAACAGATAAAATTCTCAGTAGCCATGCATCTTTCTACTGGTCCATATCACTGAACTGAAATCCAGGCACGCCTCAGTGTTTGATACTGCAATGCTGGTCTTTGACAGGCTGTGCTTAATAAAAATGGTTCTGTAGAACCATCCAGGTTGTTTCACATTTCAGCCTCCAATATTGAGCAAATTGTTAAGCCTTCTAGGCTCAGAAGAATACAATGAAAGACTGGAGGACAGCAGATACTTTTAGAACAATTCAGTTAAGTACAGAAGAGGATATTTGCAATCAATTTGGAATCAACACTGGCTGCCTCTTAGCCATCAATCCCAGTTTTAGGATTCTGCTACTTGCATACAAAGCCTTAAGTAACTCTGGAGTAGGGTACCCGAAAAACAGTCTTCCTCTACTGCAGGGGTCAGCAACCTTTTCCAGCCGTGGGCCAGTCCACCGTCCCTTAGACCATGTGGTGGGCCAGACTATTATTATTTTTTTGGGGGGGGGAATATGCATGAATTCCTATGCCCCACCCACAAATAACCCAGAGATTCATTTTAAATAAAAGCTCACATTCTACTCATGTAAAAACACCAGGCAGGCCCCACAAATAACCCAGAGATGCATTTTAAATAAAAGGACACATTGTACTCATGTAAAAACACAATGGTTCCCGGACCGTCCGCGGGCCGGATTGATAAGGCGATTGGGCCACATCCGGCCCCCGGGCCTTAGGTTGCCTACCCCTGCTCTACACTGCCTGCTAAGGGCAATATGACTGGCTAATGCAACCCAGGTGGTTTTGCCACAGCCTTATTATTATCTGCTTGTAGTTAACACAGAAGCAGGGCTTTCTCACCAGTGGCCCCAGTGTTGTGTAATGCCCTCTCCGCTGAAACAACAGCATCTCTATCAGCGTTGGCATTCCACCAGCTGCTGAAGAAAACTCCTATTTACGCAAGCATCCTATGCCCTCGAACACCCTGAAGCCCAAATCCAGGGCTCCATCTTCCCATTTTTTTATCACAAGAGCACAGAGGCCATTTTGGTTGCTGTGATCTCTTCACACCGCAGTTCCCCCCTCACAAGTACTTTTTCACGCACAGCGCAAAAAAATACGTATTTTGGGGCGCTGTGCAAGATCACAGCCCTGAAAAGCACTTTTTCGGGGGGGGGGGCAAATTGCATACAATCGTGGGTGGAGTGGAGAAGACAGGACCTCAGTTGTCGAACAGGAGGTGGGAACACACTAGAAAGCCAGTATGGTATAATAGTTACAGCATGAACAGTTGAGACCTGGTTTCAAATCCTCATAAAGCTCATTGGAGTACCATGGTCCCACTATGATCTCTCAGCCTAATCCACCTCAGAGAATTCTTGGGAGGATGAAGAACTATTTACATGGCCTTCAGCTCCTTGGAAGAAGAAAAAAATAGGATATAAATGTGAGAAATATATAAGAAGGTGGGCTTTAATTCGGGCAGATTTTCAGAATGAAAGCCTGGAGGGCAGTGCCTTGTGATGTTTAATTATCATTGCACAGCACCTAGCATAAATTTGATGATTGCAGCTCCCCCTCTGCGCAGTAACAATGCTGCCTCTAAACTATAAACTCTTCTGACTTTTTTTATATATAAAAAAACCTCAAATAATTTGAGAACAAGAAGAAACTCGTTGGGTTTTCCTTTTCAGCCTCTCTGTTGCAGAACCAATCTTTTACAGAGGAGCCTTAACCTTTCAAAGTGGCATCTGAAACAACTGCAGACTCTGGGACTGCATCCAGACATGTCCTGTTCCTTAAATAATCCAACCACATGGTTCAAGGGCCATGAGAAAAAGCAAAGATAGAAAACTTGGCATTTTGCTTATCGGAAGACAATGAAGCAGTTGAGGAGACTGGCCAGGCAACCGAAAGCTAAAATGCGGGGAAAGAGATGGGAGTGAAATTAGCAAGATGCCAGCGCATTTAGAGCTCTTATTATCAATGTTGTGGTTTGCAAAAATGCCATTTGCAGCAAAATGGGGAATTTCAACATGACAATGCTCAGGGAATGCAACTGGCTGAGACTGGCTGTGGGCTCAAATCCAATTATCTTGATGCAAAGAAGTTTCATAGGGAAAGTTGAGACAACTTGGTAGCAGTTCATAAGTAAAACGAGAAACTAACAAGAAGCCTGAATGTACGTATCTTGCGGGGGAAACCAAACCCTTGTAATTTCTCAAACGTATCTTGTGATTTTGGGGAGCTGATTCATCATGTTGAACATTTTCAACACCTGATCACCCTCAAGTGGGTGGAAGGCTGACTCATCACGTGATATGTTTATAACATGATAACGGGATCATTTATATCTGGAGCAATAAAGCAGCCAGAATAAGAAGCATGCATGATGCAGCAAATATATATATATATATAGAGAGAGAGAGAGAGAGAGAGAAGTGAAGCAGGAGCCAATGGAGAGAACAAAAAAAATACTATTGTCATTTTATATGCTGGCCATTAACCACACGTATCCTCTGGGAAGTTCACAAAAAAAAAAAAAAAAAAAAGGAAGAGAAATCTATTATGAAACAGAATAATGAAATACGAATAAGGCTGATACAAATATCCACATAAAACAGCATCAACAGCAAAAAAAAAAGCCTTCTAAAAATCATTAAAATGCAGCTAAAAATAGTATGGATTAAAGCACAGTTGCACTGAAGCATAATTTAAAGGGATCAAAGGGTCTGAATCTGGATGGACTACTGAACAATTGAGAAAGCTGGTATGTGGTTAGAGAGAAAGATTAGGGCTGGAATAAGCTTGTGTTCAAATCCCTGCTCAACCATGAAGCTACTAGCTGCATAATTTACTTATATGGTTGCTTTTTTTTTGCCACGGCACCTCAACGCAGCCTGCCATTATTTTAAACAAATAAACACAGACGGACATTAAAACCAGCATTCAAACAAAAAAAACCACCGACCTGATCCTGTGGGATCTGCTAATGTTCTTAAGAGCCTCTGCCAGCCAGTGTAGTCGATACTGAGGAAGATAGACCAGTGTTGTAACTCGGCGTAAGGCAGTTGCCTAAGGTGACTGTGAGAACAGGATGCTATGACTAGATGGGGCCGGTGGTCTGATCCAGGAGGGCTGTTCTTATTATCTTTCTGTTCATTCATTCCCCCACCTTTTTCTCCAAGGAACTCAACGTGGCATGCATCGCTTCCCCTCCCTCCTAATTTAATCTCAACAACAACCCTGTGAGGTAGGTTAGGCTGAGAGGCAGTGACCGGGCCCAAGGTCACTCAGTGAGGACTCGAGCCCTAGTCTCCCAGGTCCTCATCTAACAAGCTAACCGCTATACCCTGCCAGCTCTCAACAAATTAAAGATAAAGGGACTCCTGACCATTAGGTCCAGTCGTGACCGACTCTGGGGTTGCGGCACTCATCTTTCTTTATTGGCCGAGGGAGCCGGCGTACAGCTTCCGGGTCATGTGGCCAGCATGACTAAGCCGCTTCTGGCGAACCACAGCAGCGCACGGAAACACCGTTTACCTTCCTGCCGGAGCGGTACCCATTTATCTACTTGCACTTTGACGTTCTTTCGAACTGCTAGGTTGGCAGGAGCAGGGACCGAGCAACGGGAGCTCACCCCGTAGCGGGGATTCGAACCGCCGACCTTCTGATCGGCAAGTCCTAGGCTCTGTGGTTTAACCCACAGTGCCAAATTACTTGCACGTAATTAGAATTGCAGAGGGCAGAATTGCTTCCTGATACAGTCGGTTTAGGTTTAGTTTATTCTCTAGCTGACAGCAGTTCTCCATGGTCTTTCCCCAAACCAGGTACCTGAACTTTTCCCCATCTGGAGACAGCAGAATTGGGAGTTTTCTGCATGAAAAGCAATATTAAAAGGGTCCCCTTCCAGCTCTACAATTCTACGAAAAGAGACACAATAACTCGAGCAAAAAGACAAAAGAAGCCATGCTGGGTCAAGGATGGGGGTGGGCACGTGTGTGGAGGGGCATCCAAAAATCTATGGGCAGCCAACACCTTTTAGGAGCAACCCAAATGCCACAACAGGTAGCGGGCTTGAAATTTCTCCAGAACTCTTCATCAGGCCGGATGTTGAACAAAAGGAAGGGGAGGAAAAGACAGGCTGGGTGCTGCAGCCACAGAGTCACAGTCTTACATTAAGATGGGAACAGGGTGGGGAGACAAATTTCTTTCTATTAGGTGCTGCTAAGCAGGTTTCGGAGGAGACTCTTGAGAGTCCCATGGACTGCAAGAAGATCAAACCTATCCATTCTTAAGGAAATCAGCCCTGAGTGCTCACTGGAAGGACAGATCGTGAAGCTGAGGCTCCAATACTTTGGCCACCTCATGAGAAGAGAAGACTCCCTGGAAAAGACCCTGATGTTGGGAAAGATGGAGGGCACAAGGAGAAGGGGACGACAGAGGATGAGATGGTTGGACAATGTTCTCGAAGCTACCAGCATGAGTTTGACCAAACTGCGGGAGGCAGTGGAAGACAGGAGTGCCTGGCATGCTCTGGTCCATGGGGTCACGAAGAGTCGGACACGACTAAACAACAACAAAGCAGGTTTCAGACTGCACCTAGGCACCTAAGCCTGTCCCAGGACTGCTGGGACTAATGCAGATAAAGGAGGCAGATCCCCCACTTCTGAAATATAAATCCACCTGTTAGTAACACATATAAGGGACGTGGGTGGCGCTGTGGGTTAAACCACAGAGCCTAGGACTTGCCGATCAGAAGGTCGGCGGTTCGAATCCCCGCAAAGGGGTGAGCTCCTGTTGCTCGGTCCCTGCTCCTGCCAACCTAGCAGTTCGAAAGCACGTCAAAGTGCAAGTAGATAAGTAGGTACCGCTCCAGCGGGAAGGTAAACGGCATTTCCATGCGCTGCTGTGGTTCGCCAGAAGCAGCTTAGTCATGCTGGCCACATGACCCGGAAGTTGTACACCGGCTCCCTAGGCCAATAAAGCAAGATGAGCGCCGCAACCCCAGTGTCAGCCACGACTGGGCCTAATGGTTAGGGGTCCCTTTACCTTTACCTTAAGCAGGTTTCAGACTGCACCTAAGCCTGTCCCAGGAATGCTGGGACTAATGCAGAAAAGGGGGCAGATCCCACACTTCTGAAATATAAATCCACCCGTTAGTAACACACATAGGCTAGGACGGTGCCTTACACCGAGTAAGACCCTTAGGCCCATCTCACTACTGTCTACTCTACACTAACAGGCAGGAGCTCTCCAAAATTTCAGCCAGCAGGTCTTCCCCAGTTTGGAGAGGCTGGGGATTGAGACTCATGAAATGAAAAACAGTTTATCTACCACAGAACTATGACCTCTGACTCAACAGGGGAGATAAGCTTCCCTGAAAGACCCATGACTACTGATCTTTACCTGCGAACCACAGCTGTAGGCCAGCATGCAAAATGCTCTAGGGTGTTATGTTCAAGCTGGATCTCTATGTGCAGCAGAATTTGATGGGAACCAGGTAGCAGAATGTGCTGTGGTACTTCAGAATCATATTATTTGGAACACCGGTTGATATTTGAGACTAAAATTGAAAATCTCTCCTTAGCTGGCTTCTTGAAGGGTGGTTTTGTTTTTTTGTTTTTTGGATAATGTGAAGTAGCATTTTTTAAAAAATTTATTCAGTGTGAATACCTCAGGATTCTACCACCTCATTTCATGACATTTGAAGTTCAGGTTTCCGTTAAAGCAGGGCAACTGTGATGCCCAAAGGGTATTACCGTTATTAGTCATTTAATTTACTGCCCACCCTCAGGCCCCAGGGCAGGTGACAACAATGTAAAACTCAGCACTGAAAACAGATTAAAAGGAACGGGTCACAAAAGTAGGGTGGGTCCTAAAAATATACAATTCAGTTATCAGAGGCCAATATAAACAACATTCGCCGAAAACTGTACTTTGAAGGTGCCAGATGAGCACCCTCTGTACTGAGGGAATTTCATAACTGAGAGGATGCCAGAGAATGGCCTCTTCTGGGCCGCCAATACGCAAATTTCTGAGGGCAGTGGAAATACCAAGAGTCCCCTCTGCTGATCTTAACACCCAAGAGGGTCTGTAGGGAAGGAGGTGTTATTTCCAATAGACTTGGGGCCTAAGTCACTTGGGGCTTTAAACACTAATGTGAGCATTTGAACTGGGCCTTGAAATGGGCCTGGAACAACCAATGCAGCTCTTTTAAAAGAGAGGTAGACTTGCACCACACCTCCTACTGCAGCATCTTTCATTGTTGAACTGCTCTTACAACCCTCAAGTTCCTTCCAGTGTTTAGCTTCCATCCATCTCCCGGTAGACAAAAACCCACATCTTCCTGTCCTGCCCCTCTGAGTAGGTGGATGGACGTTTGCTTGCCTTATTTTTATTCGTGATGAACAGATAGGAGAGTTGGCTGCAGCTACACTACATTCCCACGGCCTATTTTTCTTTCAGAGCTTCTGCAAACACATTAAAGGAGAATGGGTAACACGCATTAAAAATTGCCAAGTGGGTGGCCGTTAAGAAAATGAAGAGAAAAAAGGAAAACAAAATCAATTACACTCTGCTGGTTAAGAGAGCATGTAATGATCTCCCTGTTTCTCCACCTTTTTGCTGTCCTAAAACTTTGCACCTCCAGCCCTTCTTACTTTTAACCCATCCGCATGCAGATTTCACAAGGCCTTTGTATTAGGTCATGCCCTGTTTGGCGTCTGACTTATGTTAACAGCAGAGCTCACACCCAACAGCTCGGTAAACAAACCAACCCCTTTCCTTTTACTTTCTCGAGGAATCACACCCAACCAGAGCCTGCGGTCATGAAATCATTTCATGCCTCAGGTGTACAGTAAGATGAATAGACGCAAGCCAGGTGCCTGCAGTACCTTTAAAACGAACCACGTGACTCTCCTGGGGTGGAATGCATCATTGTGTTGTCGTTCTCGTTTCAAAACAAGTTGTGGTTTTGCTGTCAACATGCAGGCAAAATTAACTGCCCCTCCAGTCCTTAGTAAGCCATGACTTATACGCCTTTTCTGAGCAAGTCTTATTATTTTAAGACTTTACCTAATTGAATGTATGCTTTAGTTGATTGCTCATCTGCATTTAAACTTAAAAAAAAAAAAGCAGCGTGGTAGCACTGACCTCATGTAGCTCCCATAAACCTGATGTGTTTACCATGGTCTCCATTTCTCATGTTTATAAATTCCTCACCTGTAGCCATACAGGTAGATTTCTGGAGCAATTCGATAAACTAATGTGATGCCATCTTTGTTTCTTTTCCTCATTTCTGTAGCAAGAGACCTGTATTTGTTTTGCTGTTATTGTTACTCTATTCTAAGATTTAGACTGTACAAAGCTTGATGAACACATTTTTTTATATTAACTGGGGCTGAGGGAGCTGGACTCTGAACTGGATTCCAACGTAGGTTTTCAAAGATGGAAGGGGAAAAAATATGTGCCATCACACCTGTTTGTTTGGTGTGTACTTGACCAGGAGAGGAGCAAAAAACCCTTGAATTCGTGGTGGTGGTTGCAAGCAATATCAAAACAATAAAAGTTAAAGCACTTCAAAAGCTAGCAGGGTGTGGATTTGAATTTACAATGTCTTACAGGAGCAACTTAAAACAACAGATTTATAAAAAGGGTTACTGGTTTTAAACTAAGTCAACATAAATAAACGCCTTTTTTGAGATGCTAAAGGAAACATGACTTAAACATACAGCTTAATAATAAACACCTTCTCAGAGGGTCATTTTTAACATTTCACGGAATCATAAAATTGTAGATCATCTAGTCCAACTCCCTGCAATGCAAGAATCTCAACTAGATTGTACATGACAGATGTCCATCCAACCTCTGCTTTAAAAACCTCCAAGGAAGGAGAGTCTACCACCTTCCGAGGGAGACCATTCCATGGTCAAACAGCACTTACTGGGAGAAAGTTCTTCCTGATGTTTAGCCACAATCTCCTGTCTTTTAACTTGAATCCATTGGTTTAGGTCCTATTCTCTAGAGCAGGTGAAAACAAGCTTGTTCCCTCTTCCATGTGACAGCCCTTTAGATATTTGAAGATAGCTATCGTATCTCCTCTCCATCCTCTTTTCTTCGGGCTAAACATCCCCAATTCCCTCAACCGTTTGGTTTCCAGACTCTTGATCATCTTGGTCGCCCTCCTCTGCACACGTTCCTGCTTGCCAATCTCCTTCTTAAATTGTGGTGCCCAGAACTGGACGCAGTATTCCAGCTGTGGTATTCCAGCTGTGGTATTACTACACAGTAACTTCAATAGGCATGGCACAATGGAGAAGAACAGCCAAAACAAAACCAAAAAACCAGGCGCTGCCCCAATGAGCTTACAATCCATATCAAGCCAGCCTCAAAAAGAATCAAATGCTCTTATCTTCAGCCCCACCAATTACAATTGGGTCCTATCAGTTAACTAACTAGAACGTCCATGAACTTGTCTAGTGATTAACACTCACAGCCCTAATTAATAGTTATCCACACACTGTTAATTATATCATCTGCATGTGTTTCATATGCAGAATTAAATTTTTGAGTTTCAAAAGTAATACATGATGCAATCCTCACTTGGCCTTCACTCTTACTTTCTCCCCAAACCCCAGAACAAGATGGGCCTTTGGGCCTGATCCAGCGACTAATGTTCAGTTGGGAATCTAGCCCAGTGGTTTTTAAATTACAGTTCTGGAGTCTCCTTTGAAGTAAATGGGACTAGAAAGTGGTTTTGATCTTAAATAGCCTTTAATGATCCACTGTAACATGGGGTTTTTTCTCTCCTCCGGACTTGTGGCTACTTTCTTTGCCTCAGCATACTCAATCATTCTAAAAAGAAAGATGCATTGATTTTTCTCACATAAGATCCTAGCTCAGCATATGAACCTTTCTTACTTAGGGTTTTAAAAATAAACTTTAAAACAGTCTGTTAAAAAAAACAACCCCACATGAACAACCTGATTCTTGAATCTCATTGTATTTTAACAACCTCCGTATTTTAAACTGGAACAAATAAAGGTCAAAATGCATATCATCCATAGGTTCTAAATGTTTCCTACATACAATATCCCAATCCTAAAATCCCAGCTCAATCCCCAAGATTATGTAGATTGAGTCCTACAAGTTGTCCCCCATGATACAAGAGGTCCAGCCAACCTCCACCAGAAGTCAGGCATCTAGCATCACTAACTCCATGCTGTCGAATGCTTTTCCTGCAGAGATGCAGCAGGCACCCTCACTTTCCAAGAATCTCTTGGAAGAACGTTTTTGCTAACTAGCCAGCGATCTTAATGACGATCTTGTGCTGTTTTTAGCGGTGCTTTATGTTTAAATGCATACATATTGTGGTACATCGCCCAGATATTTTATGAGATGGAGGCTTTGGACTGGACTGGTTTTGCTTTACATCTTATAAGGCAGGATGTTCCAACAGCAGCACCATCAACCCACAGTTCTTTATGACAAGACTTTGCTGGGTTAAAAACTGTAGACTCCATGGTGCACGTATCTAAAATTGGAAGGTACCACTGCTAACACCTGCTTTGTTTGTTATCTGTATTTTGCTTTATTCATTATTTGCGGTTTTTGAACATCTGAATTAAGGTATTTGGAGAGAGGGGAAACTCTTATTCAGGTTGGATAGTAAACAAAGAACGGGGCAGGATTGGATTCAAATCTGGTCTTACTTAAAGTCCCATTTATGTCAATGGGTGTACTCTTTAAGGTAGAACTCGGGAGATATTAACATAGACTTGTGGTGTAATAAAGGTAAAAGGTAAAGGACCCCTGGATGGTTAAGTCCAGTCAAAGGCGACTATGAGGTTGTGGTGCTCATATCGCTTTCAGGCAGAGGGAGCCGGCATTTGTCCACAGACAGTTTTCCGGGTCATGCGGCCAGCAGGACTAAACCGCTTCTGGCGCAATGGAACACCGTGATGGAAACAAAAACACATGGAAACACTGTTTACCTTCCCACTGCAGTAGTACCTATTTATCTACTTGCACTGGCATGCTTTCGAACTGCTAGGTTGGCAGGAGCTGGGACAGAGCGACGGGAGCTCACACGGTCGTGGGGATTCGAACCGCCAACCTTCTGATCGGCAAGCCCAAGAAGCTCAGTGGTTTAGACCACAGCATTTGGGTTACTCCAATGTAACTCATGCTGTCTTCAATGGGCTTATACTCTAAGAAGTGTATATAGTACTTTATCACTCCAACATCAACTGATGACATGAACAAAATGGGACATCATAGACTTAAGACCGAAGACCAGAGGTCCACCTAGATCAGCATCCTGTTCCCCCACAATGGCCAGTAAGATGCCTCCAAGGAAGCCCATGGGCAAGGCACCGTTGCTACTCCACAGCAAGAAGCTATGCCCTGCGGATGTTGTTGCACAACAACTCCCATCACCCTGACCACTGGCCATGTTGGCTGCAGCTAATGAAGTACAACACCGGGGGGGGGGGGGGTCACAGAGACGCCTGCCCATTGCACTAGAGAAAGATCCCAACTACTGCCACCTTGACAAAAGAAACATTTGACTCAGCAGTAGACCAGGGTGTCTCCAACTTTGCCGCAGCAAACGAAATTCCACCGAAATTCCAATATGCTCTCAATCTTTTGTTGATGCTGTTCGTAAGAAAAATGAAAACAGAGATGTCATTTATATGAGCAGAAACACATGGATGCAGACAGCAAGCGCCTTTGACAGTCGTTTTATTCCTTTCAGCAGCTGAAGCCTGGAGTGAGCCTGGCTAAAATCAATAAAGGTTTATAGTGTGCTCCTGAGATTACAACCATAAAATCATGAATAATCATTTTGGAGTCAGGTCTGCAAACATGAGAGCTGTGTTGCGCCACCCAGTTTGCAACCAACTTTACATTCCGGAATAAACACTAAAAGATTTTCATTTTTGCCCTTTTACAGTTCAAACAAATATGGCATTTGAAGGGCTCTCACAGATTCAGCAGATTTGCTTTCTGTGGGACCCAAACAAATGAGTTCAAACTACAATAGGGAGGATTTTGATCTAATATTAGGAAGACCTTCTCAACAGCAACAGCTGTTCAACAGTAGGAAAGACTGCGCTGAAAGCTGGTGGACTCTCCCACAATAGAGGATTTAACCTGAGGCTGAGTTGCTACCTCTCCAGGATGCTATAGTACAGGATTTCCTACACTGTCAGAAGGTTGACAAAATGAACTTTTAAGAGTTCAACTCTGGCCCCATCGGCACCACACATTTAAAGCAGTATCCTGCAACTTTCAACAGCCAAGAAATTGCTTGCCCTAATGAAAGGGGAGTTTTGAACACTGGCTGAAAGCTAGAGGGACCAAGGGTCTGTATCATTATAAAGCAACTTTCTATGTCCCTATGATCACTTGACTATCCACCTGCATTAAATAAACATGTTTGTGGATTAGCTACATGTCAACTTATTTGCTGGGCTGCTGAACCTCTTCATTCCCACACTAAAACAAAATCTCTCTCACACACAGGTCAGACTTGTGGGGAGGGTTCAGGCTCACACTCCTCATAACTTCAGATCCCTGCCCCCAGTAGAGTCATGTCAGCTTCCAAACCCCCTTTTTTATGTTACTCACACAGCAGTCCTTTCTGATGTAGTGGTTAAGAGCGGTAGTCTCGTAATCTGGTGAACCAGGTTCAATTCCCTGCTCCTCCCTGCTCCTCCACATGCAGCTGCTGGGTGACCTTGGGCTAGTCACACTTCTCTGAAGTCTCTCAGCCCCACTCACCTCACAGAGTGTTTGTTGTGGGGGAGGAAGGGAAAGGAGAATGTTAGCCGCTTTGAGACTCCTGAAGGGGAGTGAAAGGTGGGATATCAAATCCAAACTCTTCTTCTTCTTCTTCTTCTTCTTGCAGCATCTAAGCTAAATCATCTCTGCATCATCGCGCCCAAACAACCAACGAATAGCCCATGCATGCACTGTTCTTATCAAAGCTTTGAAAGGGACAGGGGGTGGGGTGGAGAATTTCAGTTTTGGGAGGAATAAGCAGGAAAGATGTCTAGCGAGTTAGCTTTCAGTCAGGCGAATCCAAGCAGGGAACGTTAATATAGTAGGAACTGGGTTTAGAATGAGAGAAATACTTCAAATTCTTGCAAGAGGGAATTCGGGTTCTTAGAAGCGTGTATCAAATACAGGCAACTCCTCATTTGCACACATTCTGGGCATGTGCAACTGCGAACGGACATGTCGCCGCAAACCCGGAAGTGGCATAAGAAGGGGCAAAAACAGCCCTAAAAGAACTTGAAAACGGCAAAAATGGCACAGAAACAGCATCTAGCAATTTCACAAGCTTTTGCAAGTGCAATCCCAGGAGCCCTTGCACCAACCTTTGAGGCTTGTAGAGAGTTGGAGTTTGAGCGAGGAAGTTTGGAGGGAGTTATTGAGGCGTTTGAAGGTTTGTTCCAATGGTGTTCCCAATATACGCGATTTCACTTAAATGTGCATTGCCTCAGAACGTACTTGAAGGCTAGCCCTCTGCAGATGAGTAGCAAACACCTTAAAGGAGAAATTCTGTCTTAAAAGTAAATGCATCTTCCAATATGATGCTTCCCATCTGCCATTTTTTATAAATATTTGCATTTTTAAAAATTATGAGTCTTTTCTAATCCGCTGCTACCTGATGAAGCACGTGACTTTACTATTTTTTCTAAAGTAAATCAACCATTTTTTAACAGCTGCAATCCTAAACACACTTATCAGGGAGGTGAAGCCTATTGAACTTACTTGTGAGTAGAACACATATAGGAGAACTGAGGCCACTCAGTGTAGACAATACTGTGCCAGAATCTTCCTAGAGTGGATCTCCTGGTACATCTTGGGAGAAAGCAGAGAAGTGGGACCTCCTGGCTATGGGATGCTTTTCTTAGAGAAGCCCACCTGGTACCCAAACTGCTGCCTTTTGGGCACCAGATTGAGACTTTTAAGTTCTCCATGGCCTTTTAAGGTGGTTTTAAAGCTTGTATTTTATGACTGTTTTAGTTCTGGGCTACAAATAATATTTTCAATTTGATGGTTTTGTATTTGGAGTATTATGTTGGTAGCATGTTAATCTTATTGTTGCTTCATTATACAGTGGTACCTCGGGTTACATACGCTTCAGGTTACATACGCTTCAGGGTACAGACTCTGCTAACCCCGAAATAGTACCTTGGGTTAAGAACTTTGCTTCAGGATGAGAACAGAAATCGTGCTCCGGCGGCGCGGCAGCAGCGGGAGGCCCCATTAGCTAAAGTTTTGCTTCAGGTTAAGAACAATTTCAGGTTAAGAACGGACCTCCGGAACGAATTAAGTACGTAACCAGAGGTACCACTGTAATGTGGTTTTATACTATACACACACACACATATATATATACATATATATAATATAATTAATATATATATAGTACAGCACCTAGAGAATTTATTTTATGAGGTGGCTCACAGATATAATATATAAATAATCAATTGCCTTTCTTTTCTTTTTTTAATGGATTTTCCCCAGCAGCTAGCTAACAAAACAAGTTTTCTTTTTCATCTCTCATTCTTTGCTTTACTGACATTTTTGTTAGGAAAGATCTCACATCTCAAGCAATTTGTCCTACTTTGTCCATTAATGTAGCTAAATTTGTTTTTCGTTTTGCTTTCTTCTTCTGCCAGGCTGGGGTTGTTGTTGTTTTTGTTGCTCCTCCATCATGTCATTGACTCGCTAATACATAAATAGATGAAGAGGCTTTCTCGGATACAGTGCCAATGAGAAATTGCTCCTCAGTCTAATGGAAAGGGCCCAGAGAGCAGGCCTCCCGTTGAATAAACAGGTCAATTTGCGAAGTGCGCCATCATTGCCTCTCTATTTCTCTCTGCGGCAATTTGACACAGGAAAATGAGACAGACTGGCTGTATGACAAGTCAACAAGAGGCATTCGAATTATGACAATGCACAGGGCTAAGGGCCACAAAAGGCAGACAAAAGACCCACTGTTAACCCCAACCAGGAAAAACAGGACCCATTGTTTTGTACCAACCTTCTCCTTCTCTCTCTAGGGTGGCCAGATAGCAAGGATGACAGGGGCCATCTAACAAATGCAAGGATGGGGAACCTGTGGCTCTACAAACACTGTTGGACTACAATTCCCATCGCCCCTGACTGCTGGCCTTGCTAGCTAGGGCTAATAGGAGTTTGAGAGTCAAATAATCTACGGAGGGCCACAGTTCCCCCACTTACTGCTTTCATCATCTGCCAGGTCCAGACACAACACAGCTAAACCACAGTTCCACAAACGGGGAGCAACTGTAGAACAGGTTATTCTTCTATTGATTCCCAAAATCTTTCACTAGCAGCTTCATGGACAGATTCTATTCAATGAGTTTTGTATTATAACCTCCTGCAGGATCTCCTATAAACAGGAGAGCTAAGGGGGAAAATCTCTGCCTGCAATTTTTTTTTTTAACAGAACAAGTCAAACGCATCATCTTGCACTTTTGCAACTTCAGAGTGAACTGTATTGGACCACACAGACCAATAGTTTGGCTCAGGGAGGGCAAGAGAGGGTGGGAAATCTCAGGTTTGAGCCCCAGAATCTCTAGGTAGGGCTGGGAAAGGCAGCTGCCCAAAATCCTGGCAAGCTTGTGCGACCCCTGAGCCAAGGAGATAAGTAACTATACAACCTTTAGAAGACATATAAAGTGGTTTTTTTTATTAAAAATGTTTTATTATGAAACTGCTCAGAGTGACTTGGGCAATCAAGTCAGATGGGTGGGGTATTATTATTATTATTATTATTATTATTATTATTATTAATTATTATTATTGAATAGGGTAGGGCATCCCTATTTTCACTGGAGAAATGTTGGAGGGTATGCTACTGCCAGTTTTACTGAGCTGGGCAGATCAAAGGCTTTCAATATACCCCAGATTCCTACATCTCACTACAAGACAACTCCTTCATATTCTCCAAAGCTAACCAGGTCATCCACATCCGCGAAGGCTGATGACTAATCCAAAAAACGTTTTAAGTGCAGCGTTCAAAACAGACACTAAATAAACGTTTACACTCAATATGTCACGAGTGTGTATATTTTCATGGGCAACGAAACTGTATCTTCACTCCTCAGATACAAAAGTGGTTCAGAGAAACTCCCATTAGGAAGATGCCATAACGAAGTGCTGCTGTGGGGGATTATAATGGCAGCTAGACCTAGTCTCCTGTCATTCATTTAAAAAAAAAAGTTTAGGAGGGGCTGCAGGGCTGCATTAGTGGTAGGCCTGCCAGGCAGCTAGGGTCTTAACACGTGGCAAAATATTGCCAAGTGATACCCACAGCCTTGATCTGAGCCCCTCACACGCACCTAATTCTCTTGATTTTGCATCTGGCATCTTCACCATACAAATTTTGGCGAATACTGAAAACACACCTCTTTACCCTGGTTCTTTGACATATGACATGTGTGTTTTGAGAACCCAGCCTATTCCTGTGCCTGTAATCCGTTTTAACTTTTTGAATACAGTGGTACCTCGGGTTACATACGCTTCAGGTTACAGACTCTGCTAACCCAGAAATATTACCTCGGGTTAAGAACTTTACCTCAGGATGAGAACAGAAATTGTGCGGCAGCAGCAGGAGGCCCCATTAGCTAAAGTGGTATCTCAGGTTAAGAACAGTTTCAGGTTAAGAACGGACCTCAGGAACGAATTAAGTACTTAACCTGAGGTACCACTGTACTGGACTTTAAACTGTTGTAAACCACCCCGGGACCTGCTGGTGAAAGGCAGGCAATAAATTTATTACTAAGAGTAATAGCAATACTTGAGGCCTGTATTTAGGCCCAGCCTTTATAACTAGGCCTCCAGGCTTACAACAGGGGCAGTGGGCATAGCCCCAAACACAAATGGTCAGAAACAACCCAACTAGTTCAGTCCCTCATCATTTTCTTGGTCAACAAATGCATGCTGTTGTTTTAGGGAGCTGAGGGTTGTTAGAAGATGCCTATTCCCCGCCCAGAACTACAGTTTCCAAACAATCCCTCTTCACAGGAACTCTGGGAATTGTAGTTCTGTGGAACTGGGGTCTCCTAACAAACTTAACACTTAAATTACAGCTCCCAGAATCCTTTGGAGGAAGCCAGGTCATGTGTATTTAAAGCAGTATCATGATGCTTTAAAGATGTGGGACAAATGCAGGTTGTGTATCCCCTTAGTAAATCCATTAGGCAGACATATTGCTGCTTGCTTTGGACTGAATCCCCCTTGATACCAGAATCTCCCTCGAAGCTGAGTATGGTTCATAACAGGAACCTTGGTCCGAAAAAGAAAATTGTGCCCGGGAAAAGCGGGCTCTCATACAGTGTCAGTTGGATTCCAGAGCTCTGGAAGCAGTTGCCATTCTGCTTGAAGCCAAACAGCAATACTGTAAGGAGCCTTTCTCAACCTGTGGATCCCCAGATGTTGTTGGACTGCAACTCCCATCATCCCTAACTAGCAAGGCCAGAGCTCAGGGGTGATGGGAGTTGTAGTCCAACAACATCTGGGGATCCACAGGTTGAGAACCGCTGCAGTGTAAGGGGTACTGCTAACATCTGGAAGCAACCCAGCTGCCAAGGAAGCTTCATTATTAAGGCAGAAATTCAGCAGACAAGAGACAATAGCTGCTGTACCTAGTCAAAGCAAACAATTGGAAGGCTTGCAAGGTGGAGGATTTGTGTGCAAAAGCAAAGCCTCGAGGGTCCTTTGATGCCATGCTCATGTTATGAAATTCTTGACTTTTGCCTTCAAAGAATTCAGCCAAACAGAGCCCAGTGGATTTCCCACAAATACCCTCAACAAAGCCTTGGGTAAGAGCAGTCTGTTTTATACGAATGTCGCTCTGAGTTGGCGTTGTAGATTTTTAAAGAAATGCACCCAACTCGCCCCTAACTCAGTGATCCATTACATTGAACCTATAATCTAATAATAATAATATCACAATAGCAAAAGTATGCTGCATCTATCTAGCGTTATTCAGTCAATGACTTAACCAGAAAGAATACCATGATAGCATGTAAGCATTCCTGACTATGCCTGGAGGCAGGGAGTAAAAATACAGAGGTTTGCTCTAAAAACTGACAGTTTCCAGGTGGCTCACGAGAAGATGCTATCATACCATTCTTACACATTACCTCTTTGAGGAATTACCTGCTCTGCTACCCCTCTACTCAGGTTTAAATCAGCAAAGGATTGCAATGGATTAGATTTCCAAAATACTAGGCACACTCTTTGATTTTTGTGGGTGAGCAAGATGCCCAAGAGTAGCAATGAAGAATGAACAAGCTTAAGTCAGAGGGCAGAACAGAAAATGCTTCAAACTTCTCGGGGGGGGGGGGGCTCCCTCTATCAACACGCACACACATGCTGCACATGCAAATCTCTTGTGAGAGCAAGAATCATGCAGCTGGGCTCCAGGAAAGCCAGGTTCCAAATTAGAATTACAAACTTTGTTTCCAAAAGCCTATTATTATTATTTCCACAAGCCATGTACAGAGTGCCCCCTAGGAAAGCAGCCAATATTGGGTTGGGTTTCTGTTTTCGTTGGAGAGGGTTAAGCCTCCACCATCAGAGCACAATCAAGTTGTCATTATTTTTAAAACAACTGTTTCTTTTTCCAGAAAATAGTGAACTACTGAGAATGCCAAGCAAACCGATTAATTGTGTTTTTACATCTCCGGTGGCGGCAAACAGCCAGGAGGATGGAATTCTGGACTGCCTCCATAAGTCACCTTGAAGAATCTTTTTTCTTCCCTTTCTTTTAATTAAATAAATAAACAACGTTAGCAGAAACAGCAGAAACTACTCTACCAAAGGGGAGGGTGCTGCTGTAGCTTCAGGGTCAGATCAGGATTGTGCCCGACTGAGGGAAGCTTGGGAATACTGTCCGCTAACCTCTGAACAGTAGGCACACTTTTTGAAGATTAAAAGAGGTCATAGTAATAGCATGCGATCTTTGTTTTTGTGGGCGAGAGGTGTGTTTTTTACTAACAGCCCACATGAAAAGTAGACCATACAGAACCACCACACATGCCTGCAAGTACCCATGGAACATTTGCAGTGCAATAGCTCTTCCTTTATCTTGCAAATATCCCTTCACACAAGGCTGGTGGCCTTCAGGTGACAACAGAGAAATATCTGAGGGAAGGGACCCTGACAAGCCATCTAGTCCAACTCTCTGCAATGCAGGAAATGCAAAAGGAGCTAGTGAAAAACAAGGAGGCGGCAAGAAAGACGGCCCAATTCATGGCATTTTCATATTCTTCTTTTGAAGTCATTCTCAATTATTTCTTTGAAGAATTGGCCCACACAATGGACGTAAACAAGTCCATAATCTGTACATCACTTTGTGCACCGCATTGATCAATAAAGTAGGTCCTCTGGTTGCTGTCTGGCAACAAGAGTCCCAGATGTGTACAAGAAGAAGACGACTTTGGATTTGATATCCTGCTTTATCACTACCCTAAGGAGTCTCAAAGCGGCTAACAATCTCCTTTCCCTTCCTCCCCCACGACAAACACTCTGTGAGGTGAGTGAGGCTGAGAGACTTCAGAGAAGTGTGACTAGCCCAAGGTCACCCAGCAGCTGCATGTGGAGGAGCGGGGAATTGAACCCGGTTCACCAGATTACGAGTCCACCGCTCTTAACCACTACACCACACTGGTAGAGCCATTACATTAATTTCTTGCTACTTATTTGATTCTACTTGCTATCCTGCAAGGAAGCTGTAATGTAATTTCTGTGCGCAGCCTTGCAATGGTCACACACGAAAGGCAGTATAGTTTGAATGAGTAATGAGAGTTGGCAAGGATTCATAGTGGCCATCAGAGCTGAAGAGTTTGCCTGCTCCTGAAATGCAGATGAATCCTGCGCAACAAGTTGTTCTTATCTATCAGCACTCTGGAAAGTTATAACGCATCAAGAAGTGATTCTGTAATGCTACTTTCTGCACAACTTTCTTGCCTTCTCTTCCTCTGTCCATTGCTATTGTGAATGCCCAGGTTGCAGTCACCATATGCGACAGCTTACTGTAAGGAGATATATTTACTTTCTCCAGCTGCCCCCTCCGCACCTCCACTTCTCACCTCTTCACTCTGCCAAATTCCTCCTTGACCTCTTAGTTCTCTTATCGCCCTGCCTCTCTTGATGATGTGATTGGCTAATCAGCTCTTATGACACAGTGAGCCTGGGCAGCTGCCATTGGCTTAGCTGCTCTTATGTCACAGAAAGGAGGTGGTAAAGAGCAATCCACCATTAGGCAGCAACATGCTCAGAAGTTGGGAGGAACACTTGTTGAATTTGAACTCTTAATTCCCTAGACATGATGGGATTTCAGATGGTAAGAAAAAAACCTCTGCTGAATCAGACTAAATGCCCAAGAAATCCAGCATCCTGTTTCACACAGTGGTTAACCAGAAGCTACAGTGAGGAACAGAACCCTGAAAAAATGGTAAACAATAATCATTCTAAGCAAACGGAACACTACCCACATAATGCTCTGCTGGATCAGACAGTAGCTAACTCACCACCCGGGTCTGCCCAAAACCCAAATCTTCCTGTTAAAACTCCAACGAGAGTTTCCATTGTTTTACAAGACCAGACCGTAAAAGAACAATCTGGCCTTTTTGCAATAAAAAAAGTCAGAAAGATTGATTAAAGCGCTGTGTTGCTGAATGCTGATTATTCTTAACATGATGGCAGATGATCTGGGGGTGTGGTTTCTAATTTTATGAGAAGGCATTATCAGCCGTTCATCCTCTAAAATGCAGCATCAGAATCTGTTGCAAAGCAAGAGAAAGCTCTTTCACCCAACAAAACTCAAAAGAGAAAGGGGCTGTTTTTAATCACAGTTCTCCTTCCTGAATTCCATAAAGCGAGACACTCTGAAGAACAGGAGACTCCTTGGGACAGTCAGGGAATGAGAGGGCACCAACAAATCAATAATAATAATGATAATGATAATAATTTTATTATTTATACCCCGCCTATCTGGCTGGGTTTCCCCAGCCACTCTGGGCGGCTCCCAACAGAGGACTAAAAACAGAATAAAATTTCAAACATTAAAAACTTCCCTGTACAGGGCTGCCTTCAGATGTCTTCAAAAAGTCAGATAGTTGTTTATTTCCTTGACATCTGATGGGAGGGCGTTCCACAGGGCGGGCACCACTACCGAGAACGCCCTTTGCCTGGTTCCCTGTAGCTTCACTTCTCGCTGTGAGGGAACCATCCCAAGGCCCTCAGAGCTGGACCTCGGTGTCTGGGCTGACCGATGAGGGTGGAGATGCTCCTTTGGTTATACTGGGCCAAGGCCGTTTAGAGATTTAAAGGTCAGCACTAACACTTTGAATTGTGTTTGGAAATGTACTGGGAGCCAGTGTAGGTCTTTCAGGACCGGTGTTATGTGGTCTCAGCAGCCACTACCAGTCACCAATCTAGCTGCCACATTCTGGATTAGTTGCAGTATCCAGGTCACCTTCAAAGGTAGCCCCACGTAGAGCACATTGCAGTAGTCCAAGCAGGCAATAACTAGAGCATGCACCACTCTGGCAAGATAATCAGTGGGCAGGTAGGGTCTCAGCCTGCCTACCAGATGGAGCTGGTAGACAGCTGCCCTGGACACAGAAATGACCTGCGTTTTGGACAGCTGTGAGTCCAAAATGACTCCCAGGCTGCGCACCTGGTCTTTCAGGGGCACAATTACCCCATTCAGGATCACCACCACCACCACCATTTATTACCCATCCTTTATGCAATGGTCCCAGGGGCAGGTAACAACAATTAAAATACAATATTAAATCCTTCCTTAAGAAACCAGTGTTTCCTTGCATGAGTACCTCCAATAAATGAAAGGGACCATTCAGTTGACAAGAGTCCAGTCGTGCTGAAAATTTAATGAAGAAATTTGTGGTGGGGATGGGCATTCAACCTGGCTGGCACATCAAGGTCTATAGAATCTGAGACTAGGTTCAGAAGCCCAAACCCACCAGAACACAACGTAATTGACAGACTAGGTTCTTTGCCATTTAGGTGGGGTTTTTTATTTTTTTAAAAAATTGTACATACACTTGTGTCTGCGTAGATACTTTGTGATATGCAGTTTTAAAAGGGAGATGTAAAATACCTAAACTCTCTGGACATTCCCAAGCTTCTGAGCTTGCTCCTCAGATCGCAAGCAAAAACTACAGAAATGTCACAGGGGGCAGAAACAGATCTTGGCAACTCAAGACGACACCGGGGCCTTCTTGTGCTGATCTACAGCTGCACAATAAAATACTCCTGGCTTCTCACAAATTATGAATCAAAGCTGTCCGCTTGCATAGCATCCTTTGTTCCAAAATACCATCCCAGTCCAAGGAATGCCTTATGCCTTCCATAAACATGCAGAACCTACACAAGAATTCCTTCAAAGCAGCCCACACAATATTTTCAGCGCCAATTCCTACCAACCCTGACAGTAGGATGGTGCCACAGGATAGCACTGTCAGGCTAAGGCCCCACAAGCATGAAGCTATCACAGCCCTGTCAGATCAGGAAGGCTTGACAAAGACGTGAACAACTCAACTTCAGTACTTCTGGAAACAGGTAAAAGAAAATACAGTGGTACCTTGGGTTAAGAACTTAATTCATTCCAGAGGTCCGTTCTTAACCTGAAACTGTTCTTAACCTGAGGTACCACTTTAGCTAATGGGGCCTCCCGCTGCCGCCAGGCGATTTCTGTTTTCATCCTGAAGCAAAGTTCTTAACCTAAGGTCCTATTTCTGGGTTAGCGGAGTCTGTAACCTGAAGCGTCTGTAACCCGAGGTACCACTGTACTTCCTTCGCACAGAGCAAGGTTAACTATGGAACTTGCTCCCATGGGAAACAGTGATGGCCACCAACTTGGATGGCTTAAAATAGATTGGGCAAATTCATGGAGAAGAATATCAATGTCTACTAGTCACAAAGGCTATGTTCTGCTTCCAGCTGCAGGCAGCAATGCTCCCACATGCCATTGCCGAAAACTACAGGAGGGGAGACTGCTCTTGCCCTCAGGATCTGCTTGTGGGTTTCCCACGGGCATCTAGAACAGGATGCTGGACTCAATGGGCCACTGGCCGGATCCAGCAAGTTCCCTTTATGTTCTTATGCATGCAAAAGTTGAGGGCTGTTACCTTCACACCCCGCTTGTAGACTTCCGGAAATATTTTGTCAGACGCAGTGGTCAAGTGGCTGAGGCCAGCCTCCGCATAAGGAAAGTTTGCAACATTTGGGGCTTCTTGGTTAACAACAAAATAAAAGAGGCAAATAGGAGAGGACACAGAACATGGAATCGTAGAGCTGGAAGGGACCCTGAGGGTCATCCAGTCCAACCCCCTGCAATGCAGGAACATGCAGCTGTTGTGAGCCTGCAACCTTGGTCTTATCAGCACCATGCTCTAACCAACGGAGCTATTTGGGACATGATGGGGACAGGTAAAAATATGAATGAAGCGAGTGGAGATCACTCAGTTTGTTTCATGACTGAGTGGAGATTTGAATCCTAGCCTCTAACCACAAAGGTAAAAGTTAAAGGACCCCTGGAAGGTGTCCAGTCAAAGGTGATAATGGGGTTTCGGCGCTTTCAGGCAGAGGGAACCGGCGTTCGTCCACAGACAGCTTTTCCAGGTCATGTGGCCAGCATGACTAAAGCGCTTCTGGCACAAGGGAACACCGTGACGGAAACCAGAGCACACTGAAACACCGTTCACCTTCCCGCCGCAGTGGTACCTATTTATCTACTCGCACTGGTGTGCTTTCGAACTGCTGGGTTGGCAGGAGCTGGGATGAAGCAATGGGAGCTCACGCCGCATTTTGTTCTTACATCCTACATACAAGGAACCCAAAGCAGCGTACATGTAGTTCCTAGGCGGTCACCCATTCAGACACTGACCAGACCAAGACCTTCAGTATCAGGGACAGTAAGTCCCTAATATCGGATGCTGGGGAACATGAGCAGGAAAGGGCAAGGACATTGTGCTCATGTCCTGCTTTTGGGCTTCCCATATGCCTCTGACTGATCGCTGGGAGAGCTGGGTACTGGACTGAACGGCCCTTTGGTCCTGTTCCAGCTGGGTTCTTCTTTTGCGCTTCAGGAGACCCTGCTAAGGACACTCAGTGAGTTCAAGGACAAGGTGAGATGTGCAATCTAAGCACACTTTCCATTATGAGACTTACTTCCACACCAACATACATAACACTGTAGTGTTAAAGCAGAGATGCTCTCGGCTCAGTTCCTTCAGCCACTATGTTACACCTGCTCCTTAATCCTAACTGAAGTGAGGAAATGCTGCGTTACTTAGGGGTGTGGGGAGGGAACTTTGCATATTGGCTTAGCAGCAGCTTCACCTACTCCAGGTCTCAGCTCCTGGTATTAAAAGCTGATAGCACTACCTTCACTACTGGGTAGAACATGTCTCTCAAAACCATAGAATCCTTGGGAACCTGAGTGGGAACAGTGTTCATGCCTTGCTTGTAGACTGCCCATCAGCGTCTGACTGGTCACTTTAAGAACAGATCACTGGACAAGAATGACCTCTGGACTGAGCCAGCAAGACTCTTCTTGCATTCTTATGACAATTCTGAGAAGAAGGTTGGTGGACTAGATGGATCTCTGAGGGTCTTAACATAGGATTCTAAAGGCCCACCTAATCCTGCTTCCTAACCAGACACGTCTAAGAAATCCAGAGGAGGCTATGAAGGCAATGAAGACTGTTGCCCATCTCTCACCTCCCGGTGGTATACTGCCCTTGAACATGGAGGTTCTATGTAGCTATTAGAATTCCTTGGATTAGATCCAACGTTAATCATGCTCCAAGCAGACCCACTAAAATTAATGACCTTAACTTGCTTGGGCCCATTCATTTCAATGGGTCTACTCTTGAGTATGACTCACATTGGAATACAACCCTATATAGCAAGTCTGGGAGACTTCTAGCCCTTCCAAGTGCCGTGAAACTACAACTCCCATCATCCTCGGCCAACAAAACAACCACGCTTGCCGGGGTTGATGGGAATTGTAGTTCAGCAACATCGAGAGACCCCAAAGTTCCCTACATCTGCTATGCAGTTATCATGGCTAGCAGCCAGTCACAGACCCCTTTCCCCCAAAATTTGTCTGATCTCCTGTTAAAGACCTGAAGACGGTGGTTTTGATACATTCGTTAGATGTTGGGTGAAGACTTGCTTTGTTTTACCCAAACTTTCTAACATTCAGATTCATTAAGTTTTCCATTTCACAACCATTGTGGAGCAGGTTGACTACATCTCCCATCACCCATGACAACTGGCCATGTTGACTTTGGCTGACGGGCGCTGCAATCCAACAACATGCTGAGGACCACAGGTGGGCCACTCCTGCTCTATCATACTCTTCGCTGGGCTTCACACCTAGCTGGGACCAACTCCCATTGAACCCAGCAGGGCTGACCTCAGAGCAGATATTACAACAGGACTGTGCTGTTAGTGGTCTTCCTCCTGCCCAACTCCCCCAAATGCCCTCAACTGCCCTTGCAGGGAAAGACACGGTCATTTTGGTTGCAACTTCTGCAGCTCTATGGAAGTAAGACTTGCCAAGGAAAACTGTTCTCAGTGGATCCTGCCTTTTGGATGCAAACTTGATGCTATGTTCCCTAGAGTAGGCCCACTGAAATTAGAGTGCTCCTCCTGGGGGGGGGGGATGTATCTGTGAAGTAACTCAGGAGGAACTTTCAAAGGGCCCCTGCAATTTTATTTTATTTTTTGGAAGGAAAAAAAGCATAGCAACTATGCAGTCTTTGTTTAAATGGAGCAGCTCCACTATTAACAACACAAGCAGCGACATGCCAGATTCCTGACTCAGGATACAAGATTGGTAGAGACTTCCCTTGCCTTTAAAAGAATAAATAAATAAATAGCATTTCCCCCCCTCCCCTTTCATATTTTTTTGCAAAATAAACAAAGCAATCACTCCCGGCATAGTACATAATCGTGAAATCTGCTTGGACTCAACAATGACAACTGTGAGAGATCAGATTTAATAGCAGGATGGGTCTGTTGCAGTACAGAAATATTAGCAAATTGCACGTTTGCCCTTCGAAGCATTTGTAGATCTAATGATGCAGAAAATAACCTTGGGCTATTTAATAAAAAATAAAAAATGTGAATGCCGATTGTTTGGAAGCTCAATGGAGCAGGCTTTCTGTTTAAAGTCAAAAGGAAGGAGTTTATTTTTCCTTTCACTGGAGGAGAAGAAGAAGAAAGCAGCCACCACCATCTTGTAGAGACATGACTTCATTCATAAACACGACTTGGAATATTTTTTTACAAATGAACCCAAGGCAATAGATCTTGAAGATAACAACACAGTGGCATGAATTAGAGGCAATGTGATGGGAGTTCTTCCTGGCTGGAGAAATTATCCTGAACCTATAAAAGTCACAGCCACCTACAACACTTCTGGGTTGTGGGGAGGTTTAAATTATGAGGCTATATTGAGGCTGCATTGCTGATCATGCAAAGCGTAGAGTTCTGACACACAGGTATAATATCTTGCAAGAGCAGGCCAGTTAGGAACTCTACACACAAATAAATACCCCATTTTTACATTAGGAAAGAACCACCACGTGCACAGGATCCTCTATCGAAGTTTGCCTGTGGCAGCTGAAATTCCATGGTTCACCCAGACACATTCATCACTTGATGACTGCAACATCAGCTAACACTGCAGACAGAATTTCCGTATTGACTCAATCCAAACACAATACTTTTGGGTGGAACTTCACACATTAAGGCAGCAGCCCTCAGGTAATCTTCTGCATGCCTACTCACAGGTAGGCCTCCTCGAGTACAATGGGGCTTATTCCCAGGAAAGGATTGCCTGCTGAATGGAGGAAAATCACGTGATGGTAAAAGCATGGGTGAACCAACCCTAAATCTGTCCAATCAAAAGTAGGGGAACATTTTGATTTTATAGATGGGCAGAATGTGTGCATCCAACTAAGTCCTACTCTGAGTTGCACCACTGAAATCAGTGGGCCAACGAGAACTGTGTTGATTAATTTTAACAGGTCTATTCTGAGTGGGACAAACATTGGGTGCAACCCTGTGAGTTCAAAGTCCAACTTAGTTAGGCCTTAGCTGTCACCCTCAGTTCCCTGCTGCAAAAATGGAATATTAACAAACAAACAAAAAAAAACCCCGCACAACACAAACTAAGATTACTGCACATGTGAACCCAATGAAGAATTTAAGTACATTTTCCACATTTTGTGCCACATAAATGAAAAGTCATAGTAGAATTTCACAATTCTTGCTTTGAAGAAAGGCAAGGCACAAATGCCAAAAAATAAAAAATAAAAACAGCAGCAGAAGAAGAAGTTCCCTGCTCGTGTAGACCACCAAAAGCAGGAGTTCCGTCACTGGATGTCAAACACAATCACA
The DNA here is from genome assembly GCF_964106645.2 of Podarcis pityusensis. Taxonomy (NCBI): domain Eukaryota; kingdom Metazoa; phylum Chordata; class Lepidosauria; order Squamata; family Lacertidae; genus Podarcis; species Podarcis pityusensis. Next base: position 12,834,300 of record NC_138039.1, read on the forward strand.
GCCACACAACCAACAGTTCAAAAGCATGAGCACAACTGATCTGGTCAGACACACAAGCGCTGCTAGCCATAATGGCAAAACAGGGGGCCAAGCTCCAAAGGCTCTGTACTGCAGAATTCAGGTTGCCTGGGGGTCAACCTTCCAGGGAAGGCGATTGCTTCAAACCCTGCTTGTAGAAGCACCCAGGAAAAGACAATAAACCAAGCCAGACCACTCCTTCCTTCAATCCAGCAAGGTTGCCGTGTTTTTTAAGATGCATCCCCTATACACACAGACGTGCAAGAACTCAAAATACAACGCTGGGCCGGGCTGGAAGCAGTGACTCTCTGTCCTGAGGCCGAAATGTTCCCGCGGCTTGGGAAAAATGCCTGACTCAGCCTGCATCCCTGAAAGCTGACCTTTGGGTTCCATCTGCCTGCCCAAAGCAGGAGCGAATTTAAGAGTGGACAGAAGACATTTGGAAAGCATCGGTCCCATGTGCAGAGCCGCCGGTGACTCCCCACAGAGGTTTTTTTAAGGAAAACGCATCACTCCCCAAAGCAGTATCTCTCTCTTTTTCTCTTTGACAGTTTCGTAAGATGACATGGATTTAACTGGCAATTCGTTTATCATCTCAAAAAAGCAGAAAGTAAGGGGGAAAAGCATGGAAATAATTTACCTACGGAGTCAATCTCCAGGAGGCGCTGCAGGTCACGGATGCTGTGGATCTCGCTGTGAGCCAGCCTTTCAATCACCTCTTGAGGGATCTCAGCTTCCTTAAAAAAAGAAAACACAGACAGACACAGGCTGATCGCTCTCTTCTCACTCCAAAAACACTTTCTGAGTACAGCCTGTAGGGTTGCATCTTGTGGCCACTGAAGCCTCTTCGCCTGCTCTCTAATCTACTCTCCCCCCTTCCTCCAACTGCTAAAGGGCAATTTAAATCATCATCATCATCATTTTGAAGCCGCATCCAGCATTGCACCAAGCAACACAAATCCTTGCCATGAAACTCTGCTGCTATCTGGCAGGTGCCTACATTTTGCCTGCGTTCGCCAGGAGGTTGGAAACTGTTTGGGGCCCCACCTGATTGTGAGGAGGGGGTCAGAAAGACTGTGTTTCTCACCCAGGGAATTTCGCTTCCTTGATTTCGGAGGAAGTCCAGCAAGTTTGAAAGGCAAAAAAAAAAAGGGGGGGGGACACTGGTTGGTTGGTTTTTGACTCACATCCCAAGCACACTTCATTGGAAGTAAATCCTATTGAATTCTGCAGGAATTAGTAACCGTATACAGGTACAGGCTGCTCAGCTGCCATTTCACGCACACTTACTTGGGAGTAAGTCCTGTGCAAAATGAACAGAACTGATTCCTGAGTAACCCTGTTTAGGATTGGGCCGTTGGGGCAGGAAGAAGGGTGTCCCTGGGCACCATCGTTAAAAAAAACCCCACGGCATGAGATAGATCAAGTTTAAAGGCAGCACAGCTCAGTAACCCAGCCAACTCCTGGGAGACTTTCCAAGAAAGCAATCCTATGAGCTCTCCCTGGGGAGCAAGTCCTCTTGAACTCAGACAGGGCTTTGCAAACATGCATTGGATCAGACCAGGAAGGACTTTCCTCCTCCTCCTCCTACGTATGTACTTGAAAATCACCTCTCTTTCTTAATTACACACACTCGGTTTGCAGCGTAAGAGATATTTATCCCTGCATTTCTTTTCAGCAGCAGGAAAGTTAGCACAGTAATAAAGTTTTAGGTTGGCATTGGTGTCAGCTTAGTACTTAACTCCCCCTCACTTAAAAAAAAAATCTGTCTGGTTGGGAATGCGAAGGAAGGGGGAGACAGAGAGAGACAGAGGGAGGGGGAGATTATAGATCCAGAACTAATACAATCCTACAGGTTTCCCACGTCGGAAGACTGCAAAAAAGCTGCTTTGGGAGCTATAATTTTACACATCACAGTGTTTACAAGCAAGGTCAATCCAGTGTTCCTTTTAAAAGAGATGTCCTTCCTTATAAGTCATTTAATTCCCACATCTCTTTCCCCCAGAAATGGCCACCTGTAATAATCCTCAAAATTGGAAGAGGAGAGGAGAGGGAGAGATTTTATCAAATCCAAAACTATGCCCGTGAAAATCCAAAATATGCCCATAAAGAGCAATAAGCAGGCTTAGAGGGAACTCGTCCTTTTCCCCCAAATAAAGCCGGAATCCTAAACAGTGCACCTACTTTGGTCAGGGCAGGTGGACCCACTGAACTCAGTGGGATACGCTTCCAAGTAAACACGCTATGATTTTATCTCTTCTGACCTTATAAAGTGAATTCCTAAGGTGGATGGAGGTAACGCGCCGCTCCCTCTGGAATGCCAAAGCAAGGCTCTGCTACATCAATTAGAAACCCACTAGCCTAATTGCTTCATTATTATTCTATTTTAGCAGATTCATGCTAGCTTCTCATTAACAGGAAACCGCGCTATTAAAATCCCTCTTCCCAACTCGCCTCCCCACCCCGCTCGCCAGGCGGCACTCGCGCCGACCCAGGGCGCCGTTTGCAAACCGTTCTAGGGGACTTGCAACGAGCGTTCGAACGCTCGCACGTTTTACACGCGTGTAAGGGCACACACAGCAAGCAGTGCAACCCCCGCCTCCATGCCAGCCCCGGGGAAACCAGCGCGCTGCACGATCTTAATTCGGATCGCAGCCATGCATCTTAACGTGACGAGCGGCTCTCCACCACCACCACTCCCTCACTACAGTACTTGATCTTTTGCAAGATTTTAGAAGCGAGTCTCTCTCTCTCTCCCTTTCCCCTCCCTCCTTCATCCAGGGCGAAGCTAAAGCCATCCATGGTATTGCAAACATAGTAGGTCTTCCGACTTGGGCTTGGGGAGGGGGGAGGTTGGAGAGATCAGCCTCTCATCCAAAACATTAAGAAGGAAAGGGGAAGGAGGAAGAATTACACTTGTCATGCAAAACTATAGAAATAGTTCAGGCTTAAGAAAAATAAAATAAAGACAGGGATGTTGAGCCTGCTACTGCCGCCGCCGCCCGGATCTCTCCCCCCCCCCACCTCCAAACCCCCGATTTCCAACGGCGAAGCACCTACCTCCGCCAGCACGATGGCCAGGTAGCACAACCCTATGAGCCAAAATCCTGCCCAGGTCCTCATCGCGGTCTCATGCACTGTAGCCAGGAATACAATTCAACGGGGCTGCGAAGGAGGAGCACCAGCCCGCCTCCCTGGGCTGGGAAAATAACAACCATCCCTCAGAGGGATCGCCACACCGGTGTGGAGTTCTCTCCGGCTTGGGCGCTGATCGGGGTGGCGGCGGGGAGGCTTGGGGGGGGCGGCTCTCTTTGGATTTATTGATTTCACAGAGGATCGATCGGGGTCTCCTTTTGCGCGCGGGGTTTCTCTCCTCGGGTAGAGGCGCCACGGGGAGAAGGAAGGAAGACGAGGCTTACAAGGGGGTGGCGGTTCTTGGTTTCCCCCCACCACCCCACCCCACCCCGCTTCGCTCTCCAAAAAATAAAAAAATAAAAAACGCGGGTGGTGGGGGGGGAAAGGGGGCTTTGCAGCTGATCGCTGTCGCTCCTCTCGCTCGCTCGCTTCTCCTGCGCGTTGCCTCCCTTGGCTTTCGCAGGACTAAACCAGCCGGTACTTCTGCATATTTGCTTAGATCGCAGCGAAGTGAAACCCTAGCAGGCCGCCGAAACGCCCATCACCTGTGTCTGGAGACAGCTCGCCCCCTTCCAGACATGCGGAGAGTTACCAGTCCCTCCTTCTCAATCGCTCTTCCTCTCTCTCCACCCGCCCGCCCCCCCCCCCACCGCTCACCCCAACCCGCTTTCTAAATACCCACCCACCCCGCAGCGAGATGGGAAAAGGAGAGAGGGGAAAGATCGCTAGCTGATCTTTTGCGAATGCACCCTTCTCTGCAAGGCGCATCCACGCCCCTTTGATAATATTAGATTCGCATGTATATACTGTACTTCTGTTGGGAGCGGGAGGAGGGGTGGGGGGAAAGAAATAATAAAGGATCAACGTCCTTTCTGCAAGTGTGCACCCTTCTTCCGCGAGGGAAACAGGAATCTTCTTGCTCGTTTGCTTTTTCGGGGGGAGAGGAAGGGGAAAAGACCAAAATATTAAAAGGACCGGAAGATTTGCTAGAGGAAACGGAGCCACTTTGGGCACGGATTCTTTGCAAAAAATATATATAAAATAGTCACTGTGGTTTTTAATTTAAAAAGCAAAAAATCCAGCAAGGTTGATCAGGCGGAGACATGAGGGCGCACGGACTCCGAGGGAAGGGACGGCTCTTTGCAGCCGGCGTCCCTTTTCGGAGTCTCCAAAATGTTCCCCAGGCGGCGCGGTGCGGGGTCCCCTCCCTGTGTCCCTGCCCAGGCACCAGCTCCTCCTCCCCCCCCCCCAAACCTCCGCCCTACACCGTGGTCGGCTCCCGGCAGGCGGCCCTAGACTCGTGTAGGTCTGCCGCTTCCGAGCCGAGAGGGAGAGTCTAGGGCGCCCGGCGTACCGCACTACCAGCGCCGAGCTGCACCACGCCGCACCGGCGTCCGCGCCACCTCGCGCCCCCCACCCCCAAATATATATAAAAATAAAAGAGGCGGAAGTGGAAGGAGCAAAGGGATTGGAGATCGGAGCCCGAGGGCTGGGCGGGAAGAGGGCGATCTTCTGGCAAGCGCCCCGCAACTCTCCGGCATTGCTTTATATCAATGGTCTGGGAGGGGGGGAGTCCCTTTTTCGCCTCCTTGCCGCCGCCGCCGCCTCCAGCCCTGCCTTGTCACCTCGCCCCGGGTTTCTCTGCGGCACTGGGGAGGGAGGAGGGAGGGAAGGAGAGAGGGGGAAGGAGGGATCAACAGCCGACGAGGCTTCTGCGCAGATCCCCCGTTGTAACCTTAAGGAATCCACCTTGTACTTTATTTATAAGGCGAAAGGGAATCGCCATGATTAAGCAAAAGCACGCCCTCTTCCTCCCAGCAGCCGGGTTCAGGGGCGAGGATTGTATGGGAGCATGCATAGAAATAGATACAGAGATCTAGATACACACACACACTTACATTACATATAATTATGTACTCAAACGTACTTGAATTGCTTTTAGCTGCAAAGGAGAGGAAAGGGTTGCTCTCCTCATTTTAGTCTTGACTGCAAAACAGCCCAGACCTTACACGTGTCTGTGCCAAAGGGGATCCCACTGAGCTCAATGGGACTTACTGCCAGATAAACAGGGAGGAGGCGTTCAGCCTTTAAAGATCGCATTTCCACGTTGGTCTCACCAAGTCAGAAGTTTACATCATTATCATTATTATTATTATTATGACACATTCGTAGCCTGCCTTTCTCCCAAGGCGCTCAATGTGGCAAACATGGCTCTCTCCCCACCCACGCTGTTTTTATCCTCACAACAACCTTGTGAGGTAGGGCAGGCTGAGAGTCTGCGGCTGGCCCAAGTTCACCCAGCGAGCTTGGGTGAGGATTTGAGCTCTGGTGTCCCCAGGCCTAGCTAAAAATCGTAGAACTGTATAAAGGGACCCTGAGGGTCATCCAGTCCAACCCTCCTGCAATGCAGGGATCTTTTGCCCAACACGCAGCTTGAACCCACGGCCCTGAGATTAGGAATCTCATGCTTTACCGATAGCTATCCAGCTATGCCTAGGATGGGGTGACTTGTTTTGCTTACCTGCAGCGTTCGCCAGCTTGGTGGCTTCCAGGTGTTGCTGGACTACAACTCGAAGTGACTTAACAGAAACAATCCTGTCTTCTTAGCAAAATCAAAAAATAAATATATTTAAAGCATTTCTATCTCTCACCTTTACCTCCAGGAAGTGTGGATAGCTCCTCTTATTTCAGTGACAGTCTTACAAATGGCTCCCATTTTGCTGCCTGAGGGGAAGGAAAAGATGGTGGCTCTCCCCCTTGGCCTGGCAGCTGGAGTTTTTGCCTCAGGGACCAAAAAGTCATCCGATTCACAGAATTGTCCTGGTTCCAATGTACATCCTGTCCATTGAAAGCCCATTCTTCCCACCCCGTTGTCAGAATCCCGGGAACTGTAGTTTGCGAAGGGTGCTGGGAACTTTGGCTCTGTGAGGGATAAACTACAGTTCCCAAGTTATTGGGAGTGGGTGCTTTAATTGTATGGTTGTGTACATAACCACTTTTTTATAAACCCTTCTTGGTATTAAGGACACGGTTTGGGGTTAAGGCCTGTTATGTCCTGCTCTCCAGTGGCAAAGTATGGGCCAAGCCCATTGTTTTGATAATATGATAACACTTGCAACCTACGAACAGACTGCTTACAAACGTAGACTCTGCTCGGATAAATACGACAATATTAGGAACGAATCTATACAAAACGTAGTAGACTATTAATATTCCTATTAGTATTAGGATTCCTATTAGTATTAGTATAATGATATCAAATTTACAAAAGAATGTACGGGTTAGGGTATTTTTTGTATATATTCATATAATGTTTCCTTCCCCTCTCCCCGGCTTTACACAGTTCTGTGTTTTGTTCTTTCCCCCTTTTTCTTCCTTTTGTGTCACTTTACTGCTTTACATTTGATTTCCCCCCCAATAAAATATCAATTAATAAATGGGGGAGAAAAATATGGGTCTAGCCATGCATAGACCTGGCTTAGTTGTATCTATTGATCTCCTCCTGTAGGGCCTGTAAGAGAGCTATTCTGCCTGGCCTTCAATCTGAACTAGCCTGATCGTCTATTCCCTTTTCCCCTTTCCTCTTCTATGAAGAAACCCTTCCCCCCCCAATGCCCCCTGAATTTTTGAATTTTATTGATATTGATGCTGCATTTTATATTGTATTTTATGCTGCTTATGCTGTTTTTAAGTCGCATTCAAATCAATGTTTTATATTTGCTGTTAGCCGCCCTGAGACCGGGGTTTTTAAACCAGGAAGGGCAGGGTATAAATAAAAATTTATTATTATTATTACTAACTTGGAGATATATATATATGTGTATTTCTGTATGTGGTTTACATATTTCAACAACAAAAAAAAAAGATGTAAAAATACAGATTCCACACCCAGTGCAGCTACTGCTGAGAGCCAGAGTGTCAGATTAGGTAGGACTTGGGAAACCAAGATTCACATCCCTGCTTGATGACCTTCAGCAAGTCATCATCTTGGCCTAGCCTCCCTGGAGGAAAAAGTGGTATATAAATGCAACAAATAAATAACACAATCATAATTTTAAAAAACCTCATTTTATGTAACATAATTAAACAATCCACCTCTCAAAACAATGTACATAAAATAAAGGAAAAAACTAAAGCGAATCATATTTTAAAAATGCATGAAGATACAACATCAGAATACAACACCATGAAAATATGTACAGTGGTACCTCCGGTTACATACACTTCAGGTTACACACTCCGCTAACCCAGAAATAGTGCTTCAGGTTAAGAACTTTGCTTCAGGATGAGAACAGAAATCGTGCTCCGGCGGCGCAGCAGCAGCAGCGAGAGGCCCCATTAGCTAAAGTGGTGCTTCAGGTTAAGAACAGTTTCAGGTTAAGTACGGACCTCTGGAACGAATTAAGTACTTAACCTGAGGTACCACTGTATCTTTAAAAAGAAGAAAAAGAAGAGCCTCACATGTAATAATGCAAATCAGGAATTCAGGAACCGTGGTGCTCTTATAACCCCTCACTCTCCTTATAGCCTCCTGATCACTCCATCCAGTCCAACCTCACTTCCATAAAACAGTCAAATGGTCCCCAACCAACAAACAGGCCAACAACAGGTGAAAAGCCAAATGAAAGCAGCCATTTCCATCCTATGGATGAGACTTAATGACTACTATTGAATTACTCCTCAGAGTAATTGGTTAGAAAGTTTATAGTCAATGCTTGGATTAAGCAAGCAGATGATTCCCCTCTCCTATTATTATTATTATTATTATTATTATTATTTTATATACTGCTCAGCACCAAAATAGATTCCTGCTTTGCATTTTTAACACAAGTGTTTATGCAAACAGGAGATCGCAAGTGCCATTTTATGGCTGCATTCAGACCTGGGGGTTTATTGCGTTAGTTTTCCTGGTTATAATCCTCGCGCTTCTGTCCCAATTTCAAACATTCCCTTTTGCACTGCAGCAGCAGCAACAACACCTGTTGCATTATGGAACCGTGGCTTTTTAAACAGTGGGAAAGAACTGCGTGCCAGGATACTGCCCCAAATTTCTCCCATGAAAACACAGTGCAACATTCCTGCGATTTTCTAAATTAACAAGATTGCAAATAGTTTTGTGGGGTTTTTTTGTTTTTTTAAATCAGATGCAAATGACACCTCTTAAAGTTGTGTGAAAGATCCCATTAAAAGGCAGAAATTATCAGGTCAGGAAATGTCGGGAGAATGGAATAAAACCGGCATATCCAAAGTCCGTTTGGGGGGTGCAATCCGGCCCGCCAGTCAGTTTAACTTTGGGCTAAAATCATTAAAAAACAACTTCAACCCACAGCTGTCAACTTTTCCCTGTTCTTGCAAGGAATCCTATTCGGAATAAGGGAATTTCACTTAACAAAAGGGAAAAGTTGACAGCTATGCTTCAATCCTTTTTTTAAAAAAGTCAGCAACTTTGGTCGGCCCCCACAGCCCTTCACTTCATCAAATCTGGCCCTCCTTGAAAAAAGTTTGGACACCACTGGTCTAAAAGAAGTGTTTGCCCTTACCATGTGCCCTACTCTATGCATACACACCTGGCAAATTTTGTACAAATCTCTGCCCTCTTGCCCTCTCTTTTGGGGATGCGTTTTCTCTTTTTTCCAGGGTCCCTTCAGCTTCCACCCTGCCTCTCATACACAGGGCAAACGCGTCTTTCAAGTTAGTGCCTGCCTCAAGACCTGTGTGCACCTTCTAGAAACAAAGGAAATGTCGCTTCCCAATTCAGAAGCATTACATTTACACAGCTGAGATAAAGTCAGGTGATTAAATTGTTTGACATTTCTTGACTTAAGTTGCGGCCATGGAAGTAGGGTGGAGTTTTGCGGACAGGGAGACTTTGCTAGGCACTGCTAGAGCTGCCTGGGTTTCCGTCTTCCAGGGTATATTTGAGGCAGGGCCAGGAGAAGTTCAAAGTCAACATCACAGCCTTTGAGTTACACATTAAACCCATCTCCTATTGATTCAGCCCCTCCTTGGCCTTCTGGAAGCCAAGAACCCAGTCGGAGTTTACGCAACCGAACTGGTACAGCTGTCCAATTGACTTCCATGCAACCCTGTTAAAGATTAACGTTTACTCACTTTCTCTAGAAGCAAGAGGTGCTTTCCATGCTCTGCTTCCTCCCAGGGATGAGATATACATTTCCGATTCCTCCGTCTCATGCACAAGCGCTAACTCACACATTGGCGTTACTGATGAATAACCGCAGGAATAAATACCGTATTTTTTGCTCTATAAGACTCACTTTTTCCCTCCTAAAAAGTAAGGGGAAATGTGTGTTTGTCTTATGGAGCGAATGCAGGTTGCGTAGCTATCCCAGAAGCCAGACAGCAAGAGGGATTGCTGCTTTCACTGCGCAGCGATCCCTCTTGTTGTTCTGGCTTCTGAGATTCAGAATATTTTTTTTCTTGTTTTCCTCCTCCAAAAACTAGGTGTGTCTTGTGGTCTGGTGCGTCTTATAGAGCGAAAAATACGGTATATCATGTTGCGAAATGAAAATTGGTACAGATCAGAAATTGTTCTTATATGCAACAACGTTGGTGAGGTTATTATTAGCCCAGGTTTGGAAACAACAGCAATTGCCAACAGTAGAAGAATGGCGACAGAAGGTAATGGAATATGCTGAAATAGCTAAATTAACGGGGGAAATTCGACAACAGGGCGATGAAACATTTCAAAAAGAATGGGAAAATTTTATGTCGTACATAGGAAAGATAAGGTGAAATAGTGAAACCAGTAGAACAGAAACAAACCTCATAATGTGAAATATAAAGAAATTTACTGGATAATAAAAACAAAAGTATAATGTGACTAATGTAACTGATAGTACCTGTAAATGAATATAGACAGACAACAAGAATTGTATATATATATAGAAGGATTTATTTGTTTATAGATATTCTATGGACAAATATGGAAGAAGAAGAACGATATACAAAATGGATGGAGACAATGCGAAAAATTTAGATGCAATATAAAAAAGCCAGAAGAAGGAAGGAGGGAAGCCAGCTCTTAGGAGCAAATATAAATGTAAAATGCAATACAATATGTGTATGTGGAATATGTAACTGAAAAACCAATAAAGATTATTAAAAAAAGAAAATTGGTACGTGTTTTATTGTTAGTAATGCTATATTACCTGGTTTTTTTAAAAAAAATAATTGGCTGATTAATAAAATCCAATGAGTTTTAATCAGTTTAAATCTGACTAAATGATTTATTCGCTGAATATAGTGGGTCTTGGGTTGGTATCCAACTAGCATAGTCCATCACTACAAAGATTTCCACTTTCATGGGGGAATTCTCGCTTGTACACACATTGCACCCTCCCCTATTCTCTGGAGGGTTGGGGAAATATTTGGGGGCACGCGGGGGGTTCCATTGCACAAGCAGAAATCCTTGCAATGATGGAATGCGTTGTTTGGGCATCGCCCTGTGTTCCAATTAAACATGTATAGGAGTGGGCTGTAAATCTGCATAATATATGATGAGGTGTTTTGGAAGGGGGTGCCTGCTTAAAGAAAATATGTTCCAAATACATGTTGGAGCAGAAGGCACCATCTTAGAATATTACCTCCTGCGTGGGGGACATGGGAAGCTTTCTTACCCTGCCTGAGTCAAAACACTGGTCCATCTAGCTTCACAATGTCTAAACCAGGGGTCAGCAAAGGAGTAATTTTACCGCAATAGCCACATTAGAAATTATTACATTTACTCAAGTACTCAAAGTGTTCAGAGTGAGGGCAAGGCAAGGAGGAAGGGCAAAAAATATAATTGCACACTTTTGCACTACAGTGTGAGAAGGATCGGAAGCTTCTCCTGCATTTCTTTGTGTGTCTCCATCCCTATCGTTCAGCTTGGACACTAAGATCCAGCTCCGAAGGCCTTCTGGTGGTTCCCTCACTGCGGGACGTGAAGCTACAAGGAACCAGGCAGAGGGCCTTCTCAGTAGTGGTACCCACCCTGTGGAATGCCCTCCCATCAGATGTCAAGGAGATAAACAAGTATTTGACTTTTAGAAGACATTTGAAGGCCAGTTTTTAATGTGTGAGGTTTTATTGTGTTTTTATATTTTGCTGGAAGACAACCAGAGTGGTTGGGTGATTATTATTATTATTATTATTATTATTATTATTATTATTATTACACTTAGTTGCCAGCATAGCATTCTTGGTCTCCTATGGCAACCAGCCCAGCACTGAAAACCTTAAAATACAACCCTGACCTAACAGATTAATCAGTGCAGATTTGCAACCCTGATCTTTAATGGTATGCTGTTGTCATCTGGTATTTTGCTCTGCTTTTCCACCGAGGCAGCACACATATTCCCCCCCCCCCCGCCTCTGGATTCCCCAAAAGTCCGTGCATTTTTCAATATGTGGTATTCGCCTGGATTTCAGATCACGAAATGTCAAATGTGAATGCACAGGCAAAGTCTTTAGGTCCAGAGCAAAGATTGCATAGGGTGATATAAATAGCTTGACGGTAACGTATACGTTTGGCATGTGTCAATCTCGGGTGTCGGGGTGGGGTAAGATCTCTGCACAACATGACCCTGCAGAGCAGCTGAGAAAAGCTGGATTCTGCAGTCGGCATCAATTATGCAACGCAAGCCAGGCAGCGTCTCATACATTTGCTTGATTGAACATCCTTTCTCCTGCTGCATCTGCTAAATCCATGGACAGCAAGATAGTCTGAATCAGTGATAATCCTGCTCTCTGCTTCCCACTCCCTTCCTGATCTCCTGAGATTTTGCTGTTTATTGTGGGAATGTTCAGGGAGGCAGGAGAGGATATATTGTTTATTAATATCCTTCCTAACTTGCGCTAGCAAGTTCCTATACTTAGCAGAGTTTCACATTCCCCTTTTAAACACACGGTGGGTAGCTGGTTGCTTGTGTAAGCCTCTCACTAGTAGGTTCCTGGTAGGTTCCCTTATATCCCTCTTAAAAGACTCAACACGCCACAATCTTGTGTAAAGTATATAAAAGCAGTTTACTCACATTCAGTTCACAGTTGGATCCCTGAAGGCAGACTTAGTTACAAAGTATATACATGTGGAGCTATCCCATATGTGGATAATCCCAGTTTCTAAAAGCTGCTCCAACAACGGAGGAAGTCCTGGACCGTAGTCACATGCAAAAGGAAGGATGCTCCAGCCCAGCAGGAAACAGGAAGTGTTCGACTGGCTGGACCAAACATCCCCTTGCATGTCCCCTCTAGGAAAACATGGAATGTTGTATTTGACTGCTCCCAGTGGATTACATCCCACATTTATCACACACGTTTCAGCCAGTTTCTCCACAGGCTTGAGGACTAGAGACTTGTTGGGGAGTGTTTAATGAAAACCAGTTTGCAAGGGGATGGTGGTTTCTAAGGAGCAGCTGCACCAAAATAGTTAAAAGAACTGTGCTGGGAGCATCTCTGGTTAATAGTACAGTGCATTACACATGTTCATTTGGAAGTTATTTCCATTAAGTTCAACGGAAAGTGCACATGAGATGGCATTGTACATCTCACCTCAGAAGTGAACTCAGTTTGCGTCCTTAGCAAGCTCCTTTCTCAGTCCTCACTGCCCAACTGCAATATACTATAAAGGTTAAGGGACCCCTGACCATTAGGTCCAGTCGTGGCTGACTCTGGGGTTGCGGCGCTCATCTTGCTTTCTTGGCTGAGGGAGCCGGCGTACAGCTTCCGGGTCATGTGTCCAGCATGACTAAGCCGCTTCTGGCGAACCAGAGCAGCGCACGGAAATGCCGTTTACCTTCCCGCCGGAGCGGTACCTATTTATCTGCTTGCACTTTGATGTGCTTTCGAACTGCTAGGTTGGCAGGAGCAGGGACCGAGCAACGGAAGCTCACCCCGTCGCGGGGATTTGAACCACCGACCTTCTGATCGGCAAGTCCTAGGCTCTGTGGTTTAACCTACGTGGAAGTGACTTCGAGCCTTTAAGCACCGCATGAATACATACAGAACGTAATCCTGGGGAGGCCAAAGAGTATCTCAGGCCAGGCGGACATAAGCCTCCGGCACCTCTCTTTTACTGTAGAAATTAAGCACCGCAGCTATGTACCCTCCCCACCCACGCCGCCGTCTCGCTGAGCTCCCAGTGGGTTTTTTAAACAACAGGCCTTTTCTCTTTCTAAACAAAGCATGTTAATAGAAGGAGCAAGGAATTCAGCTGCGGGTCTGACAATCCCAAAGGCATTTAACTGGATTAACTGCAATAACACAACCGGGGAGTGATAACTAGCCTTTGGGCGAGACAATTGACTGTAAAATGCACAACCCAGAGCTTTCATCTACAGCAGCTTTGCACCAGTATGTTAGGAAAAGGGGGGGTGAGAGAGTTCTCAAATGGGGCTCGCCAGTTTGAAAGCTTGCAATGCTTAGACATGTTCTCCCTTGCTCTCCCTCCCTCCCCCTTTAAAAAAAAAAGTGTGCTTTTAATGGGCCACTTTGCAAATTCCCACCAAAACACAAGTGGTCTTTTCAAGTGCCCCATGATGTCATCCAGCCTTACAGGGTGGTCTTGGAGGATGCTGAAGCAAGGAGGATGCTGAAGCCTCGGGTCTTAAAAGGACAAGTCGCCAGCCTCCAAGCGTTTCCAAGCGGGGTTTTACGTTTGGGGTGGGAGAAGGCCTTGCAGAGAGCTGTTGCCTCTTGCAATTTTGACAGCGAAATCCTTGAGGTTCCGGGCCACGACCTGACACCTGATGAAGTTCAAGCAGGGCTGCATTCACACAACGCATTCCATACCCTCCGACATTTCTCTCATGGAAATACAGGCGTCCCATCCCATAAAGATAAGTTTACTATTTACACACATACTGGGTTGCTCCAGTCACTCTGGGCAGCTTCCAACATATATAAAAACATAATGAAACATTAAACTTTAAAAAAAAAATCCTTCCTTATGCAGTGGTACCTTGGGTTACGTATGCTTCAGGTTACATACGCTTCAGGTTACAGACTCTGCTAACACAGAAATATTACCTTGGGTTAAGAACTTTGCTTCAGGATGAGAACAGAAATCACACGCCAGCAGCGCGGCAGCAGCGGAAGGCCCCATTAGCTAAAGTGGTGCTTCAGGTTAAGAACAGTTTCATGTTAAGAACGGACCTCCGAAACAAATTAAGTACTTAACCCGAGGTATCACTTTAGTAGAATTGTAAATATATGGTGTGAATGTGGCCAAGGTCTGGGCTGGTCAGTGCCTCAGTGTGTGGCCCTCTGAATATACCACAGCCGCTGGCCTTGAGCTACCTGGCAAAACTGTGATATCATCATCATCCTCATCCTCAATTTATTTATTTATTTATCACTTTATTAATTAAATTTGTATGCCCCCCTATACCTGTAGATCACAGAACATAAAATCACAATATAAAAAGTAGTAAATGAGCAGAAAGCATATGGGGAGGGCTGTACCTTGCTGAAAAATAGAATAAGAATGCAGCTTAGCTCAGTTGGTTAGAGCATGGTGTTGACGACCCCAAGGTCACAGGTTCAATCCCCATACGGGACAGCTGCACATTCCTGCATTGCAGGGGGTTGGACTAGATGACCCTCAGGGTATCTTCCAACTCTACAATTCTGTGACTCCAAGAGCAAAAATATGCGCCCTGCATAAATTGAGGAAATGGGCTTTTTAACTAGCTACGGGGGAGAGAGAGGGGTGGAAAGAGGAGCATCAGGGCACTGAAGCTTTGGCCTCTGGCACTTAATGAGAAGCATTTTTAGTAAATATGGTATTGTGTGTGGGGAAGGGTCCTGGGTCAGTGGCGGAGTATCTGGTTTGTATGCAGAGGGTCCCAATTTCAATCCGTGGCTGGCATCTGACCACTGAAACTGATGAACATGACTAAGTTCAGCCAGTTGATTTCAGCAGGTCTACTCTGAGTATAACTTAATTTGACCCAGTACCAAGGCTGCTCCCTGCATTCCCATATGAAATTTTGCCGTCCGTATCAATTAAGTTTGATAACTCTTGCTGGCGGAAGAGGAACACTTTGATGGAACATTGCCAGACAGACGGGCAGTTATCACCTTTCTCTCCCACCAAAAGGAAACAGATGACATCACCCAGCCAGCAAAAAATGATTAATGTTTAAGATGTCTGACCAACTGCAATAGTTCTCCAGGGTTAAACGGTCCCGTCCCCCCCCCCAAAAAATTATGATTAGGGTTGTCATAGCAATAACAACAACAGGCACTCCTTCAAACAAGACCTTGACCATTTTCATAATAGGAATCTCATGGAACAATGATTCTTCCCCCACACTAGTTCATTGGCAGGGGCTTATCTATAAATGAAGTTTGCTGGAAACCAAACAAGAAGGTGGTAGTTGCAGGGGGAAAGTGATGGTTTCTATTAAAATAACATGTAAAAGAACGAGTGGACGCAGCTGAAACCAACTTTGCTTTTTTAATCCCAGTCTTCAATTTAAAGAAGTATTGGGGAGCGGGGAGGTTTCTAACCCTCATGATTGCAGAGAGAACCTCAAATGTCTGATGAAATAATAATAATAATAATAATAATAATAATAATAATAATAATAATTTATTTATTTATACCCCGCCCATCTGGCTGGGCTTCCCCAGCCACTCTGGGCGTCTTCCAAAAAAAAAAAAAATTTAAAATACTGTAATACATCACACATTAAAAGCTTCCCTAAACAGGGCTGCCTTCAGATGTCTTCTAAAAGTCTGGTAGTTGTTGTTCTCTTTTACATCTGGTGGGAGGGCGTTCCACACGGAGGGCGCCACTACTGAAAAGGCCCTCTGCCTGGTTCCCTGTAACTTGGCTTCTCGCAGAGAGGGAACCGCCAGAAGGCCCTCGGTGCTGGACCTCAGTGTCCGGGTAGAACGAGGAGCCAGAGAGATGCTCAGTAAAGAATTCCTAATTTCCAGGATGCAAGGTTTTTCATGCACCTTGTCCCTCCCTGTAGCTAGCAGAATAAATTATGCAAAGTTGGCAAGGGTTCGTATTTGTATACCTTAATTCAGAGTGTAGATTTTGGGTTTCCATGGTACAGAATGGATGGGGGCGGCAGTCACAAAGCACACGCAGTTCTGTTGAAGTGTCACCCAGATAACATTTCGCTTTGTGGTGTCATGTTTTATAATGCTTTTCTCTTTTGCAACGCAAAAGAAAAGGGGAAAGAACTGGCTGTAAATCACATTTTCTTCAAAATTACAGTCTGCAGAGAGTTTTGTACCTTGAGATGCTAATGCAAAATAATAACAGTAATAGGCTTATTTATTTGTTGCATTTATATTGTTGCATGCCACCCCTAAACTCTGAGAGGTGCGAGATTCCAGGAGCTCCAGGTGTTCAGCTAGGGTTCGGTTTTCCTTTTGGGAATGAGGCACAGTGGAGAATGTGGAGAATATATCTTTAGGATATATGGTTTATTTTCACATATATACCACCTCAGCCTACAATGGAGGAGCTCCCAGCATTAACATCCCAGAAGTGGCTGGTTTCTCCCCTAGCCATAGCCCTGGATTCAAGCATAAATCACCCATGGTGCGCTCTCTCTCTCTCTCTCTCTCTCTCTCTGCCTTTCCATCATGGAGGTTTTTTCTCCAGGACACATCACAGCAAACTCCTGCTCTCAAACTCTGGCTTTGTCCTTCCAAGTATCTAAGAGGGGCCCCACCCATTTTTATCTGGCACAGAATCCCCTTTCCTTTGTTATCTTAATGACCCATCACCCAGGAAGCTAGCCTAGCTTATTTAGCTTTTAACACTTAAAAGGATTATAGGGGTCTGGCACCCACAAACTCATAACAACACACACTTTCCTCCAAGGAGCTCTAGGTGGTTCTTCTCTCCCCCTTTTTATCCTCTCAACAACCTTGTGAGGTAGACCAGGCTGTGAGAGGCAGTGACTGGACCAAGCTCAACCATGTGAGGTTCATAGTGTTATTGATTATGGTTGTCTCTAACTCCTATTATACTCAGAGTAGACCCATTGAAATTACTGGACCTAATCCTGGGACTTCCGGAGGCGGCGCGAAACAGCAATGGCGGTCCTCCTCAGGTTCTGAAGAGGGGCTCCGCAGAAAAGGGTTACCCGCTGCGGCATAGCGGTGACCCATCAAGAAAAACCGCGGGCAGAGTGAGCCCGTGGCCGTGGGACTCGGCGGGCACCAGAAGCCCCCCCAGAAACGAAGAAGGAACCCCGTAAGGGGCTCCGGAACGTAGAAGGGGGAGCGGTGCTGTGAGTTCATCGCTCTTTCTGCGGAAGCGAAGCCGCGCAGCTGCTGCTGATGAGCGCCGACCTTTCTTCTTGAAACATCAGATTCAAAACAACATACCCGTGAGTAGGGATTATAAAATTTTTGGGACTAAAGTTTTAAATTTGGCTGAAAACGGGAGACGAGAAACAGGAAGTCCGTCTTCCGATTTTGCTTACAAGATCAAAGCAAAGATTTTGACAAGCGGGAAGCGCTTTAAAAGGGACTGTAAAAAGTTGGGACTACCGTGCACTAACTGAACTGACTTTGAAGGAAGAAAGTTAAGAATTGTTTTAAACTTACTGGGATTTAATTGGGACTTTCCTCTTTGTGGATTACAAAGGTCTGAGAAAACCCGATCTACGGGCTGCCAGACGTAAGAGAACTGTCAAATTGCGGAAACTGTAACTAAACTGAAAAGTGCTACTTTGGAGTGTTATAAATTGGATACAAACAGGGAAACTGTTTCCTGCATCCTTTTTTAAGACTTTGTTTAACTTAGAGAGAGCTCTACACTTTAAAGAAGGTAAGAAGAACCCTTATTTTAAATTACATGGAACTACAGGGACTTTAATGGTGGAAAAAGTTTCTTCTTTCTTTGGAACTACAGTGATACTCCCCCTAGAGGATTTTGGAGACATAATTGTATGAGAACTAAATTTTATTTTGACTCTCTGTCGTTTGACTGTTTACATTTTGGAACTGTGGTTCCCATGGGACAGTAGACAATTTGACCTTGACACATAGGCAGGTGTGGAATGAGTGGCTCAGGGAGAACAAGAGCAGCCAAAACGAAAGCAAAGCAAACAGTACAATTGGTTCAAACAACTTTGACTTCCCAACCACGCAGATCATCTGTCCCAGCTGTACTGGGAACACAGGAGGGGGGAGTTGGGCAGCCAGTAACAGAAGATATGGCATCAGGAGGATCAGAAACAGTCTTAAAACAAATACTGGATCAACTGGCAATTCTAAATCAAAAGGTGGATGATCAATCAACAAAAATTGACCAAGCCACATCCTCGATTAATAAATTGACTGACCAGGTTGCCCAGCATACACAAGCTATTGGGAGTCTGCAAGGAGCAACGGCAGAAAATAGAAAACTGGCTGAGGAAGCCAGTCAAAAAGCAGAGGAAGCATATAAGAAGGTTGAGGAGATTAAGGTAGAAGTGAAGCCACTGCACAAACAGATTGGTGAACAACAGGCCTACCTGTCTATGGTCGAATTGAAAAATAGGGAAAATAATCTTAGATTGAGAGCTATTCCAGAACTTGAACAAGAAGACTTGATTGGCTATTTGACATCAGAATTTTCAAAGTTCTGGGGTATAGCAGAAGATAAGGACTTTAAAATCACAACTGCATTTAGATTGGGAAGAGTGGTAAGGAAGGACAGACTTAGAGATTGTCTGATTACACTGAGATCTAAAGAGGAGAGAGACAAGATATTAGGCCTTCATTTTGGAAAATCACTTGTTATACAAGATAAAAGAGCAGAAATTTATAGAGATATTCCGAAACAACTCTTGGATCTTAGAGTTATCTACAAAGATTTAGCAAAATTACTGAGAGACAACACAATTCCTTACAGGTGGGAGTTTCCTCAAGGACTATCTTTTAATTTCAAAGGAAAGAAGATTAAAATTAAAACACCAGAAGACCATCAAAAGTTCCTGAACGACCACGGAGAAGACCTTCAAAAAGGGGCAGCAGCATCTTGGCCACCACTACCGCCTGGAGTTGGACCAACTCCTAGACCCTCGGGAATAGAGGAAAAAGAAGATACGCCACTATAGACCTATCAAATTGATCCAGGATGTCTCTGCAGCTACTTAGTTGGAATATACATGGCGGGAATTCCCCGGAAAAAAGAAGAAGAATCTTTCATATTTTGAAAAAAGAACAATTAGACATTATATGTTTGCAAGAAACCCATGTGACTAGGCTCCACAGGAAAGTGCTAATTAATAAAAGATTAGGCCAGGAATTTATTTCTTCGGATAAAGTTAAGAAAAGAGGAGTGGTCATCTATGCAAAGGAGAGCCTGTCACCAAAATTCTTATTTAAAGACGAGCAAGGAAGAATTTTGGCGATTGAAATACAGACACAAGGAGAAAAATTTTTGATATTAGGAATATATGCACCAAATGAAGGGAAATCTGAATTTTATAAGAAGCTGCATGAGACGATGCTGGACTATATGGATTATACTAACATCATTATGATGGGAGACATGAATGGGGTGGTATCTACAAATATGGATAAGTCACAAAATCAAAACTTAACAAAAGATGGCAGACTACCTAAAACTTTCTTTGAATTAACCGACAATATGGATTTGATTGATATATGGAGGACAAAGAATCCCCTAGGTAAAGAAGGAACTTTCTTTTCTGAGGCCCATTTGTCATGGACAAGAATCGACCAAATATGGACAACTAGAGGGCTGGCACCGAAGACTAGAAAAGTGGAAATCTGCCCAAAAACCTGCTCCGACCATAATGCTTTGAAAGTGGAATTGAGACTAACTCCAACCGGCTCCTTTAGATGGAGAATGAATGACACCCTATTAAGAGATCAGGAGATTGTGAAGAAGGCCCAAAAAACTTTAAAAGACTATTTTGAAATAAACTTGAACACTACGGTGGAAAAAAGAACAGTCTGGGACGCAAGTAAGGCAGTTATGAGAGGGTTTCTGATACAACAGAATACGATTAAGAAAAGACTCTGGAGTGAAAAAAAGGATAAAATTTTAGAGACGATAAGAGATGGAGAGAAAAAATTGAGAACAAAACCAAAGTCGAGAGAGGTGCTGAGAGAAATCAAATTCCACCAAGCACAATATTCGAAATTGATAAATCAAGAGATTGAATGGAAAATTAAACAAATGAAGCAAAGATCATTTGAATCAGCAAATAAATGTGGGAAACTGCTAGCATGGCAGTTGAAAAAGAGACAAAAATTGAATACAGTTACTAACCTAGAGATTGAAGGGAGAAATGTTCAGAAACCAGAAGAAATTAGAAAGTGTTTCCAGAGATATTTTAAAGAACTTTATACACAGGGGCCACAGAAAGAAACTGAGATAGACCAATTTTTAAAAATTAATGGACTATCAAAACTAACACAGGAAAAAAGAACAATCCTGAATTGTAAAATAACACAACAGGAAATTGAGGGTGCCATTCAGAATATGCAACTAGGTAAATCTCCAGGCCCAGATGGACTTACCTCCAAATACTATAAGACATTAAAAGACTATTTGATATTACCGCTAATGGAGGTTTGTAATCAGATTATGGAGGGGAAGAGGGCACCGGAAACGTGGAAAGAAGCTTTCATCACACTGATACCTAAATTAGAAACTGAAAAGACTCAACTTAAGAACTACCGTCCCATCTCACTCCTAAATGTGGATTACAAAATTTTTGCGGATATTTTGGCAAGTAGACTTAAAAAAGTACTTAATGAAGTAATTCATAAGGACCAGGCAGGCTTTCTCCCAGGGAGACATTTGTTTGATAATACTAGGAACATTATTGATATTTTGGAACTTTTACAAACTAATATCAATACGAAAGCTGTGCTAATTTTTATTCATGCGGAGAAGGCCTTTGATAATATTTCTTGGAAGTTTATGAAGAGAAACTTGGAAGGGATGGGAGTGGGACGGGGGTTTGAAAATGGAATAGAAGCAATTTATTCAGAGCAAAAAGCTAAGTTGATAGTGAACAATGTGGTGACAGAGGAGTTCAAAATTGAAAAAGGGACACGACAGGGGTGCCCACTATCCCCTCTTTTATTTATCTCAGTCCTGGAGGTGCTTTTGAACACAATTAGAGAGGACCGGTTGGTGCAAGGAATACAGGTCGGAGTGAAACAATATAAACTGAAAGCTTTTGCAGATGACTTGGTTTTAACATTAAAGGAGCCAGAATCTAGTACAAAAAGAGCTTTAGAACTGATCCATGAATTTGGTCGGGTGGCGGGTTTTAAGTTGAACAAGCAAAAAACTAAGGTTTTGGCAAAAAACTTGACATCTATAGAAATAGATGGGTTTCAGAAAGAGACAGAATTGAATGTGGTTAAAAAAGTGAAATACCTAGGGGTTCATTTGTCTGCTAAAAATTTGAATTTATTTAAAGATAATTATGAAAAATGTTGGTTGGAAATCAAAAAAGATTTGGAAATTTGGTCAAGACTGAAACTTTCCTTGTTGGGTCGAATTGCAGTTATAAAAATGAATGTATTGCCGAAAATGTTATTTCTGTTTCAAACTCTACAGGTTGTGGACAGAGTGGAATGTTTTGGAAAGTGGCAGAAGGATATCTCTAAGTTTGTTTGGCAGGGCAAAAAGCCCCGGATAAAGTTTAAAATACTAACTGATTCAAAAGAAAGAGGGGGGTTTGCCCTGCCAGACCTGAGGTTATATTATGAAGCAGCGGCCTTCTGCTGGATGAAAGATTGGTTGCTCCTTGAGAACACTGATGTCCTAGATCTGGAAGGGTTTGATAATGCTTTTGGGTGGCATGCATATTTGTGGTACGACAAGGTAAAAATCCATAAAATGTTTAAAAACCATATTGTCAGAAGAGCAATATTTATGGTCTGGATAAAATACAAAGACCTACTAGAGGGTAAGACCCCGAGGTGGCTATCACCAGTGGAGGCCAAGGCTCGAAAAAGACTCAATACAGAGGCCAATTGGCCGAAGTATTGGGAAATAATTGAAAAAATTGGAGACAATTGGAAGTTGCAGAGCTTTGAAAAATTAAAGAATAGGGTGCAAGACTGGTTTCATTATGCTCAAATTCAAGAGCTTTTTAAATTGGATAAAAAAACAGGATTCCAGGTGGAAAAATCGAAATTAGAGACAGAGTTGTTGGAACCTAGGACTAAGGTACTTTCAAGAATGTATAACTTGCTGCTTAAATGGAACACACAGGATGAGACAGTTAAATCAGCCATGATAAAATGGGCTCAGGATATTGGGCATAACATTATGTTTGAGGACTGGGAAAGGTTATGGACCACCGGAATGAAATTCACGGCATGTAATGCCTTGAAGGAAAACATTATGAAAATGATATATAGGTGGTACATGACCCCAGTCAAGCTTGCTAAGATATATCACCTGTCTGATAATAAATGTTGGAAATGTAAGGAGGTTGAAGGGACATTCTTTCACCTCTGGTGGACCTGCCCAAAAGTGAAGACCTTCTGGGAAGTGATTTACAATGAGTTAAAAAAGGTATTTAGATATACCTTTCCTAAGAAACCAGAGGCCTTCCTTCTGGGCATTGTGGACCAGAAAGTGTCAAAGAAGGACAAAACCTTTTTTATGTATGCAACTACAGCAGCAAGAATCTTAATTGCAAAGTACTGGAAGACACAAGATCTACCCACACTGGAAGAGTGGCAGACGCAATTGATGGACTATATGGAATTGGCAGAAATGACTGGCAGAATCCGTGATCTGGGAGAAGAAACAATGGAAGAGGACTGGAAAAAAATTAAGGATTATTTGCAAAAACATTTTAAACTATATGAATGTTAAGAATGTGCATGATTTGGAAATTATAGCTTCAGCAACTAGATTTGATGAATTGGAAATTAAGTTATAAGAAAGACAAGGTAGAAACGTGAAGTAACTTTATTATGTTTATTTAAAGGTATAAGTAATTGGGAAACAGCATTTTGAATTTAGAAACATAATAACTGAAAGATACAGCAAGGTATAAAACAAGGTAACAAATTGCTGATGTTTTTATTGTAAAGAACGCAGGGTCTGGAAGATGTGGGGAAGTCCGACTAGATTGGCAAAAATGGTTTGGAAAGTTGGTTCTTCTTATATCTTTTTTTCTTTTCTTTCTTTATTTTCTTTCTTTTGTATTACATTATTGACTTTGTATAAGAAAATCTAATAAAATATTTATTAAAAAAAAAATAAAATGAAATTACTGGACCTAACATGCCCATGGCCATTAATTTCAATAAGTTTACTTTGAGTAGGGATAACATTGACTACAATACAATACAGTGGTACCTCGGGTTACATATGCTTCAGGTTACATACGCTTCAGGTTACAGACTCCGCTAACCCAGAAATAGTGCTTCAGGTTAAGAACTTTGCGTCAGGATGAGAACAGAAATTGTGCTCCGGCAGCACGGCAGCAGCAGGAGGCCCCATTAGCTAAAGTGGTGCTTCAGGTTAAGAACAGTTTCAGGTTAAGTACAAACCTCCGGAATAAATTAAGTACTTAACCTGAGGTACCACTGTACAATAATACTTTCCCTAAGGAGCCACTTTATAATGGCATAAATTCCGGTGTTTGGGGTGCCCTGGATTCTTCCTCTGGTCTCTGCTTCAGACTCTTTTGGTTCCTTTTTGGAGTGCACACTTGTTGATGACAGAGAGAAAGAGAGGGAGGGAGAGAAAACCCTGCCGCCACTACACTTGTTTTGGCAGCGAAAACGAAGGGAAGAGAAGAAACAGGAGTGGCCGAAATGTCTACATGGAGCAGCAGGTGGTCTTCCCAGATTGATGCTGTGGATGAGGAAGTTCAGCAGGGCCTGCGGTTGAGCACACCCCAAAGGGGAGAGAATTTGCTCTGCTGTGCAGCCGCCGCCACCCTGGCCAGCTTCCACAGGGAATATTTTGTCTTTGCATAATTCGGCCTTTCAGCTGGGAAGAGAAGAACCTGCCTTTCACTCAACTCTAGCCCTGTATTGTCTGTTTGGACTGGGAACAGCTGTCCAAAGCACTAGCCATTTCTAAGCACATGGCTTCCGTGCAAGATTCCTAGCAACTGTAGTTTACCGCCCACAGAAGTACAATTCCCAACACCCTTAACAAACTACAGTTCCCATGATTCTTTTTTTTGGGGGGGGGACACATGAATTAACTGCGCTTTAAATGGATGATGTGTACTCGGTTCTCAGTTTTCCTTCCAATGCATGTGTTTTCTCTCACTGGACCGTGGGGTCGGGTTGTGGACATGTTTCAAAAAGCCGCAGTCAGATCAAAGAGAGACTGCGACCATTCCTCATCCTGTCCCTTTAGGGAACCCTCTGGGCAAAGCCACCACAAACATTCGTAAAGTACTGGATGTGCTCTTCTGTTATTTCTTTTCACTTTCTGAAGAAGAAAAAAAGAGGAGGAGAAGCAGAAAAGATTTTTCATTCTTTCCAAGTATTGTGAGAACAGGAATTTCCCCGTTTTAGCCAATTCCACATACTTTTTGTCATCAGAGAGGACGCGGACTGAAGGGTTTAGCAGAGGCTAAAACAGGGGAACCGCAGGGTATATTCTGGTAGCAGATCAAGCAAACACAAAGTAATTGAAAAGGCCAGAAAGAAGGGAGAAAAAGTAGTTTAACGCCAGCTCCAGGCAGCGTTGGAGTAAAGGCCATGAAGGGATCTATTATGAGGAATAGCAAGCTGGTAAAGCAGGCGATCCCAAGCTATGCCATGAGAAATAAATTCATTTAAGGGCTCCAGTGAGCCAGAAACACCATCCATGGTGGAGGAGGATACCCGTTGCCCCCCCCCCTGCATGAGCTACTGTTCTAGATTTTGCCTTCCTTCTCATCAGCCTCGGCTGTGGGGTAGGCAATTCCTCTGCATCAGATCATTCACCATTCTCCTGATGAATAGCAGATTGACTTTCTCTCAGAGGAGGGTGCCTGTTGCTTCTCTGCTGATGCTCCAAGACCAGCCTCTTGTCAGGAGCTGCTGGGAGAGCGTGGAAAAGAACAACGCATCATAAAAGTGAGTGCGAGTCCTGACTCCCAGCTCAACTTGTTTTCAAGCTATCAGAAATTTGCGGAACGCCGTGATAAGACAGCAAACAAAATTGCAGGAGTCAGTAGGAAATCCTTGTTCCAGTTCTGTTCACCCAGCACAGGCCGTCGTTGCTGAACCCTTACTATTGGTTGGTTCAACAGCAATCTGCCACCTGTGCAAAAGCCCTAAACGGCCTCGGTCCAGTATACCTGAAGGAGCATCTCCACCCCCATCATTCTGCCCAGACACTGAGGTCCAGTGCTGAGGGCCTTCTGGCCGTTCCCTCGCTGCGAGAAGCCAAGTTACAGGGAACCAGGCAGAGGGCCTTCTCGGTAGTGGCACCCGCCCTGTGGAACGCCCTCCCACCAGATGTCAAAGAGAAAAACAACTACCAGACTTTTAGAAGACATCTGAAGGCAGCCCTGTTTACGGAAGCTTTTAATGTTTAATAGGTTATTGTAATTTAATATTCTGTTGGATGCCGCCCAGAGTGGCTGGAGAAACCCAGCCAGATGAGCGGGGTATAAATAATAAATAAATTATTATTATTATTATTATTATTATTATTATTATTATTATTATTATCAAGGAGACCAGCCTGGGCCCATCCATTGGCCAATAGAAGAGCAGCTTCAGGAAGTTCCTCCTCCCTCCGCCCCTGTGTGTCAGAAAGAGCACTCAGCTGCAAAGTGCAGAAGCAGGCCTGGGGAAAGGAAACTCTCTCTGGACCAATCCACCAACCCAAAAAAATAGGAGCATCCTACCACAATTCAAGCAAGGGAAAAGCAACCCAGCTTGCCCTGGGTAGAATTGCCACCTTACAACTCACCACTTTGATCTGGGCTTCAAGAACTGATCTGCCTTTTCCCTCCTCTCCCCCAAACATTGTGCGCCTTGTTTTTATAGTTTTTAAGCAACACTTGCCACAAATTTTTAAAATAAAATGTATTGATGTGGGAAAGTTCCCTAGGAAGATGGATGGATTGCTAAACCACGCTGGGAATTGTAGCTTTCTGAGGGGAACAGTGGAGGGGTGAGTGTCTCCTAACTCTCAGCGCCCTTACCAAACTACAGTTCCCAAGATGCTTAAGGGCAAAACTGCGACTATTTAAAGTGGTATGTTACTGTTTTAAATGTGTGGTGCAAAAGGACCATGAAGAGCATGTATAGACCTCTTCCCCATGAATTTGTTTTAATCCCCTCTTTCAAGCTATAAATCCCATCTCGTGGCAGTGGGTTCCGGAAGTTGCATGCTGGGGAGTTGCTTGAATATTTGCAGAACACTAACCACTACACCACAGGACGCGGGTGGCGCTGTGGGTTAAACCACAGAGCCTAGGGCTTGCCGATCAGAAGGTTGGCGGTTCGAATCCCTGTGACGGGATGAGCTCCCGTTGCTCGGTCCCTGCTCCTGTCAACCTCGCAGTTCGAAAGCATGTCAAAGTGCAAGTAGATAAATAGGTACCGCTCCGGCAGGAAGGTAAACGGCGTTTTCGTGCGCTGCTCTGGTTCGCCAGAAGTGGCTTAGTCATGCTGGCCACATGACCTGGAAGCTGTACGCCGGCTCCCTCGGCCAATAAAGCGAGTTGAGCGCCGCAACTCCAGAGTCGTCCGCGACTGGACCAAATGGTCAGGGGTCCCTTTACCTTTTTTAACCAGTACACCACCCTGGCTGAGCTGATGGGGATGGTAAGCAGAGAGAGGTTACGTTTGGGTAAGAGGCTACAGCGGGTAACCGCTCCAGGCTCCCAGCTGCCAACTCTCCTGTCTTAGGTGAATAGATGAATAATTCTCTCTCTCTCCCTCCGAGTCTTTGCGCCTTGAACAAGGGACGCCTGGCCTTGCCAGAGAAAAGATCGCAGTAAAGAGTCATCAGGGACAGCGTGAGGAATTTAACGCCACAGGCCCTAAAGATTTATCATCCTCAGTCCCTTTTTACAGCCAACCTGAATCCTCCAATTATCTCTTTATGTCTGCCCGTTCCCCCTAATGGGGAGGAAGGTTGCCGGCACTTCTGGGTCAGCGGAAAGCAGAAAGAGCCTCATTGCTCAGCTGCGACAGGCCAGATGGAAGACAAGCAGCTGGGGGAAGGTTGCAACGCACATGGTGCGGCTGAAGGCCTCTGGGTGGCTGCAAAGGCTGCTTATCAGCTTCCTTCACATTTTGCCACCTTTGCCCACCCCCCTAAAATCGAGGCAATGGCTTTACCCACCGTTTTTATGATTATTATTTGGCTCAGTGTACATAATACATTTAAAAGCACATTTCACACCCTCCCAGAAATCCTGGGAACTGTAAATGTGCTGGGAATTCTTTTTATTTTTCCTTTCTCCTCCTGCGATGAGGCTGCATTTTAATATTTTAATGTTTCAATATTTTAATTGTTGTATTTTAATCTTGTTTTTAAGTTGTATTCATTCAACTTGTTTTTATTATTGCTTGTTAGCTGCCCTGAGCCTGGCCTTGGCTGGGGAGGGTGGGGTATAAATAAATATTTTTATTTTTATTTTTATTTTATTTTTGAAGATGGCAAGCCTGCAGACAGAGACTGCCTTTTTTTAATTGACTGTATGTAAGCCGCTCTTGTGAGCCTTTCTGGATGAAGATCTGGGTACAATTTCTTGAAATAAATACATAAATTTCCTCCCTCCCTTCTTGTTGGAGTGGGCTGGAGGAATGTTCCTTCACCAGCAATGGAGAAGGATGTTCTCTCAGGTGTGGGTAGGTGTCCTTGTAGCCTGAGTCCTCTTGGCAGTTGACACCTCCAGAGCTTTCGCTAGAATGGACTTGTTGCTGTTCCTCGTCATGAGCGGAGTGCTTGGATCAAACAAGGCTCGTGGCGATAAGCCTAAGTCATACCGAAAGTATTCGTTTGATCCCAGCAACTTGGTGTCTGCTGGGAGAGCCAGCAGCAGTCTCTGTAGCAGCAAGCGTGTGGCGACATGTTGCAGCAACACCAAAACCAGGGGATTCTGGGCCACTAGGGCAAATGGGACGCTTGCCCCATCAACGTTGATTTGCCTTCTTCCTTGCATACAGTCCAGGGGGATCACTCCTCCTCCAGCTTCCTCAAGCCCCGTCTGCACTATACAGTTAAAGCAGTATCGTACCACTTTATAAACAGTCATGTCTTCCCTCTAAGAATCCTGGGAAGCAGAGCCTTGTTCCAGGCACTGAAGATTATTTAGTTCTGTTCCCCTCACAGAGCCACAATTCCCAGAGAAGAGGCAGTTATCAGCTCAGTTAGTTAAAGCACGGTGATTATAACAGCAAGGTTGCGGGTTCAATCCCTGTATGGGACAGTTGCATATTCCTGCATTGCAAGGGGTTGGACTAGATGATCCTCTGGGTCCCTTCCAACGCTACAATTCTATGATTCTGTGATTAAGCCACTCTGAGAACTGTAGCTGTGTGAGGCACACCAGCCACCATCTTTCTTTAACACTTTCATTATTTGCTGAATTTTTCTCATTGAAAGCCAGTATGGTGTAGTAGTTAAGAACGGTAGACATGTAATCTGGTGAACCAGGTTCTTGTCTCTGCTCCTCCACATGCAGCTGCTGGCTAGTCACACTTCTCTGAAGTCTCTCAGCCCCACTCACCTCACAGAGTGTTTGTTGTGGGGCAGGAAGGGAAAGGAGAATGTTAGCCACTTTGAGACTCCTTCGGGTAGTGATAAAGCGGGATATCAAATCCAAACTCTTCTTCATTGCCCCTCTGTCGGGAAAATTCCATCTTAGTTGGTTTAGTATTATGCTCCCAATCTCCCCCGTTTCATCCATGTTCTCCTTCATTATGCTGCCTAACATGATGTATTCAGGGACAGTGAATTAACTGTTCATCGTTTCCTTAAGCATGCCTAGCTACTGGACTTCACTCTTCCCTTGAGCTATGAAAACCTGCCGCAGGCCTGTATTAAGAGCTGGAACAGGGTGTTGTAAATAACCCAGTTAATATATCTGTTAAATTACCAACCACCGTGTGAAGCCTGAATTCTGTAGTCAACAGGCAGCATGTTTACTGTGTAATCTTACACAACCCTACTCGGAAGTAAGCTTCTTTGTGTTGATTGATGACACAAAGGAGAGTGGAGGTACGCTGGCAAGGCCCACCCTCTCTGGGCACATCACATTTTACAGCACACCATGAATTGAGGGGTGCACTTCTAAAGCGGGGGGGCTTTGGGCTCTGAATCGGGGGGGTGTCCCTGCTTCAGAAGAATATCCTGCAACTTGTTGAGGGCTGTAAAGGTTAAAAGGACCATGCAAGGTTAAAAGCAATGCTGAAATCACATTTCATCCAACTGTGGAGATGTTGGTGATGGAAAATGCAGTTCCCAGGAATTGCTTTTGACACAAAAGGTTCTGCAACATTTCATTGTGACTCTGGAAATCCTGAACTGAAAATGGTGTTGAAATATTTTGAATGAATAAAATAAACAAAATAAAAAGGATAAGCATTTTCTGCCCTTCTTCTCACTTTTAGTTCCTCGCCCAGCCTTGAGAGTTGTATCAGCTGAGGCATCAATTAGCCAACATTGTCCCCAAACGCCTCCTAACAATTGCTTCTTTTCGTGCCGCCCTAGAAATGATGCAGATGGCGTTCCATAAGAAATGCAACCCATCTGTCAGCCATGGCCTGGCATCTACCGTTTCCACACACATTATGTAAATAATGTGGAAATAAAACATACAAATGAGTCGTACCCCTCCAGATCACACCCTGATTCAATCGGGGCCCTCTGCAACCAAGCAAGGAAGCTGCAGACTGTGCCACTGAGGAGAGTATTTGGGTACACCCCATCATGGCTGACTCAAGACGTTGTGCTGCCTGAGGCAAAGAAGAAGATGGCGCCCTCTCCACTCCACACACAGAAGCCAACCAGACTCGTAGTTGAATCTTACTTGAACACGGGATAGTATCTTCCATTACACCTGAGGGCAGAAGACTAGTTTATGAGGTGCAAGGGAAATTAACCAAGGGGAATGTCTGAGGGGACTGCCAATGCTGCCTCCCCACCCAGTAAGCCTTGCATGTGGCGGCCATCTTACTCCTTGTCTATTGGTAGAGCCGTAGAAGCTCCTGTTTCTGTGGTAGAGATTCACACCATCGCTGGCTAAATTCCTGTCATTCTGCTGTGGAGCTTCTCTAAGTAACGTTGCTCCTGTCCTCTTTTGTTGGACTTTTCTTTGCCAACCAAGTTTGCGCAGCAGCTGGGACGATGGAATAAAAACTTGCCCACAATATCTTTGCTTAGCTTTCTTTTAAGTAATAATCAAACAGCTGCAAAACATCCCTTCTCACCACTACACACTCCCCCAGTCATTAACCAAATTCTTTAACACTACACTAGTCAATTAGTAAATCAAACAGAGAGTACAAAACAAGAGAGCAAAATAGCAAGATATGATGCAAAGCATTTGGTCAACTTAAATACAGTATTCAAAATAATCAATTATCCTATCACATTGCTGCATTCATTGCAGCAGGTAAACTCCCCCTGCTTGTTAGGCAAATGGCTAGCATACCACAGGTGTGCTGAATTGTCAATAGCTCACGGGTGTGCCGCCATGCAGGCTAAGATTGCAAGCACACACACCTCTCTGAGTAGCACCATTGACCACATTAATATTAAGAAAACCTAACATTTTTGTCAACCAAGGAGAAGATACTCAGGACTGGGCTAGAAATTCTGCTTCCACTGCTGGTCTTCCAAGCTCAGGTCTTGCTTTGCTTTTGAAAAGAATAGGTGACTAGGCACAAATTCCAGCAGGAAACTATGGGAAGAGATGCTTACTGCTACCTCTTATCTTTGGAAATGACAAGTTGCAAATGGTCTCACTACAACCCTGCGAGGTCTGTCCCCCTCATTCCCATTTCACAGACCAGAAGCAGGTAGAGGCTGAGACAGGAGTGCCAACTGTGGGTGCCCGGGGCCGTGGGTGCCATGCGGTGTTCATGGCCCTGGCATCAAAGTTAGTGGCTGCCTGGACCCTTCGTGGCCCAGGGCCCAAGGGAATTAGCACCTAAGGACTGAGAGATAGTGACTTGTCTAAAGGCAAAGAGTTTCAGAAGGCTGCCTGTAAACAACTGTGGTGCAGTGTCCCTGATCGCATGAGGCAGCCATCTTATTTTGAACTATCTTCTGATGCTCTTTTGTATTTAAATCAGTGTCTTGCTTGTGGCAATCTGATGGCTAGCCTCAGTTATTTCTTGTCTGTGAAATGGGAATCGCGGGTGGGGGTGGGGGGACATACCAAACAGGACTGTAGCTTGTGAAATGCTTTTATAAAGAACTTTTCATTTGCAATGATAAGAAGTAGCAGTGTCTGAGGAACGAATAAAACAAGGAGAGTCGTTTTTGTGGTGGTTCCCTGCCTTGGTAATGCCTTCCTGGCAGGTGTAAGACTGACATTGCTTTTAAAGTCATTTCCATGCCGGATTTATTTGCTGGGCATTTAAAACTGTTTAGGGAAGTTTTTAATGTTTGATGTTTTATCCCTTTATTATTAATAATACTAATATTCTGTTGGGAGCTGCCCAGAGTGCCTGGGGAAACCCAGGCAAATGGGTGGGGTATAAATAATAAATTATTATTACATTATTATTATTATTATTATTATTATTATTATTATTAACTTGGTTGAACTGCTCTGCTTACATTTCTTATCTGTCTCTAATTCATGTTCTGATGATGATTGTTTTATTGCATTGCATTATGCATTAAGAGTTTTATTTGCATTTGTTGTACACTATCCTGGCGTCATGAGATTGAAGGGGAATCTTAAAACTATTTCTAACAATAGATAGGTAAACAAACAAACCTTTCATATGGTAAAAAACAGCAAATTTGCGGATTGTGCAGGCATCCATAGGCTTTTTTGCACACTTAATATGTAACCCTATATACATCTACTCAGATGTGATTTCCATTTAAGTTCAGTTGGACTTACTCCTACATAAGTGAGCACAGGATTTGAAGCTTTAAGGAACAATTTGTTCTTTGTATGGATAATGCCTTCCGCAATATAAAATGCCTTCAGGAATCCTTCTGTTCCTAAATCCTGGAGATAAAAACCGTTGGTTTAGATATCAACTTCAATTAATCTCTGTATAATCTATGACAAATATTAATATACAGAGAAAGAGCAGCAGGGTTTGTTTACATTTGGAAATAAGTGCCAAAGAGGTTTCCGATGCAGATTATCCGGCTAATCTAAATGTAATCTGTTTGGCAAGCAGAAGGGATGTGAATGACTCTTTACTGAATCATGACGTCATTTACCTGTGCAAGGTATTGAATAGGCAAGTTCAAAAAGGGAAAGTGTGTGTGTGTGTTTGACCTGGTGGAGCAAAACTAAGCTGCTCTGCTAACTTTGGAGGGTGGCCACATCCCACTTTTTCAAAAGAACAACTAAAACTAGATCTAGAAAATTCCAATGATAAACTTACTTCCGCAGCCCAAAGGAATGTTTTCAAATTCCTCCTGAGAGTTAATAATGATGGAGACAGATGCACCTCACCAGGGAGGGCATTCCACAAACAGGGAGCTACCACTGAAAAAGCCCTGTCATGGGTCAGAATGAACTGGGCAACCCCCAATTGCAGCACCACCAACAAGGCGCCACCTGCAAATTATGGGCTCCGAGATGGGTGGTAATGGGGAAAGCACTCTTTCAGGTACTCTGTTCACTTACGGGGGCTCACTTTTTCACCCAAGCGATGCTTCAACTCCCAAGCCCCAAACGAGATTGCTATAGGAACATAGGAAGGTGCCTTATAGCCCATCTTGCTCAGAACTGTCTCCAGAAGGGGTGGAGAATCTTTGGCCCTCTTGCTATTGCTGAACTACAACTGCAGATTATAGCATTTTGCAGGGTCTGCTGCCCTCTGCTCCCCTCTCCCAATTAACCCACCTTCCCACAGCTGCCTAAGTCCCCTCCTCAGCAGGGCTTTTCCCAAACAGTTGTAGACTGTGTCTACACACCACCAATCTCTGCTCTGCTCTTTTTATTTCTCCTCATGTTCTGGGAGACCAGGAGGGAGGGGAGCTGGTTACAGCAGGAGGGGAAGACTCCCTGGATTCTTCAGTTCTGCCTCTTGGTCCCCTTCCTCTCCAGCCTCTGATTCTGGGCTGTTCTCTGTCACAGCCTCTTCCTGCTCACTAAACGCTGTTGCCTCTTCAGCTTCCAACACCTCCTCCTCCTTGTCTGCTCCCTCTTCTCCCTCTGACCACTCATCGTCATCCCATCACCATGCCCCATATCTGAGCCTACTTCCCTTGGGGGTTCCCATGGGGTTCTCCAGCTGGTGCCCCCACCACTCCTCTTCATCCAATAGGTCATGGGTAGGCAAACTAAGGCCTGGGGGCCATATCCGGCCCAACCGCCTTCTAAATTTGGCCCATGGACAGTCCAGGAATCAGCATGTTTTTACATGCGTAGAATGTGTCCTTTTATTTAAAATGCATCTCTGGGTTATTTGTGGGGCCTGCCTGGTGTTTTAACATGAGTAGAATGTGTTCTTTTATTTAAAATGCATCTCTGGGTTATGTGTGGGGCATAGGAATTTGTTCACCCCCCAAAAAAAATATAGTCCGGCCCCCCACACGGTCTGAGGGACAGTGGACCGGCCCCCTGCTGAAAAAGTTTGCTGACCCCTGCAATGGGCCCATGACTTCTGCTTGCCTGGATAGAGAGGTACGCAAGTGTAGGGTTAGAAATTAGCCTACAGCACAGAGGTAAATTTTACATCTGCTGCCCCACCCACTTTTTCCTCGGGTCCCTGTCCACTCATGGCATGTGGCCCTCCAAAGGTTGCTCAGAAGGGAACCCTCACCCATGACATATATAGTTATTTCACACCTTAGAGGCTTGGCAGGTGCATCCCTTGTGCTTGGTTCATAACGCAGAATGTTTCTCCCTTCACCCTATTCCCAAACTGACTTTTTCTCGCCAAACACATTGGCTCAGCGCCCTGAGCCACAGCTGCTGCCCTCCCAGTGCCGTCCTTTGAGCCTTGACCAAGAAAGAGAGCCCAGTTGAATGTCCTCTTGGCACACCAACCTCTCCCCTCCCCCTGCAACAAAACCAAAGGGAGCATATTCATGGCTCTTTGGACAGGTCAACTTTCATCTCTCGCCAGGTTCCGCTACAATTTGCTCCACACACACTCCAGCCCCCTCAACAAATTGGCCAGACAGTTCTTATGCTCCTTGCGAACAGGTGAAACCATCAGAGGTTTTGTTTTTTAAAAAAACAAATAAGAATAAAGCTTGTCATTTCAAGCCCGTTTATGGGACTCGGCAGGTAAAGGTCTATTCACACCTGAGAACAGGGGTCACACAATTGCTGCTTCCTGCCTATCCATTGGCGTGTCTTGGGAATCTCTGCAGAGCACCAACTTATATAAAACTCTAAGGGCATAAGAAAGACTCTTCCGTTGAGTCCAGAATCATCAGCGGCCAAGAAGATTCCTATGGGAAACCCACAAACAACATTTGTGCATTCCTCCAGCAACTGGTAGAGTATAATGCCCTGATGGCTACATGATTGACCCGTCTCAAAGTGATCTCTGTACCCGGAAATGGTCAGGTGGAGTTGCACAGGGGCTACTTATTTCTTTTAGAAATTCTTTACGTGATCTCTCTTCTAACATGGAACCCAAGGCAGCTTACACATGAATCCCAGGCAGTCACCCATCCAAGTACTGACCAAACCCAGGCCTGCTTAGCTTCAGCAGATTTGGTGGCCTCATGTGCCTTCAGAATGCAGTCTGGGGCCATTTACACAATTGCATATTGGCCTTTAGGGGAAACAGGACAAGAACCCTGAAGCTGAGGCTAGGGGAGAATTGAATTCTTCTCCAACTTGGATTTAAAATCCAATCTGGGGAAGAATGGTAACATCATATTGCCTTGAGACAGGTGCCTATCAGAACTGTAGATTTGGAAGAGACTTTGAGGGTCATCAAGCCCAACCTCCTGCAATGCAGGAATCACAGCTAAAGTAATCATGACAGGTGGCCATCTAACCTCTGTTTAAAAACTTCCAGTGAAGGACAATCCACAACCTCCCTAGGGAGCCTGTTCCACTCGTGTGATGATGATGTTAAGGCACCTACTGAAGGCGTTTCTGCTTAGGAAGATCAATCTGATATATGATGTTATGTTGTTGTTTTTAGAGCTTGTATGGATGATTTTACTGTTTTAGATTCTGGGGAACAAATTTTTTTGTCATCAGAGCTTGTGTTTCAGTGCTTCATTCTGATTTTACTGTGTACTCTGCTTTAATGGGTTTATGACTGGAAGCAGTCTACAGTGGTACCTCTGGTTACAAACTTAATTCGTTCCGGAGGTCCGTTCTTAACCTGAGGTACCACTTTAGCTAATGGGGCCTCTCGCTGCCACCGCGCCGCCAACGCACGATTTCTATTCTCATCCTGAGGTAAAATTCTTAACCCGAGGTACTACTTCCAGGTTTGCAGAGTCTGTAACCCGAAGTGTTTGTAACCCGAGATGTTTGTAACCTGAGGTACCACTGTATAAATTTATTTAATGATTGTGACAACAACAACAACAGTACCCTGTTTGACCACTGCTTGATGCAGGCCAAGTATTGCAGTCTGTTGGATGGGCTGCAGCTGGCTCTGAACCCTGAAAACAAACAATATTTTTGAGCCAGTGCTTAAATATCGACTCCATAGTGGTGGGGGAGAGCACTGTCTCAAAAGGGCTTCAGTAACAGCCGAGCCTCACATTCCAGTTCCAAGAGTAGAATTAGAAGGCAGACATGCATAATATCGGAAAGACTTAATGAAATAATCCATATTGTTCAGCCCGAGCCAATTCCTGAGCCCCAAGCACAGCTGGGCCATGAAGGCAGACCTCCAAGCACCGCATCTTATTTGCTTCTCAGCATAGCTGCATTTCTCCGTGTTGGAACAAAACGCTTTAGCCCACTGGGGACCATGCCGAGGTCGATTTGCCCGAGGCCATGGTTTTGCATGATTTTGAGGTATGTGCTTTCTTGCCTTTGCTCTGCAACTGTGACTTAAAGGAAGGGGGGGGGGGAATGTAAGAGAAAGGAACCCCACTGGAAATGCAGCTAATCAACAGATTATCTTAAACACATGGTAACGTAATGAAGCCATTCTGCGGCCCATGTAAATTCCACACTTACAAAAGAATGTGAAGCAGCTATTGTGAGCAAACCCTTGTCAGATTCCTTTCTTCTTTTTTTTTTTAATCACTGTGGGAAATATATATGTCTAGTTGTATGTGCTCTGTTACCAGGATTGTAGGCTTTCAAGTCAACATTGTGGTTTTGTGGGTCCTCTGGGGTTCTGGCCAGAAGATGCTATAGATGAAGGATGTCTCAGAAAGTGTCTCCCTCCTTCTTCTGTGCTCACACAGAGTTCTTAGCAATCATGGGCAGTGGTGGGTGAATGTGATCCCATGGCGGGGACCCCGTAAGGAGTCTCGCCTCGGCATTCTGCCCCCTCTCCATAATGAGGCTCTGCACTCTGGAGGTGGGGCAGAGGAGAAAGCTGGGAGCTTCGCTTCTCCCTCTCTGACATATAGAGTCACAAGGGGAGGACTTGCTTCCTCCATCCCTGGGTGCCAGCCTTCCACCCCCTCATCTGCTCCTTCTTCTCCCTCCTCTGCCTGGTCTTTCTGGGACTTCCAATCCATGCTAGGTCCTGGCAGAGCCAAGGGGTCCATAGCACTCAGAGACATTTGGGAGCGGGGGAATAGATGGGCAGGTGACCACAGCCTTGCAACAGGTAAAAACAATTCTCTACCATTTAGGTTACATTCAGGAAACTCAATTTTTGTTTCTTTCAAGTTTTGTAGTTTTCCACTCCACATTTCCACATCAGCTTATGATTTTTAAAAAGAAGTTCTCATGAAAACTCACTAGCATTTTAGTGTAGGTGCCTCCTAATATTCTACATTTTTGCAAAACAATTTCCCTTAATATAATGCATTTTTGTAAGTTTCCCTATATGCCTTTTGCTACACATTACTTTGGTCAGAAAATTGGGTTGCAAAATTCAGGGAAGAGTGACCTTGAAAGGGTGGCTGTGTTTCAGTTCTGTTATTGTTGCAGAAAACGTGAATTTGGTAAATTTGCCTTTAAATGGGAGCGGAATTGAATTTCACTCCTATTCCTAGTCACTTAACAGAATCTTTGGGCCTCAATTTCATTTCAGCTGAACACGCTCCCAGCAAGACAGAAAACTCATCCCTGTGGCTGCGCATTGCAAGGCAAACTGGAATAGTGGCGTGTGAGCTTGTTTTCCAAGAAAGTTTGTTTGCCACACCTGATCTTCTCAGGAAAGAATAATGGAATCATAGAATTGTAGGGCTGGAAGGAACCCCGAGCAGCCCTTGATAAAGTTGGAGGAGTCCCCAGGGTTCTCCAGAACACATTATGAAGCACACTGCTGTAAACCTTGCAGAGGCCTTCATAAATTTCAGCCCAGAGAACAAGCCAAATGGAAACTGGAATTAATGCGGCAAGAGTGCAATGGTGTCGCCACTCCAGATTATGTTAGCAGCTGCGCCGCCTGCCAAGTCATTCAGCGTTGCTGGCGGACGCACCAAAATGGCATGTTTGGATGTGTTTGAGCCTGGCACGACTGCCTTCCTCTCTGCTAAGCCGACTTTTTGAGCCTTCCCCAGTCTCAATGCAAGCTTTTGAAAAGAGAGAGGAGAGAGCGAAAGAGACAGAGAGCACTGCAGGTTCCCGTTGCATCCTGAGTATACTGAAGAGCCCAGAATCTGTGGGGATTTTCCACGCATGTGCAATTTGAGAGAGGCCCCTCCCAATTTCATTTCAAAACATAGATACGGGTGTGCAGAGTTTAGCCCACCACTGCCAAGTAGCTTATCTGTTATGTTGTAGGATGTATCTACAAAGGACCTTCGCATCCCTAGTCTAAATTTCCCATAACAAGATGCCTGGGCCTATCACTCAGTCTGGGATAGCTCAGTTGGCAGAGCACGAGACTCTTAATCTCAGGGTCTGGGTTCGAGCCCCGCATTGGGCAAAAGATTCCTGCATTGCAGGGGGTTGGACTAGATGTGGTCCAGCTCCGAGGGCCTTCTGGCGGTTCCCTCCCTGCGAGAAGCAAAGCTACAGGGAACCAGGCAGAGGACCTTCTCGGTAGTGGCACCTGCCCTGTCGAATGCCCTCCCGCCATATGTCAAAGAGAAAAACAACTACCAGACTTTTAGAAAACATCTGAAGGCAGCCCTGTTTAGGGAAGTTTTTAATGTGTGACATCTAAATGTATTTTTAATCTTTGTTGGAAGCTGCCCAGAGTGGCTGGGGAAACCCAGCCAGATGGGCGGGGTACAAATAATAGATGATGATGATGATGGTGATGATGATGATGATGATTATCTCTTCCAACTCTATAATTCTGTGATTCTTCCTGTGGCAGAGATTTGGGGTACTGTTCAAAGGACGGTTGCCTGCTCTTGAAATAAACAAAATTCTAGTCTTGGTGAAGGAAAAATGGAGCAGTGTCTAGCAATTTGGGGGCAGTCCTGGGAGGCTGGATTTGATGGGTCAGGGCAGAGCCTAGCTCTTTGTTTTTGGCAGTGGCGGTCATCATTTGGGGTAGAGCCTAGCAATATTTATTATAGCCTCAGCCTGAAACGGTCATAGGCACACAAATGGATCATAAGCACTCAAAACAGGCATTTTTCTGGGAGATAATCTAGGAATCACTGTCTACACTGGGACCCTGTGCCCCTCCCTCCAGATGTTGATGGACTTCAACTCCCATCAGCCCCAGCCAACATGGCCAATGGTCAAGGACGATGGAAGCCGGAGTCAAAAAAAATATTTGGATGGCTTATTTCCTATCCCTGATTTGCACACTGAACTCTATTCAAGACAGGCAGGATCGAAATGTTAATAACAACAAAATCAACATAAATAGGCCAGTATTTCCAATTAAAAAACACATGGGGGGGGGAGCAGGGGGTTGCCTTTGCCCATTGAGTTTCTGGCAACAAGCCCCAAAGCCAAAAAATGTTCCAGGTGGATGTGTTTATGGTCTGCTGGCAACCTAAATTAAAGGGCAGCAGATTCTCAATGACTGATTTTTATTTTTTTTAATTAATATTATTGCTACTGGGGGAACGAGGGGCACCATTTGGAGGAGGCCGTCTCAGGCACTAAAACCTCTCAGGCCATCTGTGCAAAACAGGAGTGTGGGCAGCAGTCCCAGTGGAAGGGCAACAGCGCCCCATGTGTGTGGAGGTTACTCTGACAGGGCTTTATCTATGTTAAACACGACTGTTCTGTGTCAGATTTTGTGAAGAGAAAACCCAGATTCTGCCTCAGATGTATGTGCTTGCTGATTGCCATAGGTTTCCAGATTTTGCCCAATTCCTGTTGTGCTTCTGCTCGCAGAGAAGGCCTGTGTTTCCACAGCAATCTGCGGGTTTTATATACACACACACACACACACACACACACACACACACACACACATAAATAAATAAAAATTCATCAGCATTTTAGTGCGGATTTTTTCCAATAGACACATTTTTAATATCAATTTGATGAACATGCACATTTTTGCAAGTGATTTCTCTGTATCTAATCTGTTGTTGTTTTTAAAGATATATTTTTTACGTTAATGTATGCGCCTTAATGTAC
Source organism: Podarcis pityusensis (assembly GCF_964106645.2). Lineage (NCBI taxonomy): Eukaryota > Metazoa > Chordata > Lepidosauria > Squamata > Lacertidae > Podarcis > Podarcis pityusensis. Next base: position 12,874,193 of record NC_138039.1, read on the forward strand.
ACTTTCCCTAATAAATGCAGTTTATTACATTTTGTATACGTTGGAGAACTGCATTAGTCTGTGAACCGCCCCGAGTTCTTGTGATGAAAGGTGGTATACTGTATAAAGTTAATGAATAAATAAATAAATAAATAAGGCACCCAGAGTGGCTGGTGCAACCTAGACAGATCAGTAGAGTAGAAATAATAAAATTATTATCATTATCATAAAATTGCAAAATTCAGAGAAGTGCAACTTTTGAAGGATAACTGTGATTTGATTCCCATATTGGTTCAAAATGGTAGATAGGTAGTTTCTCATTGAAATGCAAACATAATCGAATGTCTTGCACACACCTAACCTCAAGGACTGCTTCCTTCCATATAAACATGCCTAGGTATTATTTTTTGAATTATGTCCATGTAACCCATATATAACGGGACGCGGGTGGCGCTGTGGGTTAAACCACAGAGCCTAGGACTTGCCGATCAGAAGGTCGGTGGTTTGAATCCCCGCGACGGGGTGAGCTCCCGTTGCTCAGTCCCTGCTCCTGCCAACCTAGCAGTTCGAAAGCACCTCAAAGTGCAAGTAGATAAATAGGTACCGCTCCGGCGGGAAGGTAAACGGCGTTTCTGTGCGCTGCTCTGGTTCGCCAGAAGCGGTTTAGTCATGCTGGCCACATGACCCAGAAACTGTACGCCGTCTCCCTCAGCCAATAAAGCGAGATGAGCGCCGCAAACCCCAGAGTCGGCTACGACTGAACCTAATGGTCAGGGGTCCCTTTACCTTTAACCCATATATAGCAGAACAAAACTGCAGGAGGCAAATGTAGGTCCCATTGAGATCCTCAGCAGAAGTCCTTCTGCAGGCCATTTCACCATCTACAATGGTCCATTAGGGCCCCACCAACTCACAGCCAGCCCCAGCCAGCCTTCTTTCTTTCTTACAAGCACTCCAGTATTTGCCTCCCTGTTCCTGATTTCTATTGCATGGGGGCTTTGTTGACATTTTCTTTTTAGTATTGTTGTAAGCTGCTTTGAGAGGTGCCTGTCTCTAAAAAGTCCTGCAGAAGTGTTTGAAATGAATGCATCAATTCTGCCAATTTCTCAGGATCCTGCAAATTTCTCAGGATCCTTGCCCAACCAGAAACCTTCCCAACACGCTTTGAAATTTCCTCTTTGGCAAAATCCTTGGCCGCTGCAAGTCTTCCTCTGTGCTTCCCCTCTGCTTCAGAGGTTTTCTTTAAGCCTATGTGCATGCTTTGTGAAGCTAGGATCGCTAGACTGCTGAATCCTGTGCCTAATGCCAGCGCCGGACAATTGTGTCGTTCACACACCCTCTGCAGACTATGATCCTTCGTATTACGGTGAGACCAGCCTGATGTAGCGCAAAACGTCCCTCGCATTCCAGCCAGTGGACAGATGGTAGCAGATGTTGCCTTTGTGGCTGGCCAGCTCTTTTACCCTGCAAAGGATGTTAGCCAAATAAATCTTTAATTCCCCAACTAGGAGCTGTGGGGGATTAAAAAAAAAAATGGGTATGGGACACACCATGCCAATAGTTTTGAATTGATTCGTACAGCTGCACTCCCAGGCACAATTGCACACAAGCTTGTCTCACTGGAGCCACATGGCCATCCTATTTCCTACCTCATGGTAGGTAACAATGGCAATCCCCATTGACCCCCAACTATTGATCATGCTGGCCGGGACTCATTGAACTCCTATAACATACAGTGGGCATCATGTTGAGCAAGGCTGCTTCAGATCAACAGAAAAGACTGGAGAGGTGAGCAGAGAACAGGCATTGGGGGAAGCAAAGGGCAAGGATTCCACCTTTGGATAGAACATGCCCATTCATCTCTTGGGAAAGGTGAGGAAAGGTGGAAGATGATGGGAAGGAGCCAAGAGCTGTGTGATGTAGCCGTTTGTAGAAGGCTGGAAGTCAAGGCTGAGGTCAGTGGGAAGGTACAGTGGTGTAAGCACAGAAAACGCTCTGGACCCAATTCACAGAAGACTGTAAATAGTCCTAGTGCAAAGAAAGCTGCAAATTACCTAGCCATCCCTGCAAATGAAGGCCAGTAGCTCACACTGAACCTGTTTCTACTTCTGTGGATTTGTGCAGTGGCAGCAACTCCCCTTCTGGGTGTGTGTACATGGATATCTTAACATTGTGTACAGGCAACTGAGCTAACTGTTCTTGATTTAACTCTTACTGAACCTCTAGTTGCCTTTGTTCATGTGAGTGAGCATACATCTTGGTTGCTGCCACAGGATACCTCCAATTGACAAATGGGCACATGATGTTGCAACTGAAGTGAGACCTGTCACAACATGCCGTGTTGTGGAGTCCTCCTGTTCCAGCTGCCACCGGCCATGCTTTCTTGAAGGACCCCCTGTTCCACTTCTCATTCTCCTCCCCCATTTTCCTGCCCCATCCCTGCCACAGTCAGGCACCATCCCATGGCAACTGAGCATGCTCAGTCTTCATATTCCTGATTTGGGTTCCCTCCTCTAAAGATCTGTTGTAGTTCTGCAGAACTGGTGTTCCTGCTAAGCCTGCCAATAACCTTGTGGGTTGACATCATCGCTTTGGCTATATAGTCATATCTTGGATCCCAAACGTCAAACGTTTTTGGCTCCTGAACGCCGCAAACCCGGAAGTGAGTGTTCCGGTTTGCAAACGTTCTTTGGAACCCGAATGTCCGACGTGACTTCTGTGGCTTCCGATTGGCTGCAGGAGCTTCCTGCAGCTAATTGGAAGCTGCGCTTTGGTTTCTGAACGTTTTGGAAGTCGAACGGACTTCTGGAATGGATTCTGTTTGACTTCCAAGGTACAGTATAAGGATTGGGATGAGTTCACTTCTGCTGTAGATTATGCAATGATACATTCTATTAGTATAAGCCACATAGGGTCTTTCCTTACTGAAAGAAGCTCACAAACCACTTCTAAGTTTCAATAATTTTATTCATGACATCATTCCGTCCCGTCATCCCAATCGGTAATCCTGAAAATGCAACATTGCTCGTTTTGCTTCCACTGAAATGCACTCCAGTGGTCCACGTTTCTGCTTTTCATTGGAACAGTTACAACAATAATTGCAATGTGGTTTTGGCCGAATGACAGGTTTCTTGCAAAGACTGGGTGCAATCCAGAAGAGTTAGGGGTGCCCAGGTCCCATTTGAAATTAATAATACTTCCTTAACTGCGCACAAAAGATGCTAGCCCCCACTTTATAGTTAAGCAATGGTGAGATCCTTTGTCAATTATCACAGACAGAAAAACCCTACTCACATCTCTTAATTCTAGACAGCAGCACTGGTCAAAAGCACTTCAAAACGGGTTAACTATTCTCATCGATTTTAGACCATCTCCCACACAGAAGGAAATGCTTCTGCTGACTCATAAACATGGAGGGTAACACTGCTAATAGCTTCTAGACACCATGTCTATGTTCTCTCACTACTGTTGCAGGCAGTTTACCGTACTTTCCCATGTATAAGACTAGGTTTTTTTTACTGTAAAATAATGATAAAAAAGAGGGGTCGTCTTATACACGGATAGTGCATAGGGGGGGCATGTGATTGGTTGCAGCCCCCAAAATAGGGATCGTCTTATACATGGGGGCATGTTATACATGGAAAAATACGGTACTTCTGCATATCAGTGTCTGGGAATTACAGGCAGGGAGGATACTGTGTGCTCATGTCCTGCTTGAGGGATGCCTGGGTGGACACTGGGAGAACAAGAATGCTGGGCGAGATGGACCACTGGCCGGATCCAGCTTCTTAGGTTCATAATTACATGCCTACTAGGGGAAAAATCCTGCTTCTTGCTTCCTAAAAGACTGCCTTTACTTACAGGTAAAATCAGTGCATGCATGGATTATGCCTGCATCTCTTGGAGGAGGAATTCCCTCCATACGGGAGAAAAGCATGGGGCTTGCCATCAAGAAGTCCTTGCATTAAAAACCATAGTTTTTTTAAAAGGAAGAATTTTAAAGAATATTCTTTTTTGACATATATTGCTTTTTATTAGCTTTTTGTAAATGCGTTTGGATTTCAGTACTCAGTAGGTTAAAATCCTTCAATGCAATTGTTTTTTTATTTAAAAAAATAATAGTTTTTAGAAAAAGTTAATCAGCAGGAGCTTTTTTTGTCCATTAAAAATGTGTTTTTAAAAACTCATTTTAACTACTTTATCAATTATTCACTGCAGCACTACTTATGCAACCTCTAGCTGGGTTCTAGATTCTATGTGTATACTTCAATGGGACTTGTGCATCTATTTTTTGTTGAATTGCACCCAATTTTCTATCTATAAACCTTTGCACTGTGAGTCTGATACTCTCCGCAATGTGACAGCGATCAAATGTTTCCTGCATTACTACACCAGGCACATTTATTTATTTTTACCAATGCAGTCAATGAAATGCAATAAGCAAAACAGAAAGAACAATCAAACATTCACTCTTTTCTCTCTCTCTTTTTTAGAAAAGCGCTTTTTTTCTTTAAAAAAAAAATCCACACAGGACAGAATACCAAAACATTTCACAAGGAGACTTAGATAAGTATTACATATATTGTATTTTAAAAATCTTTTTTTAGATGGTGCCATTACATTATCTAACATAGCATCTGATTTTCCACATTTCTCAATGCATGCAAAAACAGTAACCAAGGTCATAAATAAGAATAATAAACACAGTTTACAAAGATCAAACAAAGTGTGGAGGGGGAGGGAACCCAAGAGACTGAAACTCTTCTTGCAGAGACAGGATCCCATCCTAACATTCATGGCGCAGGACACAGTCCAGCTGGAATCTGCCTCAAACAAACCTCACTGGAAGATGAAAGGGCGCCATAGGTCTCATAGGCAGCCCCCATTCATTCCGAACAGCCTTGCAGAATCCTGCAGAACTGTGCCTGCAGCCTATGAATGGAGTGAAATATTGTATGGCAACGTGATTAGAGTGTTGAATCTAGTGAGTTCAAAAGGGTGGACAACCTAACAAACTACAGTCTAAAATCAGTTCACATTTTACGAATATCACTGAAATGAATTATTGTCAGAACGCAGCGGATTCCCTGCTTCCGTAAATGTCCATCTAAACATTTATGCAAACGGTGACTAAACTCTCATTCAGGGTACAAGTAAGCAATTCCCACAGCAAAGAGATCTGACCTTTGCCAAGGTTTGCGAATTTAGGGAGTGCGGGAAATATAAATCGATGGCTTCAAAACTTCGCGTTCTGAAAAGCTATGGATTTGGATTCTTTTTTTCTTTGGCGTTTTCTTCACCTCTCGAGTCCATGCAGATGGATCACCTGCCAAGTAGTAACTTGTCACCGTGTGTGGATGTCTTAAGAACTACTTTGTAAGCCAGTCGTCTGCTTTCCCTTGCCAAGGGGGTGAGATGAATCTTGCCACTCTTTTGGCACCTGATCCAGAAGTCCAGGGGAAACAGCAGGGGGAGCGGCAAAATTCTCTTCCACGCTGAGCAGGGCAGACACCTTGCATTATTAATTATTACCATTAGCCCCAGCAAGGCTAATAAATGCTTGGGCAGGGCGGGGGCCAGCGAGAGCTAAATTGAGAAAACATTGCAAGGGAATACAGCTAAACACCACTGCCACAACCAACCAATCACTTCTCCAATCAAAACCAAAGCTTTACAGTTTGTTTGCTTTTAAGGTGGAAAATATGATCAGGGATCACAGGTGCTAATCAGGAGTCACACATACCCAGTTTATTTTTGCCCCCTCAAAATCGCTCCATATTCGACTCTATGGGCTGTGTTGGCCATCTCTGCCTTAAAGACTGTCCAAATTCATTCTCCGCCTATTCCACTATCAGTTGCCACACGCCACGTTCCTTCACATAAAGAACTTGCCATTGCTTGATGCTTCCTCCACGGTGAAGGAGCAGCAATGAATCAGCGCTGGAGAGCATGCATGAAATGCACAAGGCCCCGGGTTCAATTAAGCATCTTCAGTTAAGAGGGTCTCGAGCAGCAGGGTTGAGGGAAAGAGATCTGTTGGAGACCTACTGTACTTTTCGCTCTATAAGATGCACCAGACCATAAGACGCACCTAGTTTTTGGAGGAGGAAAACAAGAAAAAAAATATTCTGAATCTCAGAAGCCAGAACAGCAAGAGGGATTGCTGCGCAGTGAAAGCAGTGATCCCTCTTCCTGTTCTGGCTTCTGGGATAGCTGCGCAGCCTGCATTCTCTCCATAAGACGCACACACATTTCCCCTTACTTTTTAGGAGGGAAAAAGTGAGTCTTATAGAGCAAAAAATACGGTACCTTTCAGTCAGAGGAGGCTATAAGGTATGTAGCTGGGTAGAACTACAGTAACTCAGTGTAAGGCAACTCCCTCCTCAATAACATGCTGGATTCAGAAGAGGAAACAGCGTAACAGATATAATTGCCCCCCAAAGGTATTTCAGTTCTGGCAGTGTCAGTGTCCCATTGCCATGCCCAAGTCACCTGCTACGTGACTGTGCCAAAAGCAGCCTCCCTCACCACTGGTGCCAAATTCCTGAGCCATGTGGAGCTACGGTATCCTTAATGCAGGAAGGAGCTTTGATGTGGAGCAGCAAAGCTGAGGTCCCACCCACTTCTTACACTATGTTGCTATTTTGAGCCACCGATCTCAGGGCAGAGTTTTCCCTTCCAAAAAGGAAGGGAAAACAAACCTTATCGCACTGATGAGCGCACTCAGGGTAGGATATTCATAAAAGGGATATCTGTTTTGGTGTTAGTCTCTGTTCTGAATATCCTTCAACTCTCTCTGTAGCTTAAGCCTGGTGATTTCAATGAGCTTATGTGCCTGTTGCTCCTTGTTGGACTATGGCTCCATTCGCTAATCAACTCTCACAAATGTTAAAAGGGGATTTTGTAATTTTTTTTGGGGGGGGGGGAGGGTCTTAGGAAACATCTAATCCGCCTAAGAAGACTTCTGAAGATGAATATTCAAGTTAAGTAGTTGCGGGTTTAGGTGTTTTGTTTTACAGTTTGACAAAACATAGATACAACCAGTTGTTCAGCACACTTAGGTAAAATAAATGCTGAAATGTGTGGTTTTCAGTGTTTAAAATTGCATTCCGAGAGGCATCATGACCAGGGCAACCAGGAATGTAATTCAGGATGTGAAAAAATAAATTTAAAAAATCCTACAAATAGTTCACGAAAGCCACTTTCATTGAGCTCTCTACTGCCTTTTTTCTAACATAATAACAAAGATGATGATTGGATATCTAGTGCCGCTGACATGATCATTTAAAAAATATACATAAAATACACACGTCTCTTGTTTTCTTCAAAAAGCTATGGAACGGCATGGGTCGAAATTTAAGTGCACAAGTTTCTAACATAAAAGGCAGCCAGCAGGAATGACTTAAACAGTGAGGGAAATGAAACTGTTGTATCTCTGGATGTTCCTCTTGAGGATCTCTGAGCAAGGGCCAAGGACTCGTTCGAAGCGAGGGCGATCCAGCTTGACACACTTCAGGGGCCCACGAGCCACCACAGTGGCAGCCCGGGGCCTGTTGAGCAAGAGGGCTATCTCTCCTGGAAGAGAGAGAGGGGGAAAATACCATTATCACATTTCTGAAGATTTTGCATGTTACCTGTTGCTTTGATCACAGCCTCTGTTCTCTTCTCTGTGGGATTGTCTCACATTGTGTGTGTGTGTGTGTGTGTGTGAGTTTAAGTCTGCAAATGATACCCAGTTAATTATTTTTCAATCATGTTTCCTTTACATTGTAATGAATGCAATGCAAAGTTAATGTAAGTTATGTATAGCAGACAGCTGGATGAGTTAATGGATTTGGCAGAAACTGGTCTGCAGCAGAATGGAAACAGCACTGCTTGTGGCTAATACAGGTTGGAATGGAAGCCATATCCCTCTTTACCTCCACTGTCGGAGGCAGTATGCCTGTGAAGACACATCTCTGAGAATGACAAGTGGGCAGAGGGCTGTTGCACACAGTCCCTGCTTGTGGGCCTATGAAAAGCCTCTGGTTGGCCGCTGTGAGAACAGGATGCTGGACTAGATGGGCCACTGGCCTGATCCAGCAGCGATCTTCATATATATTATTACATTCCAAGCCATTTGGATCGTACTGTAGGCCATCTTGAGTAATTTTCAGATGGCTACTTTAGCCAATTGGCCACTAGAATCTGTCACGCCGCCTCAGCGACGGCCTCATGTGGAAGCACAAAGGGAGATTCACATCCTGCACAACGGAACAGGGCCACTCCTACATAGCCACCCCAAGGACATAATAAACCTACACTTGCTTGTCTTCCTGACTGTTTCCCAAACTGAAATAAAATTGGGAATTTTTAGGAGTGCTTCCAGAAGTGGCAGAGAGACATTTCTAAGTTTGTCTGGCAGGGCAAAAAGCCCAGAATTAAGTTTAAGATTTTAACCGATGCAAAACAAAGAGGGGGCTTTGCCCTGCCAGACTTAAAGTTGTATTATGAAGCCGCAGCGTTTTGCTGGCTAAAAGACTGGCTACTTCTTGAAGACACTGATGTGTTAGATTTGGAAGGGTTCAACAATGCCTTTGGATGGCATGCATATTTATGGTATGACAAGGTTAAAGCAAATAAGGCCTTTAAGAACCATATTGTCAGAAAATCATTGTTTAATGTCTGGACAAAATATAAAGACTTGCTGGAAAATAAAACACCAAGGTGGCTTTCACCTTTGGAAGCCAAGGCCCGAAAAAGACCCAATATGGAGGCTAAATGGCCAAAATATTGGGAAATACTAGAAAAGGATGGAGACAATTGGAAATTGCAGAGTTTGGAGAAAATGAAAGACAAAGTGCGAGATTGGTTACACTACGCTCAGATTAAAGAAGTTTTTAAAAATGACAAGAAACTAGGGTTCCAGGTGGAGAAATCGAAATTAGAAACAGAATTGCTAGAACCAAAGATTAAGGTACTTTCAAGGATGTATAACTTGCTGTTGAAATGGAATACACAAGACGAAACGGTTAAATCGGCTATGATAAGGTGGGCACAGGACATTGGGCACAATATCATGTTTGAGGACTGGGAGAGGTTGTGGAGTAATGGATTGAAATTTACTGCATGTAACGCTCTGAAAGAAAATGTAATGAAAATGATTTATAGATGGTATATGACCCCAGTCAAACTTGCTAAAATTTACCACCTGTCTGATAATAAGTGTTGGAAATGCAAAGAGTGCGAGGGAACGTTCTTCCACCTCTGGTGGACTTGCCCTAAAGTGAAGGCGTTCTGGGAAATGATTTATAATGAACTGAAAAAGGTATTTAAATATACCTTCACTAAGAAACCAGAGGCTTTCCTTTTGGGTATTGTCGGCCAAGGGGTGGCAAAGAAGGACCAGACATTTTTTATGTACGCAACAACAGCAGCAAGGATACTTCTCGCAAAACATTGGAAAACTCAAGATCTACCCACACTGGAAGAATGGCAGATACAACTGATAGACTACATGGAACTGGCTGAAATGACCGGCAGAATCCGTGACCTGGGAGAAGAGAGGATTGAGGAGGACTGGAAGAAATTTAAGAACTATTTACAAAAGTATTGTAATCTGAGTGAATGCTAAATAAGATGCTAGATCAAAATAACTGAGCACCACTAAATTTAGAAGTTTTTAAGAAAATAAGTAAGACTGTGAAAGTTAGCTCCTTCTGAGAATTATAAGATTATGAAATATAGAAGGGATATAAGAATTTAAATAAGATGATAAATTGCTGACCAAATGTTACAACGATGAAAGTGGGAGCGGGAGATGTGAGGAAGTCCAAAGAAAATGTGAAAATATGTTAAGATCAATGTTATATTGCTTATTATGTTTATTTTTATTGTAAAACCTAATAAATTGCTTTAAAAAAAAAAATAAAATTGGGAATTTACCAAAATAATCTGATGGTCCAAGCCGTCCGACTTCCACATACTCTTCGTTGTCAGACCTGCGCTGGAGAACGGAAGCTGTGCCCTGAAAAACAGAGGCAGAAAGGTTTGCTTTGCTTGAATGCACAAGTTTGGGAGAGGGACCGTAGCCCATCATGATTTGCGTGTAGAAAGTCCCAGGATTAATCACTGGCCCCCCAGTTGAAACTCCTTTCACCTCGGTCACCTGACCTAGCAAGCTGGTAGAACTCAGTCGTTCCAAAGGCTGTTGTGAGTTAAGTACCTCCAAATTCTTCCTGAGCAGAGTTTGGAACAGGGGTAGCTTAGGCTGCCTTTCTATAGACAGGGTTGCTCAGATAATTACCCCTTTACATTTCACACTTCTCTGAATTTCGCAGTTCAGTTCTTGGTTAAAAAAAAAGTATCAAAGTGCATTTTAAGATGAGCATTTAAGGATAAAACACACTTAGAAGTGCATATGTTTCAGAACACCTTGCTCAGCATTGCAAAGAAGTCTGATCACTTGGGCAAAGTTTGGTTTGCAGTTTTGAAATATGTCTGTGAAGAGAGAGGCAGTCATCTCACTCCCCCGTATCTCAATAGCTCAAGCTATTGCAGCCCAAAGTTATCTGCCTTAGCACTGTGCTTTGTGCTCGCTTTGGGACCAGTCATGCTCTGAGTACCTATGCTGTTCCTTATTACTATTGTGGTTGTTTACTGCTACTGTTTTCCATTTCATGCTCTTTCTTGCATAATAAAAAATTAGTGGGAGGGGGCGGAGAATTGCATACCTGAGAGTTGTATGTTTATTTTGTGATAAAACACCTACTTAAATGATTGTGTGTCGCTAAATGCAGATTTGATACAAAAATGGAGACAGAATGGAGGTTTTTCTTTTTAAAAAGGTTTGATTGTAAATTTTCACTCTAGCAATTCAACAACCAGTAATTAATACGGTAAATGGAAGAAATATAATAAAAAGGGGGGGTGTACCAAGAAAAAAAAACACTTATAAAATAAAATATTAAATCGATGTAAGTTATAAGGTGGAATGTCATCATTTATCATTCCAGAACTGAATAGATATTGCCCATCTTTCTGTAAAAGTATGTCCTTATTATACACTGACTGCATTCCTCTTGTATGTCAACTTCAGCATTAGCAAAACTTGCCAAGTTTTCCTCAGTGACAGAACGGAACCGACATGTGGAATCGACACAAAACGCATCTATCCCTACACACTAGTCACAAGAAACCTATGGCTGTTTTTTGTTTGCTTAAATTTTCATTTGGCTTTTAAAAAAAGATGGAGCAGCGAAGGAACCTCTGAAGTCTTGCCTTCGCCCAGAGGAGTTTCGTTGTCTGATGAGTCTCGTGTTTGGAAGATTGTGGCGGCCAAGTGAAAGGGCTAGAGGGCATCATGCAGGTCTGCACATTTTGGAAGACGTGCCGAACAACTGCCCAATTAATACCTGCTGCTCTCAGTGGCCGAGTAGGAATAATCTCCCAGAGATTATGGCCATTCTGCAAGAGAGCCTTAATTACTCAGGTGCTGCCTTGCATTCTGCCAAATCTTTTTCTATGTCTGTGTACACACCATACAGGTGAAGCACATTCTCCTCTCCCCACTTCACGAATCCTGGGAATCCTCCTTAACGGAACGACAATTCACAGCACCCTTAAAAAAACACACACTACAGTTCCCAAGACTCCTTGGGTGGGAGGTGCAACTATAGTGTCTTCCACTCATTCATTCAGCCACCACAGCCACTGCTTTGAATGAGCAAGGTCTCAGCTGAAAACCCAGAAGGGTTGTTGCCAGTCAGAGTGGACAATACTAGGTTTAGATGGACCAAGTGGCCCGAACTGGCACAAGGTTTCACATGTTGCTATGAAAAAATAAAATTCCCTTATTGTGGCCAAACGCTCATTACTCAGCCAAATAATTTTGTCTGTGCTATCTGGAAAGGAAAGCTCCTTCATGTCTCAATTTCTAAGATTTATTGCAGAGGAAAGGAGGGAGGCAGGCAGGCAGGGAGAGATTTGCACTCCTGCATTCTGTAAGGAAAAAGAGAATAAACCACCCTGTCTGGTCTCAAACCTGATGCTTGCAGTGTGTCCCCACAGCCCCTCGCTCTCCCTCCACATATCAGAGCCCAATAGCGGAGAGTTTTCTGGAGCAATCTCTTCTGCCACCCAGTTGCCTTCTGAATCCAAGGAATACTGCGACTCTAATCTGCTGCAGGAGGGCAGAGATGGCCAGCCTCCACAATATTAAAAAAAGAAGATGTAGAAGGAGCAAAATATCTCAGTTTGGCAGCAGAGAGCATTGCCTATTCCAAACACATTCCACCCCCCCATTCTTGTTTTTTCAACAGTCACATTTTCTGCCTCTGCCCAGCAAGAATGGGCCTATTGCAGACCAAAGAAAGCTTCTGATACCCAGACAACAGGAAGCAGATGTGAGATCAGATTATATCATTTCACCTCTTGCTGCAAAGCCCTGCGCTCCACAAATGCTTCCTGGAGCACTGCTAGGGGCAACCCTCCTGGAAATATGGTCTTTTCCAGGGCGCAAAGGACAGGATGCTCATAATTAATCACCAACAGCCATGCCATTTTACACTTGGGATAAACCCTGTAGGATCTTCCATCTCAGTGAATCCTCGTTATTCCGTCCGCTAAGGATGTGAAGACCAGTTGTAGAAACACTGATAACATAACCCACTAACGGTAAGCCGTTGTCACTGGGTGATGCACAAATATTGATGTTTCCAGACCCATGCTCCTTCCCCCAAACTTCTTCTGACTACCCTAAATGGTTCACAGCCCTTTGATAAGGATGAATATGGACATAGAAAGGAAAACAGGGTCCTATGGGTTCTACCAGGGTTGTCAGTCCTTCAGCGGTTGTTTCTAAATCAGTGGGGGCCATTTATTTCATGAAAGATTCACTCGATGCACATCAGGGCACCTTAATGCTATTCAATCAACTCTAATATATTGCATAGATTTCTAATGAAACCATGGAAACAACAGGCAATTCGTTTATAGTGAACAATGGCTCCTGGGGAGATACAAATAAACACCGATTTATTCTTAATGGGCACTGCTCAGGCATTTTTCTGCCTAACAAGACCACAATTGTTATTTCCTTTCTTCCTTTTCTATTTTTACACACTTGAAATTTAACAACCTCACAGATAAATGTGTGCCCATAACTTGCAGCCCCACAGACTTTGAATTTGCCTTCACAGACTGGCCAACTACGCTTATCCTAACAAATAAAGCTTCTAGACCAGGGGTTCAGGCTGAGACTACTGTTGTTGCTTAATCTCAGCCTCAGCTGCAACAAAACATGTCTCTCCCATTTTGGTCTCTACAGCCACAGCAGGTGCTATAACTCTCTAATGGTTTGATTTCATCCCCCAAGGTGCACTCCTATATTTTCTTCCAAGACAGACGGATGTCAACAACACCAATGATGCTTTCAGTCTACAAACCATACGTACTTGATTTTGCCCCTCCACCCCAACACATTTGCCTTCTGCTTCCCATTGGGGTGGAATTGCATGACAATGCAATTATGTGATTTACACAATGAATTCATAAATACATATTTTCACCAGAGCAGAGACCAAGATGAATAGCATAGTCATGGGCAGAAGATGAACTGCAGCAGAATGGAAACAACACTGTGTGTGATGGATACAGGGCAGAACGAAAACTGATGCCTTCTTTGCATATGGATCTAACAGACCTCTGGACGGTAATTTTACAGTATTGGAATTGAAAACACTGGTCACATGCACAAGGGCTCGTGGCCTCCCTGCGTTGCTCACTTGAGACTTACTGCGTCAGTCGTAAAGTTTTGCAGCTTTATCTCTAGGTCCTATGAGCTCCCAACACTTCGCGTCTCGCCTTCAGGTTTGAGAAGGGCGTTTGACCTCGTGAGCAGAGAGGCTGGCCCTCCAGGCTTATAAATGTTTGGGGACTGGAATGATAAATCTTTGGTGATCTCAGGAATTTTGAAAAAGCACTGGAGGGTCTCTCTCTTCCCAGTAACTGATATCATTGAGCCTTTTCTCCTCCCCTCCAAGTAAATATGAGCATCACATTGCAAAAACAACAGGAGTCACTGACCTAAAAACAGGCTGCCTTTGCCACCCATCCAGTATCCTTGCTTCCCCTCCCTCTCTGCCCCATGCACCTGTCTGCCTCCCCCTGCCCCCTGCCAACCACCCCAAACACTCCTTTATGGCAAACCATCTCAGTTTGCAGCAAAGCGCAGTTATTTCCTAATGGCTTTCAGATGCCCCGGTGACTTGCTGTGCAAAAATTTACAGCTTATTTATGGCGTCATAATTTAGGACATTAAAAATGAATTAAAATTAACAGCCCATGAACTTGCATCCCTTCTGAAGTTATGAGGGGGGTTTTCCCCCCTCTCCTACGAAACAAAACCCACCAAATCACTGAATGATGCTTTATTTTGAAATGATGGAACATGCAACAAATGCTAGGAAGACCTGGTTGCAAAGCCTGATTCACAGGAGTTAGAAGCTGATACATTACTGCAGATAGAAAGGTGCCGAGAAACCCATTTCCTTTGCTTTTCCTGGTTGCACATTTTGGCCCAAGTCCTGATAAAAAGGCTTGCCGTCTTGTTTCTAGGTGGGCATCCAGCATAACCAGGGAGTTTGCAGTCCAGTTAAGATACTTCTGGTCTGCAGTTCAGGACACAATTCAGGCTTACAAGGTCCAACACAGTCACGAAGTCCTGCTTGCCACAAAACCGCCTGATCGTGATGATAGTCTTCTGAGGTGCTTCTCTGCTTTCCAGTATGAGGGGGAATGACCCCAGGGCTGTCATTGTTCCTCCTTCTGTTCCAGACGTGGTTGCCTAACCTCAAAAAGGATATTGCAGAGTTGGAAACGTTTCAGCAAAGGGCAACAAAAGTTAGCAAGGGGGTGGAGAGACTCCCTATGAGGAAAGGTTGCAGCAATGGGACTTTTCAGTTTGAGGAAAGAGGTGGCACGAGGGAAGTTTGCAAAAGATTTTCTCCCTCTCTCCTAACATTAGTACAGGCATAGGCAAACTCGGCCCTCCAGATGTTTTGGGACTACAATTCCCATCACCCTTGACCACTGGTCCTTGTTAGCTAGGGATGATGGGAGTTGTAGTACCAAAACATCTGGAGGGCCGAGTTTGCCTATGCCTGCATTAGAATTTATGGACATTCAACGGAGCTGAACGCTGGAAGACCCAGGGCAGACAAAAGCACGTATTTTCCACACAGTGCATAGTTAAAACCATGGTGCTCAATCTCACAGGAGGCAGTGATGCCCATCAACTTGGATGGCTTTAGAAAAGGATTGGATTCATGGAGGAGAAGGCTGTCCACTATCTCCACTTTCTGGGGCACCATACTTCTGAATACCAGTTACTGGGGAGAATGCTGTTGAACTGTGATCCTGCTTGTGGGTTCCCCACACAGGTGTCTGGCTGGCCACTGTGAAAACAGGATGCTGTTCTCAGTGACCCATGGGCCTGATCCATTAGGCTCATCTTATGTCCTTCTGTTCAGAGATGTGTTCTAGGTCCACCAGTGGAACACCTGCTTTCTGGCCTTATCGCCCTTAGAACCCTGTAGGGGAAT
This sequence comes from Podarcis pityusensis, assembly GCF_964106645.2. Taxonomy (NCBI): domain Eukaryota; kingdom Metazoa; phylum Chordata; class Lepidosauria; order Squamata; family Lacertidae; genus Podarcis; species Podarcis pityusensis. The sequence continues at coordinate 12,889,753 of NC_138039.1, forward strand.
CAGAAATGGTGGTGCTTTCTTGATGTTGCATCGGGGACGTTGCTGGCCTTGGGCCTCTCCCTCTGTCTATCCTCTGTCTCCTATCCTACAGAAGGAGGTCCACAGCATCCAACAACCTCCAGCTGCCCTTCCGGGGTGCACCCATAGTTTCCAATTTATTTTCATACCTGTGATATTTCATTTACATACTTGATTTAATACCTGTGTGGTTGGGTTTTTTAAAGTTTTAAAAAGTTTAAGAGGAAAAAAAACCCAGTTATTATATAAAGTAAGAGAGACAAACTGAGACAGCATATGATAGCCAATGATGTGTCTAGTTCTGGGTACCACAATTTAAAAAGGATGTTGACAAGCTGAAACGTGTGTAGAGAAAGGAGACCAAGATGATCAAGGGTCTGGAAACCAAGCCTGATGAGGAAGGGTTGAAGGAGTAGGGGATGTTTAGCCTGGAAAAGAGGAGACCAAGGGGAGATATGATAATCCATCTTCAAATATCTAAAGGGCAAGGTACATTCTTTCACCTTTGGTGGACGTGCCCAAGGATTAAGGCTTTCTGGGAGATGATTTATAATGAAATGAAAAGGGTATTTAAATATACCTTTCTGAAGAAACCAGAGGCCTTTCTCCTGGGCATGGCCGGCCAAATGGTGCTAAAGAAGGATAGAACTTGCTTTATGTATGCCACAACAGCAGCAAGAATACTTACTGCAAAGTATTGGAAGACACAAGAACTACCCACTCTGGAAGAATGGCAGATGAAGGTGATGGACTACATGGAATTGGCGGAAATGACTGGCAGAATCCGAGAACAGGGAGAAGAGATGGTGGAAGAAGATTGGAAGAAATTTAAAGACTATCTACAGAAATATTGCAAAATTAATGAATGTTAGAATGATGTTAGAATGAAGTTAGGTGGTTTAAGCAGTAATGCTATAAAGGTGTATGTAAAAATGGATTGATAACAGGTGAAAATTTAAAGTTATAGTATATTAAGTTAAAGGATTAAGAGAAAATAAAGAGGGAAAGAAATTGCTGAATTAACTAATTGAATTGGAATACAAAAAAGGGAGGTATGAGGAAGTCAGGGAAACAAGGATATGAATGTAAGGCATGGAAAGATTGATCTATATTTTTTTTCTTAAGTGTTTTTTATTCTTTTATTCTGTATTTTGTATTTTGTATTTTTCTTGTATTTTTATTTCTGTCTTTTGTTTTTGCTTTTCTTGTTTTTATGTAACTCTTTTTTCTGAAATTTTAATAAATATCATTAAAAAAACAACAACAAATATCTAAAGGGCTATCACATGGAAGGTGGAGCAAGCTAGTTTTCTCCTGCTCCGGAGGGTAGAACCCAAACCAATGGATTCAGGTTGCAAGAAATGAGATTCGGACTAAATATTAGGAAGAACTTTCTGACAGCGAGAGCTGTTTGACAGTGGGACGGACTCTCTCAGAAGGTGATGGAGTCTCTTTCCTTGGAGGTTTTTAAGCAGAAGTTGGATGGCCATCTGCCATGCATGATCTAGTTGAGCTCCCTGCATTGTAGAGGGTTGGACTGGATAGCTCAGTTGGTTAGACCATGGTGCTGATAACACTCAAGGTTGCAGGTTCAATCCCTGTATGGACCAGCTGCATATTCCTGCATTGCAGGGGGTTGGACTAGATGATCCTCAGGGTCCCTTCCAACTCTACAGTTCTATGATTCTATGATTCTATGACTAGATGGCACTCAGGGTCCCTTCCAACTCTACAATGCTAGGATTCTATAAGTTTTAAATTACAGTTTCAATAATAAATCAGAAGCATGAATTATATCAATTGATGAGCGTGCGCTGTTTTTCCAATAAATGTTATCTGGTTTTGAACAGAGCCATTGCATACTTTTTCTCTTAGGCGGAGACAACTGTTGCACATTCCTACTACTTATTTTCCCATTGAGGCAAACTGGAGTTTTTTCTTCTAAGGAACTGCTCTTTTAATGAAATGCTATAAACTACTGCCACTCCTTTGAGTGCTGCTGGGAAGCTCCCTACAGCTGTCGCTAACATGGCCCACCTGCCCAGTCTGAACGAACCAGGTTATAACAGCTACAGCTACTTTCTCCATTACAGCACCGCTGCTGAATTTTGGCTTAGCAAAGAAACTACTGAACATTTTACTAGTGTAAAATGTGGAATAGTATACCAAAAAGAAAAAGGGAAAACTCGCAGAAAACAAACTCAGCTACTACTTAGCATGAGCCAAACGAAAACACAATCCAAGTCACGGCGAAGTCAATGGAAACTCTTCTTGGCTCCTGCTGCTGTACTTGGACAAAACCCTGCAAGTGCAAAATACATTTACGGCACAGAAGTATATTTTTTTTCATCCTCTTTGGTCATGTGTTTGATAATTTACCAGAAATTGACTGACTGACACTGTGGCTCATGGTCATTATTAGTTTGAATTAAGGTGGTTATTGAAGCCGCAACTGCTGGAATTACAAGTTTGGAAACGCAGACAGACTAATAACTCCAGCAGATGGACTGAGATTCAACCCAACCTCAAGGTGATGTTTTTAAAACCCAAAAAACAGTTTTAAGACAGAGCAGCTGTTTTTAATTTAAACCCTACACCGGCGTAATTTCAAGCAATTTCGGTTCAATTTCACCAGCCTTTCCTTGCATGCCTACTCCAGCTTCTTGCCTGTTATAATGATTACCCCCTTTTGAATCAGGGTTGCCTGGACAGGCCTCACATTTGCATTTCAAAAGCAAACACTCTCTTGGAGTGATGTCCACCAACTGACTCGCTCTTTTCTTGGTCCGTGAAGATTAATTCGACATTAATGTGATGAAACAGGCATTTCTCAATCTGTGGAGACACCAGCTTCCAAGCAACAGGAAGAGCTGGTGACTTCTTAACAAAACTGTAAATTATTTCGTGCCAAACAGCCACATGCTGCTTTGTGAATGATGGGCTAGTGGGAGAGGAGTGCCATGGATCTCCAAAGCCTGTCGGTGCTCCGAGGAAAACAGAAAGGACAGAGAAATATATCTAACAGGACTGAACCCGAAAGACTGAACCCATGTCATAAGAAGAGAAGAAGAGTTGGGATTTGATATCCCGCTTTATCACTACCTGAAGGAGTCTTAAAGCGGCTAACATTCTCCTTTCCCTTCCTCCCCCACAACAAACACTCTGTGAGGTGAGTGGGGCTGAGAGACTTCAAAGAAGTGTGACTGGCCCAAGGTCACCCAGCAGCTGCATGTGGAGGAGCGGAGACATGAACCCGGTTCACCAGATTATGAGTCTACCACTCTTAACCACTATACCACACTGGCTCTCAAGCAGCATTGTGGTGGCAAGGTGTGTTAGAATTTTGAGAACACAATTATTTTATAACACCGGTCCTAAAGGATCGACACTGGCTACATTTCCAAGCACAATTCAAAGCATTGGTGCTGACATTTAAAGCCTTGGCCCTCTATACTTGAAGGAGTGTCTCCACCTCCATTGCCCAGCCTGGACACGGAGGTCCAGCTCCAAGGGCCTTCTGGAGGTTCCCTCCCTGTGAGAAGTAAGGTTACAGGAAACCAGGCACAGGGCCTTCTCGGTAGTGGCGCCCGCCCCGTGGAACACCCTCCCTTCAGATGTCAAACAGATAACTATTTGACTTTTTGAAGACACCTGAAAACAGCCCTGTTCAGGGAAGTTTTAAATGTTTGATATTTTATTGTGTTTTTAATATTTTGTTGGGAGCCGCCCAGAGTGGCTGGGGAAACCCAACCAGATGAGCGGGGTATAAATAATACATTATTATTATTATTATTATTATTATTATTGGTTTATGTTTTACTGTGTTTTTAATATTTTGTTGGGAGCCGCCCAAAGTGGTTGGGGCGACCCAGTTGGATGGGCGGCATATAAATAATAATAATAATAGTTGTTGTTGTTGTTGTTGTTGTTGTTGTTAACTTCTATCTAGGGGTCTTCTATCTGGGGTCATTGCTTGGTCCTTAAAAGATTTGCACATGTCAATGCAAATGTATGGATGGAAATGTAGGTCTTTGGACAAATTGAGACGGTTGGGTGCATGGAGTTTCCTCGCCGCTCTGCTTTGCGGTATCTGCAGCAGCCCTGTTGTGTGTGTGTGGTGTGTGTGTGGTTTTTTTTTTAAGGTGCTTAAAATGAGCTCAGTAGTAAAACACCTGCTTTGCATGCAGAAGGTCCCAGATTCCACCACCGACATTTCCAGGGTAAGGGAGGAAGTAGGCAAACACTTCGCCTCCCTTCCCTCTACCTGTAGGAACTTCTTCACATAATGCACGCTAATCACTGAAGTCAGCTTTTCTTGGCACAAACATTTGATTGTAATTAAAGCACACACGGATGCTGTGTCCACCACCGGTCAAGGTATACACCCTCTTTTGCAATGACTCAGGCATTCTAAAAAAAGCACTCCCTAAGTCTAATTTGGAAAGAATAGAGAAAAGATCAAGGAAGAGGAATTTCCTGGTGATTAATGGGCAGGCGGGTGGAGCCATGTCTGGGCTTTAACCCTGCCCTTTCATGGGTCCCTCGGAAATGTCTCCTGGGCTTAGTTGTTTTTACTGCACGCTAGTCGTGAGGGATTGTCCTTCTGAGAAGGATCCCTCCGTCTCCCTCTTTCTACCCTGCCTTGTGGCTATTTCTGTGTGTGCCCAAAAAGATCAAGCTGACCTCCTTCTCTTCCTGCTTCTGCTTCGTTCTAGGTGTATATCAGGGCAGGGAGCTCTTTTTCACTTGAGGGCCACACTGCTGTGTGGGCAATCTTCCAGGGGCCACGTGCCAGTGATGGGAAGAGCCAGGGAAGAAAGTGGGCGTAGCCAGAGGCAAAAGTGGGCAGATCAGCAAATGCAGATTTCACCTTTGTGCAGTGGGCTGGCTTGTAACACATTCAGCCTCTCTCTCTCTCTCTCTCTCTCTCTCTCTCTCTCTCTCTCTCACTGGGCACTGTAATGCCCAGGAAAGCAAGAGGCATTACAGTGGTACCTCTGGCTATGTGCTTAATTCGTTCCGGAGGTCCGTTCTTAAGCTGAAACTGTTCTTAACCTGAGGCACCACTTTAGCTAATGGGGCCTCCCGCTGCCGCCGTGCAATTTCTGTTCTCATCCTGAAACAAAGTTCTTAACCCAAGGTACTATTTCTGGGTTAGCGGAGTCTGTAACCTGAAGCGTCTGTAACCCGAGGTACCACTGTATCTGAGTTCAAGGACACATTCCAGCCATACAAAAGCACTTGGATTGTGAAGCAGGGCAAGTGAGGGGTGTGGTTTTGAGGGCCAGAGAGAGAGAGGCTTGGTGCTTAGACCCAAGGTCCCCCACCCCTACTCTAAAACATAGTGGTTATTATCGTCATCATCATCATCATCATCATCATATTGCTCAGAAATGTACCGGGAGCCAATGTAGGTCTTTTAAGACCGGTGTTATATGGTCCCAGCAGCTGCTCCCAGTCACCAATTTGGCAGCCGCTTTCTAGATTAGTTGTAGTTTCTGAGTCACCTTCAAAGGTAGCCCCACATAGAGAGCATTGCAGTAGTCCAAGCGGGAGACAACCAGGGCATGTACTACCCTGGCGAGACAGTGCACAGGCAGGCAGGGTCTCAGCCGGCATACCAGGTGTAGCTGGTAGACAGCTGCCCTGGACACAGAATTAACCTGCGCTTCCATGGACAGCTATGAGTCCAAAATGATTCCCAGGCTGTGCACCTGGTCCTTTAGGTGCACAGTTACCCTATTCAGGATTATTATTATTTTAAAACCAACACATTATTATCATTGCTCTTGTAAACTACTCACCATCGACATACAGAGCATGTCACCAGTTGCCATAGGGTTGTATCCAACTAAGTTCTACTCAGAGTAGACCTATTAGAATTAATGGATCTAAGTTAGTTAGGCCCATCTATTTCAAGCTATCAGGAAACATCCCAGTCCTGAGGGTGAAAAGGTGATCCCAATGAACTTTGTGCTTAATAAAAAATAACAAACGCTTGCTATTCGGAGGAAAAAGCCAACTTTTAATATTTTCTTTCTCGTTACCACTCACACACAGAGAGAGAGAAAGAAACAAGTGTGTCTTTAATTCTCTCAACCACACTGATTAATCTACAGATCAAAACAATTCAGTCTTGCAGCCCTACTTGCAATGCTGCCGTGTCAAGAGAATGAGAGAACCCCAAGCGAGAGGGAGATCCACAACTACGAAAGAGGGGACCCTAAGAGACAAACCGGCCTATTTAAGTGCATCAGCTCTGAAAGCAGCATTCAGGTGTCAACCCAGAAAGAATCACCTGAAGGACACTTTGCCCATGAAAAAAAATAACCACCAGTGTCTGTGGGAAAACAGCAGAATTAACATGCACCCTGACACCAGATCTTTCTGTGCCAAGCAGTGTGGCGCAGGGCCAAGCAGGCTCTGTTTTCCTCCTTCAGACATGCCAGCGGACAAAGCCATAAAAGTTGCAAAAGGGGGAGAAGAGACTGGGGCAAGGGGGGGGAGAAATGTTGCATTTTAAAGATTCCTCCGCTCGACAAAGCTTGCCATTCTCTTTTGCTTTCTCTCCGAAGCCAGGAAATGTCCACTGAGTCAACATATAAAGCAGCTCGATAATGGCTTATTCATCAGCTCTTCATATTTGGAATTGACCTTAGCAGCTACCATGTTCAGAGCAGAGACGTTGCAGAATTGCCGCCTCCTACCAAGTCAGCAGGATTGAATGCAAATAAAGGAAAGAAGGAAGAGGAGATAAGATTTTAAAGAGAGAGACAGAGACGGGGAGTTGGGTGGGTAGGATTTGAAAGGTGGAGGCAGAGCAGAACAGCCCTAGCTCGAGTAACCCATCCCCAAATGCCTTTCTGGAGAAAACTGTTTTAAGCCAATAATATTGTATTATGGTCGGGTTACTCCCACCACCACCTGCTACCCTGTGAAAATATTCGGCAGACAGCAATGCACGCGGACTGAGCGGAGGGGGTGGAGCAGGAACCATAGACAGGCATCATAACTAAAGCCTTTCAAAGGATGTTAACGTTGGTGGCTGGGGCAGTAGCTACAGTAGGCAAAGGAAGTTGTGCCTGAACAGGAACGAAAAGGAGACATTTCTGAATATGTTGTCCTTTGGGGAAGGGTCATAGCTCAGTGCCAGAGCATCTGCCTTGCATGCAGAAGGTCCCAGGTTCCATAACCTGGGAACTCCCAGTAGGAGCGCCTCCTTTCTGAAACTCTGGATACACAATGTTGAGCTGGACACACCAGCAAGGGCAGAGAAGAAAACTGATTCAGATCACATCTCAAGGCAAAGTTGGCCCTTTCCGAAACAATACGCAAGCCAAAGGGCAGCCCACCTTTTAAAATACACGCGTCTCTGGATTTCCCCATGCAGTTCTACAGCCAAGGGAGGTGTATAAGAATGCATATACAGTGGTACATCCGGTTGCGCACAGAATCCGTTCCGGAGCTCTGGTCGGCTCCTGAGGTGTGTGTATCCAGAGGTGCCGCTTCTGCGCATGTGCGCGCGACGAAACCCGGAAAAATACTTCCGGGTTTGCTGTGCATGTATTCCAAAGGATACGTAACCAGAGGTGAACGTAAGTAAAGGTACCACTGTAATGGGGTAAAGTGTGAACATGCATGTAACAGTGACAATAACATACAAAGATGCATTCTATTAGGATTGTTATGGGGTTTTTTGTATCTTGGGCCAAATCACACACAAAGGAAGTATATCAGGAGAAATTTACACTAAAATGCCGGTGAAGTCATAGAACAGTAGATAAAGTGGGAAGGGACCCTTAGGAACATTTATTCCAACTCCCTGCAGTGCAGGAATATGCAGCCGTCCCGCAGGTTTCAAACCTGCAACCTGGGCATTATCAGCACCACCCTCTTACCAACTGAGCTATCCATGCAGGGTTAAACAAGTATGTGCCCATCCCTATGGACCAGTGGTCTGACTCAGTATAAGGTAGCTCCCTGTGTTTCTGGTGGGGGTGCAATTAATCATTTGGACACAATCCTTAGAATTCAGCCACGTCTGGCTGGATGGGTGTTGCACAGCTGTTAGGGTGGAAAAGAGACTCTGCGTCATTTAAAAGTGGACAGAGATGATTCTGTCCGGCAACAGCAACTATGCAGTTCTCAATACTTGCCTTTGGCTTAACAAGTGGGCATTTGGGTGATGATAATGAACCCAATTAAATAGTTCCACAAAGAGCACAGCTGGACACAGTGATGTACAGTGGTACCTCAGGTTACATAAGCTTCAGGTTACAAACACTTCAGGTTACAGACTCCGCTAACCCAGAAATAGTACCTCGGGTTAAGAACTTTGCTTCAGGATGAGAACAGAAATTGTGCTCTGGCGGCGCGGCGGCAGCGAGAGACCCCATTAGCTAAAGTGGTGCTTCAGGTTAAGAACAGTTTCAGGTTAAGAACAGACCTCTGGAACGAATTAAGTACATAGCCAGAGGTACCACTGTATGTAGGTGTGCCATCATAAACTGCCTTGCTGGCAAGTTAAAGCCCTCCATGACATTTATTTTTTTACAGATGCATTGTTATCCCATCTTTCAGTCCAGATACCCTTGATATGGCCTGCACCAACACCCTTCAGTATTAAAACTAATCAGACAAAGAAAAACACACTGCCAACTTTGCAAACAACAATAGCAGAGCAGAACTAAAACCTGAGAATACAAAATTTGCAGGACCATAAAGCAAGAAACGTCACGCTGGCCACGTGACCCGGAAGTGTCTTTGGACAGCGCTGGCCCCTGGCCTCTTAAGCGAGATGGGCACGCAACCCCAGAGTCGGTCACGACTGGCCCGTACGGGCAGGGGTACCTTTACCTTTACCTTTAAAGCAAGAAAGGTACTGGACTTCATTTGCCCCAGGCCAAATGGTTGGTGATCAAAGCCACATCTTAGCTGTTCAGTGAAAGGCAAGCCGCTTAGAGGCTGGGTGGGTCTCTCTGGGGAGGGCATTCCATAAACTAGACAGAGTAACTGAGAAAACCCTTTATCTGGTCTCTACCCAGCACCCTTCAGATAGCAGCAGGGGCATACAGCAAAATTTCCCTTGATGAGCCAAGTGCACCAGCAGATTCACAAGGAAAGAATGAATGAGCAACTGACCACAAGATGGGAAGTGGTCTTAAAACTGAGTCAGGTCACTGGTCCATCTGTTGTCTACACTGACTGGCAGTGGCTTCTCCAGGGTTTCAGGCAGGGAATCTTTCTCAGCTCCTGTCTGGAGATGCCAGAGATTGTGCCCAGGACCCCAAAGCAAATGCTCTCAGCTACTAGTTGGTCCTGGGAAAACTGGCCTCTGTCCTGTTGCCATTTCTCTGCCCTGCTCCATTCCATTGGCTGCCACTGGCAAGGTCAGGGTTACTGTCCATGGATGAAGATTACTATACGGAGAGTAGGGAGAATTCAACGAAGGTTTGCTATTGCCTGCAGAAACACCATATTAATTAATGTCCGGATCTCCATGAAGCTCCTTTTTACTGGAAACATGGCTGAAAAGTCCTCCACAAAGGAAAGCTTGGTTTAATCCATCCCAATAGCCAGGGCGTTACTCCACTTAACATCATTTTCAAGAAGCCATTTCTGTGATATCTTGCATAGGGATGTTGCAGGATTCTGACAAAAACAGAAATGGGAGCGGAAATGTTCGCTTGTCCATCGCATGCCCTGAACAGAAATCAATCTAGTGAATGCAGTTTGCATTTGCCCTTGTTGTAGCTTTCAGTCCACAAACTGACTACATTTCTCCCCCTCCTGCACCCATTTTCATTGTATTGACGGATAACAGTTTTTGGTGGATGATGAAACTGCAGCAGAATGAAAACAGTGAAGTACGCAGGATGGAATGAAAAACAGTGCCTTCTTACATCCTTAACCTTGAAGAAAGGATTGGAGGGAGGAGCTCTGCTTCTGACCATTGCCTTTGGGCAGTCTCTAAAAGACGGGATGGATCGATACCATTGGTAACACGAGGTTTCTCTCTCTCTCTCTCTCTCTCTCTCTCTCTCTGTGTGTGTGTGTGTGTGCGTGTCTGTCTGTCTGTCTGTCTGAAGCTTTGACTACATAGGGATATCTCAAATGCATTTTTGAATATTTAATCGACATGTATACTGCAATATTCAAGAGAGCATCCCAGCCTCCATTAGCATTCTCAAATCTCAAAAGAGTTGTTTACCATAGTGTCAGGGAACTGCCATCAGTGCCGGAGGGAGAGAGCAAAATCCAGAGGGATTCCGGAGAGCGTCCCGGGAGTGGGAGAGGCAGCCAATCTTCTGGGGAAGAGAATCAGCATAGCACCAGTGGAGGGGGGGGCAGATGGGGGAAGCGGCGAGGCGGTCCCATGACTCCTTGCCGGGGACCAGCGGGGAAAGTAGAGGTCCTCCACTGCCTACGCCCTCCTTGCGCAGAAGGCTTTCGCGCAGAGACAGTAGGAGGAGACTAGGCGTCAAAGAGCTTCTTTGCTGGAAGAAGTTTAAGAAACGCCCACTGACGGATTCTGCCAGCGATTGAGACAGCCACGGGTGAGTGGCTGTCCGGACAGAAAAGGTTCACTCAGGCAATCCAGCCAGGTGTTTGCACCGGCTTATGCACGAGCAACCCCTAGAACCATTACACATAGTAAGGAAGCTGCGCTAAGAAGAAAAATGCATTGATCACACACACCAAATTAAGGGGCTGTGATTGACAGCAATGGTCAGCTTGATTGACAGCAACGGTCAGCTTTTGTGAGCGCTCCTGCCTGAATGCTTGCAACATCTGTAGATGTTTCTGCTTCATGCGTGAACAGGGAACAGAAGCCCACGTATGCAACAGCGACATTTAATTTGCCTTTCAGTGACACCAGCTAACTGGGTTTAGTCCAGAAAGAGGAGTAAGCAGGATGTCCTAGCTGCACCATCCATAAAAGGGGAAGCGCCAAGAAAACTTGACATTCTCAAAACTTTCTGAAGTCCAAGTGATCTGTAAGATGTGGCACTTGTCGGAAGTGAATGCACACTAGATTTACACACCCGGATACATCACCTTTCCCCTTCTAGATATCAAAGGAGCCTGTGGTGGGAACTGTTAGCTCCCAGCATAGTTAAGAACGTATCGGCATTTCCAGCGTAAACCTCAATTTTAAGGGGTTTATGAATCACATGTTTTAGATTACATCTGGATGAGGCTGAACTGCTTGGAGGAAGCTGTCATCCCAGATGTGAATTTAAAAGCCAGCCATACTGATTTGTTGTGCTACATGTTGAGCATGCAAAAGAGAAGCTTTGGGTACTTAAAAAGAAGCTTGAGGTTGACATTCTTCGGGGCGTTTGTGGATTCTTTTTATGTTGCAAGGCTGGGAAAGGTAGCCCAAGTAGGGATCAGTCACCCAGGTTTTGCAGACCACCAAACCACATATGATGTGGAGGAGAATGTTTTCATGCGTTCATGAACTCATCAAATCCCATCCCTTTGGTTCCATCATCTTTTTGCCCCCTTTACCTATTGCTAAAATTTCTTTCCATGTTCCAGTTACCTCTCACATTGACTTGCACATGGTGGACATGGTTTCTGCCCCCTGCTCCAATTGGGCAGTACAGCCCATGTATGCTTCTGAAATCCTTTTAATCTATATTCACTTTAGTTTCTTTTATTCCAAACCAAACTTGGGTCTCCTGCTGTTTTTGGACTACAACTCCCATCATTCCTAGCTAGCAGGACCAGTGGTCAGAGATGATGTTTGATGTTTTACTATGTTTTATATATGCTGTAAGCCACCCAGAGCGGTTGGGGAAACCCAGCCAGATGGGTGGGGTGTAACAACAACAACAACAACAATAACAACAACCACAATTCCAACCATGAGCTGTTTCCAACAAAGTTATACTCAGAGCAGACCCACTGAAATAAATAAGCCTAATTAATAGGCACAAATTAATAGGCATGCCGAATGCCTGCAGACCTTCCAAGTGTCCCTATTTTGCAGGGACTGTCCCGGATTTACAGAAGCCGTCCTGGTTTCTGATTTGATCCTGGAATGTCCCGCTTTTCCTGTGGATGCCCCTATTTCCGTTGGAGAAATATTGGAGGGTATGCACTTATTCATTTCTATGGGTCCATACGTGAGTAGGATGTGCTGGACACAAGGGCGGAGCTCCTCTAGGGCCTAATGAACTTAAAGAGACCTGCTCCCAGGTGAGTGGAGTTGGCACTGCCGCCTTAGTTTGTTTGTATTGAACAAAAGGATGACTGCACGGATCACTGGGAACTAGGGGAGGGGGGAAAGGAAGCTGAGAGGAGATCGCTGCCACAGCCGACTCAAAACATGGGTGACCGTGGAGGTTTTGCAGCACAGCCTTTGTAGCTCCTTCTGGACAGCCTTCCCAGTCTTTGTTACTAATTAATCAGGCTGTGTTTCTGCAAGAGATTACCAGGCCTGATAGCAAAGTGTGCCTAAGGTGGGCCTTTGGCTCCATTCATCCCGACAGAAGACATTTACCCAGAAGTTCTCACGCCTGGTGTCAGAGCTGCTTCCAGATCCTAGCTCACAGAGGATCACGCTAGCCAGCGATCATTAAATAAAAGTCTTTATTGAGTTACAGTTTCCATTCTCAAGCTGCTGCGTGCAACTCTACGTCTCATGGTTAGATCGGCGAAGCTCCATCTGAGTCTCCGCCCCTTGTACACCAACTTAATATCCTAGCCTTGCTCCACCTTTTCCGCCTGACTGTTCTTCTCTGGGTCCCTCTGCCCCCCGGGGTCTCTTCCTTCCGGGATTCCTCTGACGCTGACGCTGACCCCCCTGACTCTTCTCCCTCCTTTCGGCGGGCTTTAGGACCTGGCTCCCTTTCCGGGCTGCCTACTGCGCCACCTTCCTGTGCATTTGAACTTGGCACGCGCGCCCAACCTTCCACCTTCCGTCTGACCGTTTCTTCGCTCCCCGATGGAGGTGTGGCCACTCCTGACTCGTGCCCTCCCCCCTGTTGTGAGCTGCCAGCGCTTGATCCCTGGCGCCCTTCCTCTTCCCTGCTCTCTGGCGGTGACGCTGGTCCTGATTTCCAACTGCTCCCCTCTGAGTCCCCTCTGGCTCTATCTTCCTGGGGTGTCCCCCTAGGCTCCCCCCTTGCCCTGGCCACTGGTGCTCCTTTCTGTGAATCTTCTGATTCACTGGAAAGACTCGGAGATCTCGGGTCGTCGTCATCACTCATCTTTTCTTCTGCCTCCTCTCCCTCGCTCTCTGTTTCCTCCCTTGCCCTTGCCTCTGCTCCTGAACCCCTGACATCCATCCCCCCCTCGAAGCCCCCTCTTCCCCCCTCCCCTCCTTCCGGTGCGGGATCTGGGTGCTGCCGTGTCAGGGGGACGAATGTCGGATACAGTTCGCTTCCCGTGGCGGGCCGCCATCCGAAGTCTTCCGGTTCTTCCTCCCTGCTCTCGTTGACGACGGTCACCTCCGCTTCCATCTCTGTGCCGCCGTGCTCGAAACCCGGGTCGTCCCCGAAAACGTCCATGTCCGTCTCTCCCTCGTTGCCTTCTGGAGACGTTGCTCGTCCTGGACCCTCCAGCCACCTTCTGCGGAACTGCTCCTCTGGTCGATCATCCCACCAATACGAGGGTTCTGAAGCAGATCCCGAGGGTGACCCCTCTGGGGAACGGGCGTCTCGTGTCGGTTCCTCGTCCGAGTCGAACCCCCGGAACGTGCTGGCTGAAAGCGTGGGCGTGAAAAGCCAGTCGTCGAAAAAGTCTGCTGGCATTGGCCTATGTGGGAAGAGGGCATGAAACTCTTCTTTGAGCAGAGGTTCGTCTAAAGCGTAGCCCGGCACCCAGCTGTTGGCACTGGCCGGGGTGCCCTCCTTGGCGAGAAGGTATTCTACCCCCTCTTCCCCCCATCTGGAGTCCAAAATCTCCGTGACTTCGTTGATGCGCTCCTCCTGTGCCACTCCCCCTTGCCCGGTTCTCTCTCGGAGCGGACCCGGTGCCGTTCCTGGTTCCTGAAACCTGTGAGGTGCCTTGTAGGGAGTGAGCACCGATCTGTGGAACACCGGATGCATTCTGGAACCCTCCGGAAGAGCCAGCCTGAAAGCCACCGGGTTGACCTGTTCGTCGACTTGGTAGGGCCCCAGTTGTTTATGCCCTAGTTTCTTCTTCGCCAACGACCTGGCCGGCACTGCGTGGGCTGCTAACCAGACCCAGTCTCCCACATGGATCTCTTCGCCAACCCTTCTGTGTTTGTCCGCTTGTACCTTGTATGCGTGTTTAGCCAGCTCCAGGTGCCGCCGCAGCTGATCGTGGACCTCCTGCAACTCCGACGCGAACGCATCTGCTGTCTGCGGCTCCCCCTCCCCCATTCTTTCCAGTCCCGGGAAGGTTCTAGGGTGCCTCCCGTTGTTGGCGAAGAACGGCGTGACCCCCGTGGACACGTGCTTCGTGTTGTTGTAGGCGAACTCGGCGAGAGGCAGGTAATCCACCCACGTCGCAGGCTGTTGATTCGCATAACATCTCAGGTACTGCTGCATGATGGCATTGACCCGCTCCGCTTGCCCGTTGGTCTGCGGGTGTCTAGCCGACGCCAGGTTGATCTTGACGTTCAGGAAGCCCATCAGCCTCTGCCAGAAGTTTGAGATGAACTGTCGCCCTCGGTCGGACAGAATAGACCGCGGCAGACCGTGAACCTTGAACACGTGGTCTATGAACAGTTTGGCGGTTTGTTCCGCCGTGGCCACCTTCGCACACGGAATGAAATGTGCCATCTTGGAGAACAAATCCACCACCACCAGCACAGCCGTCTTGCCCCTCGAGCTGGGCAGATCCGTGACAAAGTCCAGGGCCACTCTCTCCCATGGCTCGAACGGAGTTTGCAGCGGTTCCAGCAGTCCGGCCGGCGGTCTGTGCACTGGTTTGGACCTCTGGCAGGTGTCACACCTCGCCACGTAGTCCGCGACTTCCCCTCTCATTCCGGGCCACCAGAAGTCTCTGGCTACTAATTCCACCGTCTTCTCCTTGCCAAAGTGCCCGGCAGTGGGCGCGTCGTGCAGCTGCTGCAGTACCTTGGCGCGAAGTTCGTCTCCCGGCACGTAGATGGCCCCTTTACGGATGAGCAAACCATCTCGCAGCTGGAACTCGTCGGTCGCTGCCGTGCCCCTGTGCACCTCTGCCATCTTTGCTTGCGCGAAGGAGTCATCCTGCAACGCTCGTCGCACCGCATCCAGGTCAACTGTCGCCGCCGCGCACGCCCACACTGTCGGTGCGAAGATGTGCCTGGCTGCCGCTGGCGTTGCCTCCTCCAGATACTGTGGCTTACGGGAGAGAGCATCCGCCATGATGTTGGTGTCCCCCGGGACATACTCTATTCGGAAGTCGAAATTCGCAAAGAACTCAGCCCAACGTATCTGCCTCTGGTTCAGGAACTGTGCCGTGCGCCAGTGCTCTAGATTCTTGTGGTCCGTGCAGACCTGCACCGTGTGCTTGGCGCCGATCAGGAAGTGCCTCCACGCTTTGAACGCTGCATGAATGGCCAGCAACTCCCTGTCCCAGATGGTGTAGTTCTGTTCGGACTTGCTGAGCTTCCTTGAGTAAAACGCTCCCGGCCTCCAAACCCCCTGCGGGTCTTTCTGCAGCAGGACTGCTCCCACGGCTCTGTCCGAAGCGTCTGTCTCCACCCTCATCGGCCTGCTGGGGTTGACATGAAGCAGCTGCTCTTCCGACGCGAAGAGACGCTTGAGTGCCTGAAAGGACTGCTCCGCCTGCTCTGTCCAGATGAACTTCTTTTTCTTGGAGCTGAGCGTGTCCGTGATGGCCGCTGTCTGCATCGCAAAGCCTTTGATAAACTTGCGATAGAAGTTCGCGAAGCCGACAAACCGTTGGACCTCCTTCCGGTTGCGTGGGCTTTTCCAATCCAACACTGCTCGGACCTTGGCGCTGTCCATGGCGAGCCCTTTATCAGACAACTTGTAGCCCAGGAAATCCACCTCGGTCACGTCGAATTGGCACTTCTCCAGCTTGGCGTAAAGCCTATGTTGCTGTAGCCTGCTCAGCACTTCCTTGACGTGTCTGTCATGCTCCTGCTGCGATTCCGAAAAGATCAGGATGTCATCCAAGAAACAGACGCACGTCTTGTAGAGGAGCCCCGCCAACACGTGATGCATGAAAGCTTGAAAAACGTGGGAGCCATTTTGCAATCCAAAAGGCATAACTCTATATTCGTAGGTGCCCAGGGGCGTGAACATGGCTGTCTTCCACTCATCTCCCTCCCGCATGCGAATGAGGTTGTATGCCCCTCGCAGGTCCAACTTGGTGAACACTCTGCCCTTCCGTACCTTTGCGAGGAGGTCGTCGATTCGGGGCATGGGGAAGTCCGATGGCTTGGTCACACTGTTCAAGATGCGAAAGTCCACTACAAGTCTTTTTTGGGGCGTGTCCCGCTTCTTAACAAAGAATACCGGACTGCCCCCCGCTGCCTTGGACTCTCGGATGAAACCGCGCTCCAAATTATGATCTATGAACTCTTTGAGTTCCTGCAGTTCGTCCTCAGACATGGAATACAGCTTCCCTTTGGGCAGCGCCGCCCCCGGCAGCAGGTCAATTTTGCAGTCATATGGTCTGTGGGGGGGTAGCCTGTCTGCCTCTTTCTCGCAGAAAACCTCCAAAAATTCTGCGTACTTGTGGGGAACCGCTTGCAGCGTGCCTAGCTGCAGCTGTGACTCCTCTTCCCCTCCTTCCTGCCTGGGCACGATGCAGTGTTCAGCGCAAAAGGAAGAGCCGAAGGTCAGCTGCCTCTGGTACCAAGCCAGCGTCGGGCTGTGCTTGTCCAGCCAACTCATGCCCAATACAATGGGCGTGTCCGATAGTTGAGTGACATTGAAGCTGATGATTTCCCTGTGATTCCCAAGTCGCATCACCATTGGTGGCGTCTGCTTCACCACTTGCCCCCCTAGCAGCTCCCTGCCATCCACCGTGACAACCTGCAGGGGCAGCGTGGCAGGCAGCAACTGTATAGCGTGCCGGTCGACAAAGTCCTGCCCTATAAAGTCCGCATTGCTTCCGGAGTCAATGGTGATTGGCACGTCCATGGTGATTCCATTGGGCAGCTGGAGCGACGCGGTGAGCCTCACTACCGGTTTGGGCGGGAGGGGGTCCATGGGCTGTAAAATCTCTGGGGACTGCTTCACTGACACGTCTGGCTGGGCCCCAGTGCCTCTTCCTCCAACCAGACTCCTTCGTTTCCCTGCTGTGGTTGTCCTTGCTGCGTTGCTGCAGTTACCATTGCTGAGGCTGCAGTGTGCTTGTGGAGCCTCTGGGGACACTCTTTCGCCATATGCTGTGGATCATCGCAGATGTAACACTTCCTGTTCCCTCTAGGAGGCTTCGCTTTCACTGCTGCCGGTGCTAGGGCTCTGGCTGCTGACTGAGCCCTTGCACCTCCAACCTCCATAGGTTCCGCTCCTCCTCCTGGCGGAGGCGTGGATTGCGCACGCGCTGCTTCTCTGGGAAGGAAGGAGGAGCCCCTGGCTGGTTCGCGCCCTCCACGCCCTTCGTCCCTGCTCCACGGACGTCCTTCCAGCCGCACCCCCACCGCCAGCGCCCTCTGAACGATCTCCTGCGTGGTCCGGGGTCTCTCCCCCCTCGCAATTTCATCTTTAACCGAGCCGTGCAATCCCTCCCAAAACAGGTCTCTTACAGGAGCCGAATCTCTGTCCCATTCCAGGGCACTGACCAAAGCGAAAAAGCGGGCATGGTACTGCCTTACGCTGGCCCTCCCTTGCTTCAGTCCATGTATCTCCTGCCGAGCAAGATCCACGTCAATGCTTGATAAAAAGCACCCATCCATCGCTTTAATAAAGGCATCCGCATTTTGGAGCGCCGGATCCTTATCTCTCCACAAATTGCGCAGCCATGCTTTAGCATCTCCATGCAAATGGGACATGATGAATCCCACCTTCTCTTGCTCATCTCTAAAGTCTTTGTTCAGCAGTTGCAGTGCACACATTACATCTGCTCTAAAGTTGGGGTACTGTTGCAAATTCCCATCGAAGTGAGAGACCAGACCGCCTGTTCGTCTCCCCAACCCAATCCCCTCCGGTTTGGGTGTCAGTTGCCCTTGCTTCGTAAGCACTTCCAACCTGACCTGGAGATCCCTGTAGGCGGCAGCTGCGTCCTCCTCTCTCTTCCTGGATGCAAGAGCCTCGGCATTCAGTCGTGTCACTGCTTCTCTGAGTTCCACTATCTGCTGTTCGGCCGTCATGTTGTCTGCCGTTCGTGAGCTCGCTAGTAGGCACCCGCTTTCTCTCCTCTCCGCGAGGACGTAGATGCCCACAATCTGGAGATGGAGCTTACTGTCAGAGCTGCTTCCAGATCCTAGCTCACAGAGGATCACGCTAGCCAGCGATCATTAAATAAAAGTCTTTATTGAGTTACAGTTTCCATTCTCAAGCTGCTGCGTGCAACTCTACGTCTCATGGTTAGATCGGCGAAGCTCCATCTGAGTCTCCGCCCCTTGTAAACCAACTTAATATCCTAGCCTTGCTCCACCTTTTCCGCCTGACTGTTCTTCTCTGGGTCCCTCTGCCCCCCGGGGTCTCTTCCTTCCGGGATTCCTCTGACGCTGACGCTGACCCCCCTGACTCTTCTCCCTCCTTTCGGCGGGCTTTAGGACCTGGCTCCCTTTCCGGGCTGCCTACTGCGCCACCTTCCTGTGCATTTGAACTTGGCACGCGCGCCCAACCTTCCACCTTCCGTCTGACCGTTTCTTCGCTCCCCGATGGAGGTGTGGCCACTCCTGACTCGTGCCCTCCCCCCTGTTGTGAGCTGCCAGCGCTTGATCCCTGGCGCCCTTCCTCTTCCCTGCTCTCTGGCGGTGACGCTGGTCCTGATTTCCAACTGCTCCCCTCTGAGTCCCCTCTGGCTCTATCTTCCTGGGGTGTCCCCCTAGGCTCCCCCCTTGCCCTGGCCACTGGTGCTCCTTTCTGTGAATCTTCTGATTCACTGGAAAGACTCGGAGATCTCGGGTCGTCGTCATCACTCATCTTTTCTTCTGCCTCCTCTCCCTCGCTCTCTGTTTCCTCCCTTGCCCTTGCCTCTGCTCCTGAACCCCTGACACCTGGCCTGGCTGTTTTTGTGTGTGTTTGAACCAAAGGGGTCTCTCTCAGGTTAAGATGGCAAGCAGTTGAGAGCACACACCATTCCTTCGTTCCTTCCAGTGTTGGCCACACAAATCAGCAGTAGTGGATCAGCTTGCATTATCATTCTAAGCAGAGGTTTTTAACTGAGCAGGCTGTAAGGCAACATGAAGCATCCAGGCCAAGAGGCAAGCAAAACCAACATGCAACAGCAACAAAAAATATATATAAATCTGAGGCATTCTGGAGCTTAACACCGTCATCTGCCCCAGCTGCAACAAAACAAGTCTCTCCCTTGTCGTTCTCTACAGCAGGCGCTGTAACCCCAAAGGTGAACTCCTTCATTGTCTCCCGAGACAAATGGATGCCATGATGATGAAGAAGAAGAGTTTGGATTTGATATCCCGCTTTATCACTACCCTAAGGAGTCTCAAAGCGGCTAACATTCTCCTTTCCCTTCCTCCCCCACAACAAACACTCTGTGAGGTGCGTGGGGCTGAGAGACTTCAGAGAAATGTGACTAGCCCAAGGTCACCCAGCAGCTGCATGTGGAGGAGAGGGGAAGTGAACCCGATTCACCAGATTACGAGTTCACCGCTCTTAACCACTACACCACACTGGCTCTCACTCACTCACTGGCCCTCACATGAACCTCACTCAAGCCTGGATTTGGTAAATCACTAAAATAATATGCATGTTACTGTGATTTATGAAGCAGAGTGTTATTATTTTTTCTTTATGTGGTAAAATGTTTTGGCTTCTGCCTCCATCAGCTGCTCTGATAAAAATGATGTTGTTTCCAAGATGGCAGTGAAAGAGTTTTGGGGATGAGATGCTCAGGTGGTCTTCATCTGATGAAGCTAAGAGATGCTGGTCCTATGTGCCAGGTTGAGGCCATGTGGTGTTTGTGTGTCCAGCATGTTGTACACCCAGGAATAATAATAATAATAATAATAATAATAATAATAATAATAATAGGAATTTTAGTTACATTTCTTATTTTTCTGTTGGGTACTTTATTTTTATTAGATTTATTTTCTCTTAAGCCACCTTCAGCCATTGGGCAGGAAGAGAAACAAATAAATCCGCACTTAAAAATCTGCACCTGTTCTCATTTAAGGATTAGATATATTAATCACTGCAATCGATTAGAAAGTTAAATGGCGCAATTACTCAGCACTTCAGGGCTCCAGACGTTTTACCCATGGCCTGCAATTTAAGTAGAGGGAACTGGTTGTCAGCATCCACAACTGACCAAAATCCATGTCAGAATTCCTATCTGATGTGAATGTTGTGAAGACAAGCATGGAAAACCTTTGATGGCTTTGCTCAGCCATCTCCAACATGGTGCCCTCCAATGGTTTTGCACTACAATTCCCATTAGCTGCAGGCAGCAAGGTCAGTGGTCAGGGGCGATGGAAGCTGGACTCCAAAATATATAGGGGGCACCAGGTTGGGATTAGACTGGATTAACTGAATTGGATTAGTTTAATGTCGCAGAGGGGCATAGCAGGCAGAAAGTGCTCAGGCTGCCATTGGCTGAGATGCTCTAAGGGCCTTTGGCTCCTTTAACTCAGTGGAAAACTGGGTCTCTATAAATTACATGAACTAATCTGGCATCGTCCCCTTGCTTCCTTTTTAATTGCACCCTCCTCCATCTCCATAACGTTGCTTGAATGGTTTCCCATCAACAAGATGGCACTTAGCCCAACTGCTAATCCAGCATGAAGTTCTCAACATGCAACCGATATCAGGGGGTTGGGGAGGGGAGGGAGGGGCAGCTCTCTCAGCATACCGAGAGGAGTTCCATGACATAACTCCAGACCATATATGGTGCTTGCTGACGAGAACTAGAGCCAAAGGATCTGATACGGGGGAAGCGTGGGAGCTGAAGAAGCCAGGATGGGCTGCCACAGCTGTGGACTACGGCATTCTCGGGCAGCTGAATCAGTCCAGCTCCCTCCTTGACACTGTGCTACTAAAGCTAGCCTTGGGAGAGGCCTCAGGTTGGAGTTCCTGAGAACAACTCCCACTCTGAAGAACCGTCTGCGGATAACATCCCACGAGGCCAGCTCGACACCTTAGCCTTAAAAAATACAAGAGAGCAGGAAGCTGGGAGCACAAGAACCAACTCCTAGGGGCTCCCACAATAAAATATTTGTGGTGGCTAGGCCCCCGCAAAATTGATGAGCATTCCCATTCAAATGGTGTGTGTGCACTGCGTCATGTGATCGGTTGTGTGGGGCTGGGCTTACCTGGGCCCACACAATATTTTATTCAAGTTGGCACCCCTGGCTGGGAGACCTTGTGATGTGTGGCTACTTGCTCAGAGTTCAGTGGGTTTAATTTCTCCAGCACTCCCTTCCTTGCGCTGTCATCCCCTCCTTCCAGTCAATTCTTGATTGACCTAGAACAGGGATGGGGAAGTTTTCGCCCTCCAGATGTTGTTCCAGTCAGCATATCCAATTGTCAGGGACAAAGGGAGGTGTAGTTCTGCAACATCTGGTGGACCTGGTTCCTGTCTAAGGCCTCACACCATATATTTAGAGCACCGATACCACTTTAAACAGTCATGGCTTCCCCCAAAGGATTCTGGGAGCTGTTGCTTGTGCTGAGAGTTGTTAGGAAAGCCCATGTTCCCTTCACAGAACTACAATTCCCAGAGTTCCCTGGGAAGATGGATTGGCTGCTAAAGCACTCTGGGAAATGTAGCTCTGAGAGGGGAATAGGGGGCCTCAAACCCCCTGTGGTAACAAACCACAGCTCCAGGATCCTTTTTTTGGGGGGGGGGAGCCATGACAGTTTGAAAGCACTGATACCACTGTAAGGTATGGTGTGAATGTGGCCTTAGAATTTCCCACCTGCAATTCCATCAAATATGCTCAATACAGTGGTACCTCTAGATGCGAACGGGATCCGTTTTGGAGCCCCGTTCGCATCTAGAAGCAAACGTAACCTGTGTCTGCGCGTCTGTGCGTGCGCGGGTCACGTTTTGGCGCTTCTGTGCATGTGTGTGACGTCATTTTAAGCATCTGCGCATGCGCAAGTGGTGAAACCCGGAAGTAACACGCTCCATTACTTCCGGGTTGCCGTGGAGCGCAACTCGAATGCACTCATCTCGAAGCACATTCAACCCGAGGTATGACTGTACACTTGCTGTGTAATAGTAACACACACACTTTCCAAAAGGCTGTGGCTCAGCGGTACAGCACATTTTTTGCAAGTAAAAGGTCTTGTGTTCAGTCCCTGGCATTTCCATCAGGAGGCGAGTGATGAGAGAGACTCTTCTTGTCCTGGAGCTGGTGCCAGTCACAGCATACAATATTGGGCAGGACATGTTATAAGCCAGCTTCCTATGTCCCTAAGTCATTATAACAAGAAGCGGATAGTAAATTCAACGAGGCTGCATTCCCACAACACTTTATCCCATTTCCCCGAAGTTTCCTTACGTGATCATTTTTGTGCTTTATGTGGTCTTTCACATGCCATAAAAGGTACTTCTGGGAATCTAGTGGAAGTTTAAGGAATGAGGAAAAGGGAACATTCTATTTGGTTATATGGGTTTATTTTGTGGGAAGCTGTGGGACTCAATCTGAATAATGTTTAAATCAATAGCCTGGTTTTATTTCCTTGGGGTGGGTGGGGGGAATTAAATGTAATGATGACCCAAATAAATGGGGCAGGTTTGTAGAGGGAGAGGAGGTCCACTTATGTGGCCAAATGTAAAGGGGTTTGCTCAGGAACATTATTAGGACTGAGGACTGGACCAGTTCCTTGCCCTCAGGGACCATGGCATCTAGAACAACGGTTCTCAACCTGTGGGTCCCCAGATGTTGTTGGACTGCAACTCCCATCATCCCCGAGCTCTGGCCTTGGTAGCTAGGGGTGATGGGAGTTGTAGTTCAACAACATCTGGGGACCCACAGGTTGAGAAAGGCTGATCTAGAAGAAAGGTGCTGCTTTGCTTCCTGTTGGCTCAGGTTGCAACCCATTTGCCTCGCAGAGCTTACTGGAAGCCAGGAAGAAGAGGCTCCTACCTGCTTAACTCTGCCACTTCGTTGGCATATTAGTCTTCCCTAACCCAAGTGCCTGGCCATTGGCAGCACCGGCTGGGACTGATAATCTGCCAACATCTGGAGAGCACCAGGTTGGACTGCATTTCTGTGATGACGGCACTGGTTCTGATACCTACAAAAGATTCCATTTTTAACCTGTGACGTCTGCCAAGGCTGAGGGCAACCCCTTCCCTTTCTCGATGCCATGGGATTCCCCCAGGTGGAGGGAAGAAGACATGAAGATGCTTCACTCTGAGCCAGACTCTTGCGTCCAACCAAATTCACAACTGTCTACTCTGACCGCTTCAGGATCTCAAGCAGAAATATGTCCCAGTTGTGCTTATCAATATCCTTTTCAACAGTTCGTGCTGGGGACTAGAACTGTGACCGTCTGCATGAAAAGCAGGGGACCGCTTCTGCTTCCATTTCCTAAGGGCAGGGGAGGAAAATCACCTGTGTGATAGCCGCTACACCAGACCTGCATAACTAAAGCAACATGTGTTGGGTCCATGAACAACAGCTCTTCAGACAGCTGTTTCTCTGCAGGGAGGATGGAGATTGCTTTATGGCAGGGTGGAGACATCGGCTGTTTGAATCTGTCCCACCTCACTGCCCCACCCACTGTTCACTAACATTATATATGGGGTTGCTTTATAGCCGAACTGGAAAACTAGCAAGACCCAGCTAAATATATAGCCTGACTCTTGAAAACAAATACCTTAAAAGCACACATACCAATGAAATCAGAAAGGCAAAAATCTCCTGAGTGTTGTGTACACACACACACACACACACACACACAGTGGTGATAGTTTATGATATGGCTGCAAATTTGTTTTTTGTTTTTTTGGGGACTGTGCATCTGTTACGAGGTTCACTTGCCAAAATATAATTCTTTATGGCAACAAGCGTTGCACGGCGCTTAAGGTTCTGCACCTCAGTGCCAGGAATCTCAAATGGGATAATTCCATGACCTTGAAAATCCAGCAGATGCATTCCACATCTGCCCAGGCTGGGAAAGCCTGATGTTGTTGTGTGAAAAAGCAGGGTGGGAAACAAGATCTCAAAAATGTCTGAAGGAAGACAAGGGAGGGGGAGGGGAGAACTGACAGGAGGTTTTTAAAATACTCCCCCCCCCCCAGCCTTTGTTCACTAGTTTTCACAGATCAAACTGCAAACCTGTTACACACTGGGAACATAGGAAACTTCCGTATACTAAGGTCAGATTATTTGTTTACATAGCCCAATATGCAGCAAGTGTCCAACAGAGGTGCACACAACAACCTGTATATTTTGTTCAGTGTTTTGAATGCATTCAGTCTGAGATCTGTTCCATCCCATTTAAATCATGCATTTAAATTAGGTGCACATTCCCCTAAAATGCACATTCTGAATGCATTCCCCTAAAAATATGTTTTATTTCTGTGCCTTTTCTCCTAAAATACACGTTTTTGTATGCATTTTCACTTTGAAAACACGTTTCCGCGCATTGAACCAAACTGCACCTGATCCTTTTAACTGGCGATGCTGAGGACAGGTGCTTCAGGACGAGAGCGGAGAGGCACTTGTAGGGCACACAGGTGACTTCGATCACACACTGTTGAATAAGTGTGTGTGTGTCAGGCCATGGGGAATCCAGAAACCCAGGAGAGCAGGGGGAAATATTTTACCTGTCTTGAATAAGACTCTCAGACCCAATGAATGAGCCAATCCCCTCACCACAAGTCAACCTAAGGCAGAGATGGGGGAAACTCATCCCCTCCCACGTTTTCTGATTTTTTGTCGATTATTTCAAATCTTTGAAAGGAAATATTTTTCTTTGTTGTATCGTTTTTGTTTATGCTTTACGGACGTGGAATGTTATCAGAAAAGCAAAGAAATAAAATATGCAAAGAAAACAACAACAATCGGGCAGGATACAATCCAGCAAAACCAAATGCAACATTATTAATTTAGCCAAAAGAATATTATCGCATAGATGTGCTCCCTTATTTCGGAATTCTTTCTCAGCCCCCCACTTCACACACACACACCCTACACACGGATACAGCTCACACCTGTGTTTCAACCCAGCACACCGCTTAGAAACAGCAGGGGGGCGGTATAGAGATAAGTGGGAGGCAGGCAACTCCCTGCTGTTTCGGCACAGAGTGCTAACTTCTCCAGGTCTGTTATGGCTGTAAATCCCCATGAAACGAGGTTTTAAATTGCGGCCCCAAACTGTGATGAGAACCAAAAGTTCAGGACTGCAGAGTTGCTGAATAAATCTATGCTACAGACCTGAAGCAGTTTAACACTCATATACTTTCTTTCTCTCTCTCTCTCTCTCTGGGAATTGCAGTTCTGGGAAAGAGTGGCAACTGGGCTGCGAAGTATTTCTCAGTGGCTGCATTCACGTGGCGGGTTATTCCACTTTCACAACACTTCCTTAATGCCAAAGAAATGAATATGTAATAAACTAGAAAGGGAAGTTGGGGGAAGTCGTGTGTGTGTGTGTGTGTGTGTGTGTTAACTGAAAATATAAAATGTACAGTGGTGCCTCGCAAGACGAAATTAATCCGTTCCGCGAGAGTCTTCGTCTAGCAGTTTTTTCGTCTTGCGAAGCAACCCTATTAGCGGCTTAACGGATTAGCGCTATTAGCGGTTTAGCGGCTATTAAAGGCTTAAAGGCTTAGCGGATTAGCTGCTAAAAGGCTATTAAAGGCTATTAAAGGCTTAGCAGGTTAGATAAAGGGGGCGAAAAGCGAAAAAAAAATCTCAAGTCTTGCAAGACATTTTCGTCTTGCGAAGCAAGCCCATAGGGAAATTCGTCCTGCGAAGCAACTCAAAAACGGAAAACCCTTTCGTCTAGCGGGTTTTCCGTCTTGCGAGGCATTCGTCTTGCGGGGCACCACTGTAATTTGAATTTTGATCATGCTAAAATTTGTTGTAAAATCTCAATTAAAAATAAACAACACTTCCCTAACTTTTAATTTCCACATTAAAGCTGAGCTTTCACACGATGTTAGAAGCTGCTTCTGGAACAATAGTGTGATAATAGCACAAGTATAGCACTGATTCCCATATTATTTGCAAATGGATTTTTTTCTGGAAGCAAAAAGCATGGAAATGAGCACTGTATTCCATGATTGTTCCAGAAGTGGCTTTTACATTGTGCAAAAGCTCAAACGTAATGCGGAACTTAACAGTTTTCAAACGTAATCTGTTCTGGAAGACCGTTTGACTTCTGAAACGTTCGACAACTAAGGAGCAATGGGTGGTCAGCAAATTCCATTGAGAAAATGGAGAAACATGCCTCGGAAGCCGTTTGACTTCTGAGGCGCGTTTGAAAACGGAAGCATTCACTTCCGGGTTTTTGCGTTCGGGTTCTGAATCGTTCAGCTCCAGAGATGCTCAAAAACTGAGGTTCCATTGTATTCTAGAAAACAGGTCGGCATCTCTATGGGCAGGCTTTTGGAGGAGGGGTAAGGGGAAGAATTCCTGGTTTGGGCTTTTATAGACCTGGCGAATATTTTAATGTTGCATCCCCCCCGCCTTTCTTCCCTGTGTGTTGGAGGTATGGAATTCTTTTCATTTTGATGCATTTCCCTCCCCCCATTGTACTGTTTCATGTTTTTATGGATGTACAGTGGTGCCCCGCAAGACGAATGCCTCGCAAGACGGAAAACCCGCTAGACGAAAGGGTTTTCCGTTTTTGAGTTGCTTCGCAGGACGAATTTCCCTATGGGCTTGCTTCGCAAGACGAAAATGTCTTGCAAGTCTTGAGATTTTTTTTTCGCTTTTCGCCCCCTTTATCTAACCTGCTAAGCCTTTAATAGCCTTTAATAGCCTTTTAGCAGCTAATCCGCTAAGCCTTTAAGCCTTTAATAGCCGCTAAACCGCTAATAGCGCTAATCCGTTAAGCCGCTAATAGGGTTGCTTCGCAAGATGAAAAAACCGCTAGACGAAGACTCTCGCGGAACGGATTAATTTCGTCTTGCGAGGCACCACTGTAAATTGCTCTGGGGCCTACTGGCAAAGGGCAGTATGCAAAATGTTTAGACAAAATGAACTAACTCAAGGCTCCCAAAGGAAGCATACACCCCAAGGAAGTAGAAAGACAGAAAGTCATGTTTTGCATCCATGGCAGTGACCAGAGGAGGAATGACGACTGAAAGGAGCGCACACCATGGTGCATCTGCATCAGCACAACCGGACGCCTTCATGTGCCCCAGCTGCAACAAAACATGTCTCTCCCGTGTTGGTCTCTACAGCCACAGCAGATGCTGCAGAATCCCAGCAGTTTGACTTCACCCCCAAAGGCGGGCTCCTCCACTGTCTCCCAAGACTGACGGGTGCCAACACACACAACACCAGTTAAATCTGCACCCAGAATTATTTGCAAAACAGTTGCTTTTGCTTTTATCCACAGCACATCGATCCATGCGCTCAGTTTGCAAAACCGGCTCACATACTCTAATGTTCGCTTGCACAAGGCCTCCTTGCAGTTCTCATCTTGGAATCTTACCCACGGTCCCAGTAATCAGAGCCGATGCAACGCAGTCACTTGATAGTTATAAACACTTTCGGGAATTGTGCCAGGTTAGAAAGCCAGGCTTACCTCTGTGATGATGAAAAAGTCATCTCCTGGCTCTCCCTGAACAACTATCTTTTCTCCGTCTTCAAACTGGACGGGTTCTAGAGCATCTGCCACAGTCAACCGCTCCCATTTGTCGAGAGATTCTGAAACATAGAAGAACACAAGGTGGGATTTTCTCAGTGCGCCTGTTTTATTTGTGGTGGTTTGCCTCTAAAAGTTTAACAGACCTTTTCTACAAGAACCAATCCAGACACAAAAGTTGTTGAGCCTTTTTCTTTCTTTTTTTGGTTTTGCCCAAAGTTGAGCTTTTTGAAGTTTTTAAGCTATTTTTAAGGGAATTCACCAAAATCTAGACTTCAGACATTGGTTGCCATATGTCCGGATTTTCACTGACATTTCAGTGATTTCCACCTGGGCACTGCTTCCAACTGCAGTATTCCAACTATGTCAGGGAAATTCTGGACTTATGGCAACCCTAAGCACCAATCAAAACCCATTTCACCCTGCCCATGTCCTTCCGTCAAAATGGTGGATAAATTACACAGGGTTGTGCAACTCTACGTTTAACGAAATTTTGCCCTTTGCATTTGCACTTAAAATAATAAATGAATTTAATTTGCCTCTTACAAGTGCAGGTGCTGGGACCTTTCCATTGCTCACTCTGATTTGCCATAACTGGCACTCTTAAAATTATCACTGCAATGCAGGTCCTTTCTGGCAGTCTGGAACGGATGATATCCCAGACCTTTCGCTAAGCATCGCAAGGGTAATTGCAAGTTCTCCTTTTTGTGATGCAATAAGAAGTTCAAGTGCATTTCCCCTCCCCAAGCAAAAATGGTAAAGGGCTATTGTCTAATAGGCATGTTGCAGGGTGCAAACCAGGATGTTGTTGGCGGTGTAATAGGATTGGGAGGCTGAGGAGTCAGTGAGGATTGGAAATATAAAGGGCACCTAACAGGGGACAGCAGGCAGTAGGCAGGATTCAGGAGAGATACAGATTCAGGGAAGGTTACAGTAGAGAAGAGGGGCGAACTCAGCAGAGGTACAAAGATGTTTCCCTAGTCTCTGGGAAACAACAGTGAAAGACAGCTATTTCCCTTTGTTTGGTGGCTTTCCAGAGGCACGTGACTGGCCACTTTGGGAGCAGGATGTTGGACCAGATTGGCCCCTGATCTGATCCAGCAGGTCCCTTCTTATACCTGTTAAGGCTGAAGGTGAGAAACAACTTGGACCACCTGCTAGCAGCCTCTTCAAGCCTGCAGCCAGAAATTTTAGCAGTGTGGGGGCCTAAACTTACAGAGAGTGAAATACAGGTAATCTGATATGGTGGGAGTTATTTAATGCTATTACATCTGAATAATATTAAATTCAACGTGATGGCATCCAAAAACGAGGCTCTGGTGACCGAGTGATTCCAGAATCTTAGGAGGTGGGAGCAGGTTTTATACTGTAAATAATTTGGAAGATGCATGCTTTCGTGCTTTGTTGTTGCTTTAAATAAAAGCTGAAAATCCAGAGTTAGATCTGAGCCAGCCAGGGTCCTATTGCCCGCCGCCCCATGGTTATGGACCAAATGCTTCCTTTTACAGGTAAGGTGCCAATGATGCTGCCTGGGGCAGCTGCTCCACTCTGCCTACTGGTAGGGCAAAAAAAAAAAGAAACGAGGCTGAAAAGTGGGTGCAGGTTTGCATAAAGTTTGTATAGTTTATTTTTTAATGTGTAGGTGCCATTTTAAAAATCATTACTCCAATTTGAATAGAAATTCAATACATTTAATCATAGTGGGGCTGGCTGTGTCAAGGAGACTTGCATGCCCACTCATCCTGTTCCCTGTTGATGAGCAATGTCAATGAGTTATCTATCTTTAATCCAGACTTGGACCACAGTCCTCCAATTAAGGGCTGTCCTCTGAGAGCCCTTCAAATGGTGCGCTCAATACATGAAGGCATATGAACACCTTGAAGCCGCCTTTTACCAAGCCAGAGGGCTGTCGCATGGAAGATGGAGGAAGCTTGTTTTCTCCTGCTCTGGAGGCCAGGTCCTGAACCAATGGCTTCAAGTTACAAGAAAGAGGATTCCGACTAAACATACAAGCAATATTAAGAACTGCTTTCATCTAGTCGGGGGGGGGGGGACATTTCTCACCTGTCAACTGGGAAACCTAATAGTTTATGGCACAATCATATCTCTCCACACTCCCTGCATTTTCTGACTGCCCAAATGAGAAATGATTGCAAGGATTATCAGGGAGCGGGGGTGTGGGGGGAGAATGACTGCTCAACTATTCCAGGAAGCGTTGTACACATACAAAACCCTGCTGTGGTAGGCATGGGAGAAGAGGAAAATTATGGCTGCCCATGCCAGGAGTCCTGTCTCTCTCTTATCTCTGCCAAGAAGATGCTAAGGTGAAGACTTGGTATTAAATCAGTGTTGTTGTTGCCAACATTTCATTAAAAGTAACAAATGCGTTTGCGACCGCTGGCAGCTGGGTGGCCATCCTCTCCCACTCCAGTACACCTGTGAACCAGCCCGTGGCAAATTATTTTATCTGCATGCAACGGGTCCTAGGTCCAGTCCCCCAGGAGGGGCTAGCAAAGACTCCTGTCTAATATCCTTGGGATAAGAGTTATGCTGCCAGTTTGTCTAGATCAGGGGTGAGGAATTTCAGTCCAGAGACTAAGTGAGGCTTTCCAGACCTTTGTGCCTGGCCCTTGGGGACTCACTGCAAGCCACACCCCTTACACACCTTTTTGCCTGGAATGTGTCCTGTGCTAATGCCTCTTGCTTGCCTGGATGGAGAATGTGTGTGTGTGTGTGTGTGTGTGTGTGTGTGTGTGTGTAAACCTCTTGCTTATAAATGGCTGGAATGTAGCCTACTGTACAAAGGAAAGAGTTGCATCTGTTGCTTTAGCTGTCGGTTGCAACTCACCTTGCAACAGAGGGGTCTACACGAAGCTAATGCCGACAAAAGTGAGAGTTCTCCATGTTCCCAAACTATCCCTCTACCTTTAAATCTATGCCGACTTCTCTCTCTACCTCTTGGTTGTTTACACTGATACATCTTAGGTTGCATCCTGTTTACAGCTTCCTCCTCTTCCTCACTGGGTGATCTTGGGCCAGGCACCGTCACTCAGCCTAACCTACCGCATGGGGTTGTCGTGAGGATAAAAATGGAGCAGAGCAGAATTATGAACAACAGCTTTTGCTCCTCAGAGGAAAGACAGGATATAAACGTAACAACAATAACAACAGCAGCAGCAGCAGCAGAATTGGGGGGGGGGGGGACACACCATACAGTAGCTAGATACAGTGGTACCTGGGTTACATACGCTTCAGGTTACAGACTCCGCTAACCCAGAAATAGTGCTTCAGGTTAAGAACTTTGCTTCAGGATGAGAACAGAAATCGTGCTCCGGCGGTGCGGCAGCAGCAGGAGGCCCCATTAGCTAAAGTGGTGCTTCAGGTTAAGAACAGTTTCAGGTTAAGTACGGACCTCCAGAACGAATTAAGTCCTTAACCCGAGGTACCACTGTAGTGCATTTCAATTGCTATGAACTGGCAGAAATGTCAACAGGTGGTCTGCCAAGATCCTAAGCAATTTCCCAATGATCTGCAGAATATTGAGTTTGGGAACCATTGGGCTACAGCGAACCCCATGCAAGGGCAATGGCAGAAAGGACTGCGCCACTTCAGACTGTGTGGGTGGGAGAAAAAAACATTTTGGGAGGCTCCTCTATATTAAAAACCCTCCCACAAAAACAAGACAGAAAATGTCCGGCTCATCAGGGAGAAATGCTCTAACTAAGCCCACTGCCAGCTGTGGTTGTTTTTGAATTGCTGGGAGTAATTTTACATATGGGAGATTTCCTCTTTTCTTTTTAAAGATGAATCTCCCACCTGCAGTCTGTTCTTACAACCTTAATTTGCTGCGTTGTGTAGACCAGGCTTTATACATGTGCACAGAGGCTTTCTGCGTATTTCCTTGATGGTTTTTTTTACCGCTCGAGCACCGTATATCTTTCATCGGTGCAACAATATCCAAAAGGAAAGGAAAGGCAACACACCCAAAATGGAGACCTTGCTGAGGAATTCTTCGTACATCTTCCGCTTCCTCAGGGTGCTGCCCTGAAAGAGAATGAGAAAAGGGAGTAAGTGAAGCCAATAAGCATTGCCTTGTAGGAATTGGAGAAAAAAGTCCCTGCTGTCTAGCAGTCTGTATCTCCAGCAGTGGCCAGCCAGAAGTTGTCTCCTGTTGGAAGTAGAGGAAGGGTCATTGCTCAGTGCTGAAGCAGGTGCTATGTAACTGGGCCTTTTTGTAGCATTTGTTGTTGTTTAAGTTGTCTGCTGTTATTGCTGTAGTTTTCGGTATATCGCATATTTGTGCATGAGCTGTGCCTGAGAAGTATCAAAGTGCCTCTGAACCAATATTTAGTCCACAGGATTCCTGTTACAGCATGTGAACTCCGGGACTCCCAAAACTAAATACAATACTCTATCCGCCACCCCAGAGGTGGGGAAACCTGTGACCCTCTAGAACAGCCTTTCTCAACCTGTGGGTCCCCAGATGTTGTTGAACTACAACTCCCATCACCCCTAGGTAGCAAGACCAGAGCTCAGGGATGATGGGAGTTGCAGTCCAACAACATCTGGGGACCCACAGGTTGAGAACTGCTGCTCTAGAACATGGGTAGGCAAACTAAGGCCCGCAGGCTGGATCAGGCCCAATTGCCTTCTGGATCTGGCCCACGGATGGACCGGGAGCCACCGCGTGGATCGCCAGCGCGTGCGTTCTTTCCCTCTCCCTCACATAGCAGTGGTGCCGCTTCCTCCCTCCCTCCCTCCTGGCTTCTCCCTGCCCTGCCTAGAGGAGGGAGGGGGCTGGGCCTTGGTGGTGCAAGCAGCAGCAGCACTCGAGCGGCTGCCATTTTAAGCAGCCCCTCTCCAGAGCCCTTTCGAGTGCCGCTCATCATCCTGCCACCCCCGCCACTGCCAGCCCCTGCCGCTCACAAGACACAGATAAGCAGCCACCGGGGCTCGTGGTGCTCTTGCATCATTTCTTTCCCCTTCACAATATAGTCCGGCCCCCAACAAGGTTTGAGGGACAGTGGACCAGCCCCCTGCTGAAAAAGTTTGCTGACCCCTGCTCTAGAAATTCCAACTCCCATAATCTCTGATCATTGGCCAGAGTGGCGTAATGGTGAGAGTGTTGGGTTAGGACCTGGGAGACCGGGGTTCGAATCCCCACTCAGCCATGAACCTCACTGGGTGACCTTGGGCCACTCACCGCCTCTCAGCCTAACCTACCTCACAGGGTTCTTGTGAAGATGGAATGGGGAGGAGGTGTGTACCACCTTGAGCTCCTTGGATGATAAAGGTGGTGTACAAATGCAATAAATAAATAAAACGCTGGCTGGGGTTGATGGGAGTTGGAGTCCAGCAATAACTGGAGGGTCATTGGTTCCCCACCCTTAGGAAGACAGGGCCACTGGGTTCACCTGGCTCAATATGGTCTACCAGGGGTCAGCAAACTGTTTCAGCAGGGGGCCGGTCCACTGTCCCTCAGACCTTGTGGGGGGGCTGGACTATATTCTTTTTTTGGGGGGTGAACGAATTCCTATGCCCCAAAAATAACCCAGAGATGCATTTAAAATAAAAGTACACATTCTACTCATATAAAAACACGCTGATTCCTGGACCGTCCACGGGCTGGATTTAGAAGGCAATTGGGCTGGATTCGGTCCCTGGGCCTTAGTTTGCCTACCCATGGGCTACACTGACTAGGGAATGTCCAGAGTTTCAGGCAGGGGACATTCCCAGCTCTACCTGGAGGTGCCAGGGATTGAAGCAGGAACCTTCTGCATGCAAGACAAATGTCCTGCTTCTGAGCCACGCCCTTCCCTGTGCTGCACAACTTGTTTCAGATTGCTTCTGCTGCTGTCTCCCTGCTCCTCCAAAACTTCAGAGCTGCCAAAGCAAACAGCCTAAGGAGAAAGTTCTTTTGCAGCTCTACCTGGGATCAGTTAAGCCCCCAAGAAGGAAAAGCAAAAGGGGGTGTCAAATTAATGCCTGGTGGAGCTCCGCCAGCTTTCTCACCACACAGACCAAATGAAACCAAGCTGGGCGAATCTGGGCCCATTACTCTTTTCTTTCTTCTCAACAAGAAAGGCTAAGCAGAAGCATCTATCTGTTAATCGCTCGATTAAACTGCCTCGTTATCCTCTAAAAGTTAAGCAAGCCTGTAATTAAAACAAGAGGAAGCTATTCAAGTGACAGTGCTGGGTCCCCAAAGGCCTGATTGAGAATGGAGCTCATCGCCTGGTTTCCTATCTTATATATGTCTCTGTCTCCCGGGGGGGGGGGGCGGAAGCACAGGATATAAGGGAGTCTATAGTGATATAGTGAAAGGGGGAAATTATGGACACACACAGGGACACATGCAGAGAGCTTCCCTCTCCACTGGAGTGAATAGAGAAACCTGTTCGTACAGGAGTTCTGCATGTGCCCTGGAGTACGTAAAGGGCTGTGAATTAAGATGGATGGATGAAATCTAGAGAAAGGCAGCAACTCCTAAGGTTGCAGTCCTACGTACCAGTTGCTTTTCATTCTGAATTTTTGTAACCTGCCCTCATAATGTACAACTGGGTATTAAGATCTGATACATAAATAAATATGTGTCGTTCAGCCCGGACACTGAGATTCAGCGGCGAGGGCCTTCTGGTGTTTCTCTCATTGCAAGAAGTGAGGTTACAGGGAACCAGACAGAGGGCCTTCTCGGTAGTGGCGCCCACCCTGTGGAACACCCTCCCTTCAGATGTGAAGGAAATAAGCAGCTATCCTATCTTTAAAAGACATCTGAAGGCAGCCCTGTTTAGGGAAGTTTTTAATATTTAATGCTGTACTGTTTTTAACATTTGATTGGGAGCTGCCCAGAGTGGCTGGGGAAACTCAGCCAGATGGGCGGGGTATAAATAAATTATTATTATTATTATTATTATCATCATCATCATCATCATTACACTTGGGAGTAGGTGGTCTTGTGCCCTGCTTTGCCTAAGATAAGCTCTCTGTTTAAAGGGTAGCCACAGCACTGCCCTCTGTTTGAAAGGCCTCCCAGCTCAAAGATGAAGAATGCTAAGGAGGGAGAGCAACAGCGCCCACGAAATTTCCCAGCCGCAGTTGGGCTATTAGCCATGATGGCTATGCTCTGCCTCCACCGCTGGAGGAAGCAATGCTTCTGAATACCAGCTGCTGGGAACCTCAGGAGCTGAGAGTGCTTTTGTGTTCAGCTCCTGTGTGAAGGTTTCCCAGAGGTATCTGACTGGATATTGTAAGAACAGGATACTGGACCAGATGGGCCATCCGCCTGATCCAGCAGGATCTTCTCATGTTATTATGTTGCTTAAGGGGCCTGAACAGGCACACAGGTCACCTGGACATAGTCATAGAGTTGGAAGGGTCCACGAGAGTCATCTAAGTCCAATAATAATAATAATAATTTATTATTTATACCCCGCCCATCTGCTTCCCCAGCCACTCTGGGTGGCTTCCAACAAAATATTAAAATACAGTAATGCAACAAACATTAAAAGCTTCCCTAAACAGGGCTGCCTTCAGATGTCTTCTAAAAGTCTGGTAGTTGTTCTTCTCTTTGACATCTGGTGGGAGGGTGTTCCACAGGGCGGGCGCCACTACTGAGAAGGCCCTCTGCCTGGTTCCAACCCCTGCAACACAGGAACCTTTTGCCCAAAGTGGGGCTCGAACACACAACCCTGAGAGTAAGAGTCTCCTGCTCTACTGACTCAGCTACCCCAGTCCTCCCCACCATGGTGAATTCCCATCTAAAATTATAATAACGATTTCTAAATTTGCACCAATACATATAAATTAACATATGCAAATACACATGCAGGTATTCTGTTTTGGTTTTATTATTATGTGTAAATGACCACCCTCTCTTTGGATGCGGGTTTAGTGGAACTCGTTGCGGCTAACTTCCCAGCAAAGATGCACAAGACTGGGCTGCATGGCCCATTTCATCCAGGGGGACTTTGTTTCGGAGGGGGACACTCTCCAGGCAGTGGGGGGCTCCACCCTCCTTTCCTTCCAGCTGCTGGGAAGCAGCCTCAGAGCGATCCACGCCCCACTGTGCACAGCTCCCCTGTTTAACTGCAAGGCTTTTCAGATCTGCAATCAACGCTTTAACCGATTTATCACACCAATTAGCCAGTTCAAGCTTGCAGACTTAATGCCGAGCTGTACCAAATCACTTCCTGTCTTCCTCTTCTGTGGCTCCGCACCTGCCAGCCCCACACTTAGAGGAGGCCACAAAAAAAGACTTAGCAGAGGGCTGACATGTTAATCTATCAAGGACCGGAGAAGCAGAAGCTGGGCTGGGCGGCTAAGCCGTAAACAAACACTGTGATGTTTGCTTATAGCAAAGGGGGAAAGGGCACCTGCCTCATCTTCCTTGCGAGGAAAGGGTGCTGATAAACTAAGAGAGGAGACAAGGAAGTGGACAGTGGCTACAAGGAGCAAGCAGAGGGCATCCTTCTCTATGCCGACAGTAAGCTCCTTCTCCAAGCGATGACCTTTATTCAGCCAGCAGTCTTACCCCTCAGGCAAGGTGAAGCGGTAGCCTCAGAGGCACCCGATTCTGGGTGTCATGAAAGGGCAGCAATTTGTTAGTCATCTAATTTATTATTTGTGCCAGGGAGGTGGGAGAGGCCCCTGGAGGAGTTTCTGCATTCAGGTGCCAAAATAAGTTGGCTGGACTTGGGTACGTACCAATCACCTGGATTTGTGATTGGGGGGGAGGTGTGTATATTGGCTGCTTCGCTTCAGGCAACAAATAATCTGATACCAACCCTGCCAAAAAGGCATCAATTCAGGGATGGAGGTGGGGAAGAAATTCGGTTCAGTTCACAGTGAAATGTGAATGCTGAAACAATACCTGAACCGAAACATGGCTATACTTTGAAATTCACGTTCCTCTGAATTTTGCAATGTAGTTCTCCAGCCAAGAAATGTGTATAAATATACAGTGGTACCTCGGGTAACAGGCGCTTCAGGTTACAGACGCTTCAGGTTACAGACTCCACTAACCCAGAAGTAGTACCTCGGGTTAAGAACTTTGCTTCAGGACGAGAACAGAACTCGCACGGCGACGACGGCAGGAGGCCCCATTAGCTAAAGTGGTACCTCAGGTTAAGAACAGTTTCAGGTTAAGAACAGACCTCCAGAACGAATTAAGTTCTTAACCCGAGGTACCACTGTACATATATACCAGCACAGCCTTTCTCAATCTTGGCTCCCCAGCTGTTGTTGGACTACAACTCCCATCATCCCCTGACCGCTGGTCTTGATAGTTAGGGATGATGGGAGTTGTAGTCCAACAACATCTGGGGATGGAAGGTCGAGAAAGGCTGTATTAGAGTGAAACTGTGCGTTAAAATGCATATATTAGTGAAAATAACCCACAAAAGTGCATTATATTAGTGAACATCGCTTTGCAAAAATGTGTTTAAGAAGGATGTTGACAAGTTGGAACATGTGCAGAGAAGGGCGACTGAGATGATAAAAGGTCTGGAAACTGAGCTGTTGAGGGAGCTGAGTGTGTTTAGCCTGGATAAGAGAAGACTGAGAAGAGATAAGATAACCACCTTCAAATATCGGAAGGGTTGCCACATGGAAGATGGAGCAAGCTTGTTTTCTGCTGCTCCAAAGGGTAAGATCCGAACCAATGGATTCAAATTATAAGCCAGGAGATTCGGACTCAACATTAGGAAGAGCTTTCTGAGGGCAAAAAGCTGTTTGACGGTGGAGTGGACCCCCTTAGAAGGTAAAGGACTCTCTTTCCCTAGAGGTTTTTAAGCAGAGGTTGGATGGCCATCTGTCAGGGATTCTTTAGCTGTGATTTTTGCATTGCAGGGGGCTGGACTGGACAACCCATGTGTATATTAGGAGAAACTAACACAAAAATGGGGGTGAATTTAAAAAAAATATCAAACTGATGTGGAAATGTGGAGAGCTGGACATACGACCAGGACAGAAGATGCTGCCTTTGTAGGATGAGTATCACAGGACTTCAGCAGCAGCTAAGCTGAGGGAGACGGATCGAGGCCCTTTCTACTGGCCTGCCTCATCCAACTGCCACTTGGTCCTTCTGCCTCAGCACTGAGGAGAGGGACCCAACCCTTGCCCTCTTCTGACAGCTGCTCACCTTGGCCTTCCCAGTCTGATCCTCCTTCCCCTTGCACTTTTCTTTTCTTTTGTCCTTAATTGTGTCTTTATCGTTTCAGAGCTTAAGCCTGAGGGCAGGGGTGTCTGTTGTTTCTACGTTTTATACAGCACGTAGCAAGCGTAGGTGGCTTTATAAAGAAATAACCACCTGCGCTGAGAAACCATCTCATTTCTTTACCTTTTTTTAAGTGTTATGGCTTCCTGCAAGGAACTCTGGAAAGCTTCTGCAAGAGGGTTCCTTAGCCACACAGCTATAGTTCCCAGATGCCGGGAACAATAATTAAACTTGTTTGACACTCAAGGATTGTCCCACTGAACACATATACTGCACCAAGACTGTTGATTATGGATTTACATTTATAGCACAGCTTTTCCTCAAAGCAGTTCACGGTGGTAAGCATATGTCTCTCTATTATTATTATTTTATCCTTGCAACAATCTTGTGCAGCACATTAGGCTGAGAGCTGACCCAAGGCCACATAGCAAAGTTTCATGGCTGAGTGGAAATTTGAACCTGAGTCCAGCACTCTAACCACTACACCATACCACCTTGAGTAGCATTGCTGGAAGGACCTCTATGGAGAGCCTTGGAGAGCCGCTACCACTGATCTAGCTAGACCATCAGTGCCATCACATCCATAAGGCAGGGTGAGGCGGCAACCTCCCAAGGAGAGGCACCCCCATTCCAACACCCAGCTTTCCCATGGGTCTCCCTGGCCTCTAGGTGCAAGGAGACAGATCTCCCTTCCACTGAGAGGTGTGGCTTTTACCATCATCTCCTAATAGGCAAAGCTGGTGCATAGCTCCACCACTGAGCGGGTGTGTGAGGGAATCTATGAACGATCTGCCCCCCTACCCAGTGGGGGCAACTCCTCAAGGGCTTCTTGAGGAGAAGACCTTATGGAGTTTGCCCCCCTACATTGTGGGAACAGCAGTGGGGCATTCCACCTCAGGTGACGCAACACCTTGGGCCACCCCTGCAGACCATTATTGCCTTATTTGAGAAGCTCTCCAGCTCTTCCCTGGAGACAGCAGGGATGGAACATGGTTTGGTACTGAAAGCTGGCTTTGGCCTACTGGGTCACTGAAGGCAGCTTGCTTTGTTAGGTCCAGCAGGCCTCTCTGTTTGGGCCCACAAGGATATGTTGGCCTGGCCAAGTCACACCTAGCCATCCTACACCAGAACTGATATCATGCATGGCATCAGGTGTAGATTACATAAAGATGCAGGAGTTTGCTCCTGACAGTCAGCACCTGTGAAGTCCCAGGCACGGTGCTTTGCAAGCCCTGGCAATCAGCTGATGGTTACAACTTGCAAACCAAGGCACCTTTGATTTCAACCCATGTGGGCAAAAACTGGTCACTTGCAAAGTTTGACCCGTGGGTGGTGTGTGAGGGGAGTTCTCCACCTTTGGTCTAGGGCCAATACAGGCCTAGGCTCGCCGTGGTTTCAAGCCGTGTCAGATTCTGTGGCCCTCTGGCTGTTGCTAAACTACAACTCCCATCATCCCTGACCATCAGGGCTGATGGGAGCTGATATCCAACAACATCTGGACGGCCACCAGTTTCCCATCTCTACTTTAAACAGAAATGCCAGGGATCAGATTCGTGCAAAGCAGATGTTCTTTCGCTGAGTGACAGGCTCAGTAAGATAAGTGCTGAAAAAACACACGGTGTGTGCTCAGGCCTATCTCGCCGGGGTGTTTGCTGCGAACTGCCTTGGCCGGCTCTGACCCTTATCTGACCTCCCCGTCGGATGAACCTGGCTCCTGATCCTGGAGGATGCCTGAGCCCTGGAAATGCTAGACGTTCTAACAACAAGCCCTCGCCAAAGCCTGACAGCTCAGCGTGGGACAGCAAGTGGAAAACTGGACACTGTGCATCCATCCATGTCCTCCTGCAGCAGCGTCCAGGGTGGAAACTTCAACTGGCGCATGCACCCAAGTTGGCGGCTGTGGAAAACCAGGCAGGTGCGTGCCTTGTGGCGATAGGCTTGAAGGGAGAAGGAGGTGGGCGGGCTGGGGGAGGGGAGCAAAGGCAGATGGTGCATCTACTGCTCTCTGAAAATGACTGTGGGCGCAGAAGAATTTTAAGAAGCAGTAATCAAGGAGCCAGGCAGGGCTGCACAACCACAGCCTGGAATAGTTTAAAGGAAAAGCAGGCCAGAGATGGGAAAGCAGGAATTCAGCTTGGAAGGAGGGTGAAAGAATAAAACTGTAACAACAACAACAAAACTAACCTACAGCTGCTTCCTGGAGGAAAAGACCTTTTGACACTGAAGGGCACTTCCAGACTGTCACTATTTTCAGAGGGGAGGGTGGAATTCAAATATGTACCTTCTGCAAATGTGGATGCAACTCAGTTTGCAGAAGAGGAGTTTGCATGGAGATAAGACAAGAGTGAGGAACCTCCAGGTTCTCAGACTATCCCTGTAGCTTTATTTCTACAGTGACTTCTCTTTCTAGCTTTCTGTTGTTTAGACTGATACTTCTCTGAAAGGCACATCTCTGAAATGTACCTGTATGGAGGTTCTGGTCATTTGCAGGGCAAAGTTACAACTTTTGTGCATGGACATTTTTGGCGCAGAAGTGGGAGCCTGAGGGCCCCAGACAAGTTATCCAAGAGTGTTCCTGAAACCTGTGTCTTCTGCACCATTTTGTTCTGGTTCATTGATCCTCTTAAATTCTTCTTTAAGAGATTTGTCTTCTTGACGGCTACATTATATAGCCAATTGAGGATCATGTGGCTAGGGTGATGATGTCATAACTGTTAGAATTCCTGCTCCATGATTGCAGTTGTGTGATTTTTGTCTTTCACATGACGATATATGTTTTGACTTCACAGAGTGGGAAGTGACGGAGACAGGATGTTTGTGTTACTGTGTTCCGTGAAGTGGGACTATTGTCCTTTGTTCTTTTTCTCTTTGCTATCTGATGCTAGAGAGGGAGCCATGTTGCAGTGCTCCGTGTGTGTTTATATGTAAATAAAGTAGATTAGCCAAAATGCTGAGTTGCTGAGGTCTGTCACGCATGATGTGCAAACTCTGCGGATCCCTAAGTGTGCTGGTGTCTGTTGGCATTGGTTGCTGTGATGTTCGGGCAGAAGAAAGCTTTTGAAGCTCCCGAACGATTGACCAGGAGGGAGGGAACATGCCAGTCAGGCATGTGTCTATCCCTGGCTCCTACTCAAGTGTAGGCTGAACTCCTGACAATAACAACATGTACCAATCATCTTTGGCTATGTGATGGCTCAATGCTTTCTGGCCTTTCTCTGAAAGCGGAAACACCATCAGCTTGTTTTTCCAGTGCCCTCCCCCCCCCCATGTAAAAATTATGGCCAAAATGGAGGAACCCATTTCACAGGGCGAATTTTGGCAAGAAACGCTCACCATTTTGACACTGTCCTTATAATATGCAGTAATATTACAGTACTGGGGCAGTAGTGGATGAGATTAGAGTGCTGTACTAGGACCTAGGAGACCAGGGTTCGAATCCCCTTTCAGCAATGAAGCCCACGCTGAGTTACCTTGGGCCAGTCACTACCTCTCAGGGTGGTTGTGGAGGAAAGGGAGAACCATGTATGCCACCTTGATCTCTTTGGAGAAAAAAGTGGGATATAAATGCTAATAATAATAATAATAATAATGTGTGCAAATTTAATGTCTCAATGAATCAATGCACTGCATAAAAGACAGGTGATGAATGAAGAACATTCTTTAGACCGTGATCCATTCTTTAGACTGTGATCCTGCACACCTTCCAGGGAACAAGTACCATTTAACTCAGTGGGACTTATGCTTGAGTATACATGCAGAGCAGTATGCTGTTAAACTGACTAGTCCTGAACACAAGTCTATTATTATTATTATTATTATTATTATTATTTTAAAGTAATAACCGAATGTGTTAGCAGATCATAAAAAAAATAAGATACTTATAAACCATATGCTGCAGGGTTATCAATAAGATGCATTTTGGAAAACTGGAACTTTGGTATCCAGGCCATTAAAAAAAAGAGAGGCACAAAGATTCAGTAGAAAAGAAGAATGTCGAAAAGGGATTTACGGGCAGTGAAGTGAGTCCAGGGTTTGCAACACGATATGGCATCAGGAAAATAAAAGCTGATGCCATTTCGATTAGGGGTTCTCTTTGCAAACACACCATCACACAACTGGCCAGGGAGATGACAGTCTCAATCTCTGTGGCTCTGATGTTCCTGCACCTGCGGCCCCATGTTCCATCTGGATGTCTCATTGCCAGAAACATCTCGGCAAACAGAGTTCAGAAGTATTGCTTTAAAAAATCCAGCAGTGATTTATGGGGGGCAGGATAAGCATTTAAAGCTTTGCAGCTTTTCGTTCTGTTAAACCTTGCACGTCCCGTCCCCTCCGCCGCCCTTTTCCAAGGCGGACAGCAATCAAGGAAACTTTGGACAAACAAGAGAAGCCAGTGGAAAGTCTTCAGGTATATTTAGAGGGTGAGAATCCCAAAGAGAGGGGTGAACGATGAACACGTTAAAAAAAATTAAATGAAAGCTACACGGCTAGACAGACTGAACTGGAAAAGATTGGGAAATCCACCTGACTCGGTGATCTTTTAGTCAGTGCAAAAAAAATAATGGTTTTCCATGGAAAGTAATGGTCATTTCTTTAAGCACACAGTGGACAGAACTCTGGCAAATGCACTCTGGTGAGGAAAGGATACCAAACCGCCTGCATGTTGTCAAAAGAGGGTGCCAAATAGATTTGACCTCAGAAGGTATCGTGAGAGGCGGCAGACCAAGTTCTCCTCTCAGAAATCTGTAAGTACAGCTCAGCCCATCTTCATATGCTCCCCCCCCCCACCCCCTGGGCTTAGGTTGGCCAGTAAGGTATTGCCAAAACAAGAAGACAAAAAGGGGCTCATTGGAATTGCACGTGCATGGATGCAAAGGTAGAAATAAATGGTTTAATTCAAATATAGATACATCTCACCATAGTGAGGGAGGCTGTCACCAAGTGAGGTGCTGTGTGCCTTGCTTACTCTTCTATGAACCTAAGAATGTAAGGAGAACTTGCTGGATCAGGCCAATGGCCCATCCAAGCAGGATCTGACCACAAGAGCCCTCTCCCCTCCTGTGGTCCCCAGCAACTGATATTCAGAAGCATTGCTTCCTCCAGCTGAGGAGGC
The DNA here is from genome assembly GCF_964106645.2 of Podarcis pityusensis. Lineage (NCBI taxonomy): Eukaryota > Metazoa > Chordata > Lepidosauria > Squamata > Lacertidae > Podarcis > Podarcis pityusensis. Next base: position 12,932,936 of record NC_138039.1, read on the forward strand.
AAAGCATAACCATCATGGCAAATGGCCATTGCTGGCTGTCCAGGCACCAATGAGCGATGGGCAAATTCAAGTCCTCGCCTACTTACCTTCCAACCAGATTAGGACCTGACAAGCCTTCAGAAAGAGGACTGTGGTTTTGTGTATGCTTTCGGTGGGACCCTTGAAGCCATTTCTCCCCTAAACTCATTTCTTTTGTGTAATTTTATTTATTTGCTTGTTGGCTCTTGCATCGATGTCACACTTTTTCCTCCAAGGAGCTCAAGGTGGCCTAGATGGTTCTCCTGCTCCTCATTTAAACCTCACAACAACCCTGTGAGGTAGGTTAGGCTGACAGTGAGTGGCTGGCCCAAGGTCACCCTGTGAGATTCATGGCTGAGGGAGGATTTGAACCCAGAAGAAGAAGAAGAGGAGGAGGAGGAGGAGGAGGAGGAGGAGGAGGAGGAGGAGTTTGGACTTGATATCATGCCTTTCACTCCCCTTAAGGCAGCGGTTCTCAACCTGTGGGGTGGGTCCCCAGATGTTGTTGGACTACACCTCCCATCATACCTAGTTAGCAAGGCCAGAGCTCAGGGATGATGGGCGTTGTAGTCCAACAACATCTGGGGACCCACAGGTTGAGAACCGCTGCCTTAAGGAGTCTCAAAGCAGCTAACAATCTCCTTTCCCTTCCTCCCCCACAACAAACACTCTGTGAGGTGAGTGAGGCTGAGAGACTTCAGAGAAGTGTGACTGGCCCAAGGTCACCCAGCAGCTGCATGTGGAGGAGTGGGGAAGTGAACCCAATTCACCAGATTACAAGTCCACCGTTCTTAACCACTACACCACGATGGCTCCCTAGTCTCCCAGATCCTAGTCTGACACTCTAACCACTGCATGACCACACTGGTAATCCCTCCTCTCCAGCTAGAGTATGAGGGGGCACTCCTGCTTAGAACGTCCTCATGGCCATTTCACCTTTTTCAACTCCAGGGTTCTGTGACTTTTAAGAATGAGACAGCAAATGCAGTTGTTTGGGGGCAACACCAACCAGCCCTCCCATTCTCCCCATTCCTTCTGGTAATCTGGAGCAGGCCCCTGGCCCTCTTGACCAAGTTTTTTTTAATTATTATTTCCAGTCAAAACAAAACAAACCAACAAAACCCCTTGCTTTTACCAAGCATCTAAAGCAACAACAACTGGAGAAGTTCTATCCAAAAGACATAAATCCTTACATCGTAAATTCATATTTTTTAAAATATAAAAATTGCATAAAGCAATCCCAAACAGCAGATCAGCCATTTCCAAAATGCTTGGCAGCAGAAAGAATGGTATAAATAATAACACTGTGTTGCTAATGCAGCCCCAACAGTGTCACCCACACAGAGGCTGGAGCCATCAACAAAGTTTGCAAAAGCAGTGGAGGGGGAATTTGGAGAGGAACCCCTGCTTCCCCACCACCAATATATACATTGCAGGGGGTTGGACTAGGTCACTCTTGTGGCCCCTTCCAACTCTACAACTCTACAAATTTTGTAAACAATGCTTGGCTGAAGAACTACATTGCAAAATTCGGATAAGTGCTAATTTCAATGCAGGGAGGGGGGCTATGTTTCACTTCCCATATTGTTTCAGAAAGTACGAATTTGAGAGATTTGCCTTTAAGTAAGAACTGCATCGAAGCCCTGAACCTGTCCCTGTCTATCACATAAGAATGTACAAAGAGCCTGCAGGATCAGACCTATGACCTATCTAGTCCAGCATCTTGTTCCTACAGTGGCCAGCCATATGCCCATGGGAAGCCCAAAAGGAGGACTTATATGAATAGTCCTTCCAGCGGATTCACGGGACAGATATTATGGGCTGTCCCATGAATCCGCTGGATGAAATAGCGGAAGAACATTGCCTCAGGAGAGTGAGGAAAATTCTCAGGGATGATTCACACCCTGGCCAGCACTTTCTTGATCTCCTGCCCTCAGGTAGAAGATATAGAAGCATGATTAGTCGTACCAACAGGGTAAAGAACAGCTTCTATCCGTGGGCTGTTAGGCTGCTGAATGAAAAGATAACAACAGGGCAACTGACTTTCGGGTTTGGTGGGCGTGCGTCAGTAAACGAGGGGAATTAAGACTAAGAGAGCTGAGTGGGGAGTGCTCGTGTAATCTCACTGTATACAAGTTGTACAAGTGACAATAAAGTACTTCAATTTCAATTTCAATTCAATTTCGATTCCAAAGCACACAACAAACCACCTAGTCCCATCAACTCCACCCTCTGTGGTATCTCCTTTTCTTCTCCTCCAATCCGCTCTCCCCCTGGCTTGGTTCCCTCTCTGCATCTCATTCTCTCACTCCAGGTTTCCTATCCCTTCCTCTTCCCACCAGCCCTGTTCCCTCTCTCCATCCTCAGAACCCCCTACATCTGTGCTAACAGGAGTTGAGGGGCTGCTTCCTAGAAAGCTGCGCCTTGAATTTGGGAGCTCAACCAATCGAAGCCAGGAGAATGGGGAGAGCAGGGCCAGGTTGCAAATAAGAAGGCGGATCCTGGCAAGCGAGGAGCTGGCCTGAGGTCCCAGTGTGAAGCCCTAGTTAATTCTTATGTAAGCCTGATATTGAATTATGCTTAGAATGGAACATTCTTAGCAGAGCACAAAACAGTCTGTGCGCACACAGCCGCTGAAACAAATGCGTTGCTGATCATGAAACCAAAATACTTCAAAAGACCCTGGCACTATCCGTTCCATGGCGCTAAGTAGAGTTGCAGCAATGGGTTTGTTTTACATCTGAGGCTTTGTTATTCACAGAATCGCAGAGCTGAGAGTTTCTGGGGGCAGGAGGAATTTTTAAAATGTTCTCAAATCCCGAAACGTTCTTTGAAGAGCGGCTGGCAAAAACAGGGTTTTGGAACCGCGTTTCTGAAAAGTGTTGAAGGATTGTTATTTTTTAAGCATATTAATTTTAAAGATTTCTAAACCACTCTTCTTCACCCTCCTTCAGCTTTGGCAGACTCAGTCGGCTGTATACAATGCACAGAGTAGACCCACTGAAATGAAAGGATATGAGTGGTTCATTCATTTCAGTGGGTATGCTCTGCATAGAACTTAGCTGGATACATCCCAATATTATTTATATGTTTGACAGCTTCAAGTTGAGGAAACAGTACTGATAGTTTGTGGAGAGAGACTAGCTGACTAACTTGCATTAGTCATGAAGGATGTCCCAATAAGGAAACGTACTCAATCATCCTCAGGGCTGCCTTGCAGATGTGGAGTTGTATGTATGCTACTGGTTATTACACACACACTCAAAAAAAGAGCCCCGCAAAGGTATTCAGGTCATGAATACATGACTCCTGGATGGATTAGTCAGATGCCCAGTGTGGTAAGTAGCAGGGCCCCCTCAGAGAAGTTATGGCTGACAAGAAAAGTGTTGCACAACATGCTCCATTTGATCTCTCTAATCAACAGCAATAAGTATTTCCCACCTACTGGGTGAGAAAGTGAGTAAAAAAGGAACTATTAGGAAAAAGGATGGGGGGAAGACCTACTGACTGAGCTGTAGTTTGGGGCAGATGATTAATCAATTTAGAAATGATAGTGGGCATACAAATTCTAGGAAGAGGTGACGGAGGAAATTTCTGAAATAATAGGTGCACTGGTGCCTTGAAACCCAAACTGTCTTTTACCCATTTTTGATGGGTTGACTGCGGACTTAATATGTAAGCCACTTACAATTTGTCTGTTAGTAGCTGCTGGCTTGATCACTGCAGATGGTGACAGCAGCAACGAAATTAAGAGACGCCTGCTTCTTGGGAGGAAAGCAATGACAAACCTAGACAGCATCTTAAAAAGTAGAGACATCACCTTGCCAACAAAGGTCCGTATAGTAAAAGCTATGGTTTTCCCCGTAGTGATGTATGGAAGTGAGAGCTGGACCATAAAGAAGGCTGATTGCCGAAGAATTGATGCTTTTGAATTATGGTGCTGGAGGAGACTCTTGAGAGTCCCATGGACTGCAAGAAGATCAAACCTATCCATTCTTAAGGAAATCAGCCCTGAGTGCTCACTGGAAGGACAGATCCTGAAGCTGAGGCTCCAATACTTTGGCCACCTCATGAGAAGAGAAGACTCCCTGGAAAAGACCCTGATGTTGGGAAAGATGGAGGGCACAAGGAGAAGGGGACGACAGAGGACGAGATGGTTGGACAGTGTTCTCAAAGCTACCAGCATGAGTTTGACCAAACTGCGGGAGGCAGTGGAAGACAGAAGTGCCTGGCGTACTCTGGTCCATGGGGTCACGAAGAGTCGGACACGACTAAACGACTAAACAACAACAACAGCTGCAGGCTTAGCCACATCTCAAGGCTGGCTTGGCCAAGTGGCTGATATAGGACATGGAGCCAGGATGTATACAAGGACCCAGGGAAGAGGGATGGGGTTACACCGGGTCCTGCTATCTACTCGCTCATTGTGCAAAAATTCACTTAAAGGACCCCTGACCATTGGGTCCAGTCGTGGCCGACTCTGGGGTTGCGGCACTCATCTCGCTTTATTGGCCAAGGGAGCCGGCGTACAGCTTCCGGGTCACGTGGCCAGCATGACTAAGCTACTTCTGGTGAACCAGAGCAGCGCACGGAAACGCCATTTACCTTCCCACCGGAGCGGTACCTATTTATCTACTTGCACTTTGACGTGCTTTCAAACTGCTAGGTTGGCAGGAGCAGGGAGTGAGCAACGGGAGCTCACCCCATCACGGGGATTCGAACCGCCGACCTTCTGATCGGCAAGCCCTAGGCTCTGTGGTTTAACCCACAGCACCACCCTTGTCCCAAAAATTCACGTATCCACACATAAAGAATTGTGCCCAAACGTCACCATAAGTACCACAGATTCAGATATCCAAACATTGGGAGTTTGCCCACTTCCTTATTTCCTTGCTTGTTTCTGCTTTGCTGGTGGACGGCAGCCATTTTGGGGCAGAAACCATGCAGGAAATGAGCAAGATCGGACAAAACAGAGAACAGAAGAGATCGGACAAATCAGTGTTTTCCTTGGGCTGCAGCCACTTTAGGGAAAAACCATTGGGGGGGGAAGGAGAGAATCGGACAAATCCCAAATCATAAATATTTCCATAGGAAACAATGGAAGTCATAGCCTTGTTATGTGAACATTTGCCTAATAAATGATTTCCAGGCAAACATTCACATAGCAAGTCTACAATTTCCACAGAACACGTATTCTGTAAGTGGGACCTGCGTGTATATAAATGCTGGAGAAAACAACAGGCAGAGAGGAAGGGGAGAGATATTTTAAAAAGAGGGCTGGAAGAACAAAAATGTGGGGCTGAAGAGGGATAACGCTTTGTGGCCCAAAAGCAGCATAGAAATAAACCATAACGAAACATAACATTTCACTTGGCTCCATCAGTATACAAAATTAATAAATAAACCCAGCAAATTGGTGAGGCAGCAAAGCCCCCTCCATCGGCCTGGCTAGACCAGCCACCACTGGGCTCCTCCTCTCCCAGGAATGCCCCAATTACCGTTTGCAGTACATCTCATGTTCTCTTGCGCAGTTATTATAATGGCAGGCAGGGTGTTCTGTGGGGTGAGGAAGGACTCTCAATGGATGAGGATAAGGCAACATCAGCCCTTCCAATTGGCCGGCAGTATGGAGTCTCTGGATTGGCCAAGTGTAGCCTAAGTACTACGGGCTGGGCTTTCAGCCTCCACTTGTTCAGTAAAGCTATACTTGCTGATCTTCAGGTTCCAGCTTCCCACTACTTCCATCCTCTTTGCAACTTCCAGGCTTAGATTTGGGTTTGGCCGCCCACGACATGACCCCAGCCAGGTCCTGACCGTTTTCCTGCTGGCTACTTTTCTGGAATCAAAAGGGGAAGGCTAGAAGCATCTCACTTCTCATAAAGACAATATGGGATGGCACATTCTGTTTACAGTGCCTTTCTCTCCCACAAATCACAGTAGAAACCCATGTACTGCTGTTGATTTTCCGAGCAGAGCAGACACCGAGCCCTCAATTTTCAAAGCCTTTAACCTCTGTTGTAAAACACTAAAGCACCATATGAGTTTACGGCATCCGTAAAGGAACCCGTAAAATAGAAGCAATAACTTAGGCAAATAATTAGGTTTTAAACCCACCATTAAAATGCGCCTGTAGCTGTCCCTGTCGATACCCCAAAGCTTGAGGTCTGTCTTGGCTTTAACCGTTGCAGCCCTTGGCGTTCCGTAGATGAGGGCGAGTTCTCCAAAGCTTCCTCCTTCTCCAATGCTGGTGACCCATTCTCCGTTCACATACACCTACCGGTTAAACACATGAGAGAGAAAAGCGAAGTTGGTTAGAACACAGTGCTGATAACGCCAAGGTTGCAGGTTTGATTCCTGTATGGGGCAGCTGCATATTCCTGCATTGCAGGGGGCTGGACTAGATCAGGGGTCAGCAAACTTTTTCAGCAGGGGGCCGGTTCACTGTCCCTCAGACCTTGTGGGGGGCCAGACTATATTTTTTTGGGGGGGGAGAATATGCATGAATTCCTATGCCCCACAAATAACCCAGAGATTCATTTTAAATAAAAGGGCACACTCTATTCATGTAAAAACACACTGATTTCCAGACTGTCCATGGGCCGGATTTAGAAGGCGATCGGGCCGGATCTGGTTGCCTACCCATGGACTAGATGATGATGATGAAAACTATTTTTTTATTTATAACCTGCCCATCTAGCTGGGTTTCCTTCCAACTCTACAGTTCTATGATTCTACGATAAGAATAATTCATCAGTGTTAATTTAAACATATATAGAAGGGGGGACCCCAGGCCTGGCAATCAAATGTGGCCCTCCAGGCCTTTCTATGTGGCGTCAGAACTCCCATCAGGCCACACTCCTCACTGGCCCTGCTTTGGTACCCAGAATGTTTTGGCCTGCCTGGAAGGTATTCCTGAATTCTGATGACACTCCTTGCTTTCCCAGATGGAGGCTAGAGAAGAGTGTGTGTGCAGAGGTCAATGTATAAAGGAAACATTTACATTCATTTCTCTGCCAACTTTTGACATGCGGCTGTCAGGGATTGGACTGAAGAGGAATGGTGGAGATGGCCTCCCTCTTCTCCTGAACCTTCCTGAGAAGAGGAGGACGGTATAGATTTATGACGGGTCACAGCTCAGGGATAGAAGAGGGGCAAAGCTGGGAAATAATGGGAGAAGCGGAGCAGGAACAACTGGCTGACGCATTATCGCTAGAGAGCATTCCAGAGTACCCCCTTCTCTCAGAACATGGAGAGCAATGAAAGTAGGAGAGCAGAGAGTCCAGAGGCAATTGTCCCTAAGCAGACACCGTAAGGGAGGTGTGGCTGTTAACAACGGAGAAGGGAAGGAGGGAAGAGATTATTCGAAGCAACGCCATTATCCAACAGACAGCATTTCTACGTCTCTCTCTGTGAATATTGAATAAAATACCTTGGTAAGAGCTTCTTGTCTTTCCATTACTGGCAGCCTGCCATGAGGGAGGGGGGTCGGATTCCCTAAAGCCTGACAGAACGCTGCTCAGAAGAGAATGTGGCCCTTGGCCTAATTTTCCACCCCACCCAATGTATAGTAGCATAGGCTTTCTCATGTGTTATCCAAATGAGATTGACAATTGCAAGAAATGGATTCAAATGAGAAAGGGCAATAAGAGATTCAGACCATTGCCTAACCAATGTCAAGTGTTTATCCTTCCAACTTCAATATCCATTTTCTCTTAATCCCCACACCACAGTAATATAATTTGCGAATGTCTGCAAATATCACAGATTTTTCCAAAACAAAACCCGTGGTTGCCCTTAACTAAATTGGTTTTATTGAGTTAAGGGCAACCAGGGGCAAAAGATAGTGGACCCATTTGAGAAAAAAATTGAGGCAAGTCTTTATTGATGACACAAGTGTAAAGGATAATGCCTCCTCCTTCCTCATCCTTGATGCACACTAGACTATAGGATTTCTGAGTTATCTCTTCATCTCACAACCCCGTAAAGAAGAATTTTGTAATGGAAAAACCCTGTAAAGAAAACCTAAAGGAGGCAGAACGTATTGAGATTATCTTCATGTATAGCTATTGAGCTGTACAAAGCATGTTATATTAATAACTTACCCTTTGTATCTGTTTTGCTTTTTTAATTTGAATTTTCAAGCAAGTTTAATACACAGATTTTTATTTTTATTTTTAAAAAAACCAATTTAGTGAAAGGAACTTAGTTGAAGGGGAAATGACTGTTCTCCAAAATACACGTTGCAAAACGCACATTCCAAAAAATAGCCGTCTCTCTCACATGCTATGGGTCTCTGGAAGTCAACAGTCCAGAAACAATAGCTGAGCCATTTCCTTACAGAGTCACTAAAAACAACCGCAGCGATTGGTGGAACAACCTGCTTTGCAGACAGAATTTCAAGTCTCCTTGCTTTTAGTACAAGGGCTGCCTTTGCTCTTTGAGTTTCCAGCTCCCTGTGGTGTGTTGGCATCTGAGGGTTTCCCCCAACGCACCCTCTTTGTAGAGTCTGGCGCGCACAGAACCAAGGGGCAGGGCTGTCACTGTCTTCCTTTTTCTCTTTCGGCAATACTGTCGGACTTGAAAGGAGAGGAGAAGGTAGTTGCAAGGAAGTTTGCAGGAAAACACCATCATTGTGAAACTCAAAAGAAATCCAGCATGGAACAGGGGAAAGATCTTACATAAAAGGGATGCCTTTCTCTCCCCCACCGCACGCCTCTGCTTTATAAACTTCATTAGCAAAGTGGAATTCAAGCAATTGCTGGGGCCGCAGGCACACAGGAAGTTGCTTTATACTGTATACCTGAGGAAGCATAGCTACCCCAATTGGTCAGTCCAGACACTGAAGTCCAGCTCCAAGGGCCTTCTGGTGGTTCCCTCATTGCAAGAAGTGGTCCATCTAGCTCCCTACTGTCCACACTGACGGACAGTAGCTCTCTGAGGTCCAGCACCGGGGCCTTCTGGAGGTTCCCTCATTGCAGGCAGTGAGGTTACAGGGAACCAAGCAGAGGGCCTTCTCGGTAGTGGCACCCACCCTGTGGAATGCTCTCCTGTCAGATGTCAAGGTTAGGTAACCTACTCCACAAACTTCCATTGACAACTGAGGGCAGTGCTGTATCAGGAAGCTTTTAATATTTGATGTTTTGTTCTGTTCTCTTATTTTATGTTGCCCAGAGTGGGCAACAAATTAAAACACAGAATAATAATAATAATAATAATAATTTATTTATACCCCGCCCATCCGGCTGAGTTTCCCTAGCCACTCTGGGCGGCTCCCAATCGAGTGTTAAAAACAATACAGCATTAAATATTAAAAACTTCCCTAAACAGGGCCGCCTTCAGATGTCTTTTAAAGATAAGATAGCTACTTGTTTCCTTCACATCTGAAGGGAGGGCGTTCCACAGGGTGGGCGCCACTACTGAGAAGGCCCTCTGCCTGGTTCCCTGTAACCTCACTTCTCACAAGGAGGGAACTGCCAGAAGGCCCTCGGAGCTAGACCTCAGTGTCCGGGCAGAACGATGGGGGTGGAGATGCTCCTTCAGGTATACAGGACGGAGGCCGTTTAGGGCTTTAAAGGTCAGCACCAACACTTTGAATTGTGCTCGGAAACGTACTGGGAGCCCATGCACAGAACACAGGAAAACATCAAACATTAAAAACTTCCTGATACAAGGCTGCCTTCAGATGTCTTTTAAAAGTCAAATAGTTGTTTATTTTCAGTGCTACTGTTCTAGAAAAAGCAGTGCCAGAACTCACCATAAACACCTCTTAGAATGGCAATGGCGCCCACCTGAGAGGTGCCAGAACTGAGTTCTGGTGAGTTCCGTCTGAAATAAAAAGAGCCCAGTTTATTTCCTTGACATCTGATGGGAGGGCCTTGCACAGGGCAGGCGCCACTACTGAGAAGGCCCTGTGCCTAGTTTCCTGTAACCTCACTTCTTGCAATGAGGGAACCACCAGAAGGCCCTTGGAGCTGGACTTCAATGTCTGGACTGACCAATTGGGGTAGCTATGCTTCCTCAGGTATACAGTGCCGAAGCCGTGTAGGGCTTTAAAGGTCAGCACCAACATTTTGAATTGTGCTCGGAAACCACCCTTGCTCCCTTCTCTAGTGACCAAGAAGGAGTGCATAATGCAGCTGTCTGGACGTGCTGTAATTCTCCAGAGATGTGAACTTAAGAACCTGCATTCACTTCCCCAATAAAAATGTCATTTTCTAATATCAGCCTCATGAAAGGGGGGGGGAGTGTGTTTTGGGGGTTGGAGGAACTAACACAAATGACCTGAGTGTTTGAAACAGGAAGACACTGTACTCAAAGTTTAAAACCTCAATGCTTGGCCAGACATGACACAGTAAATTTTGTTTTCGCGATGATGACAAAGTGTATTGATGATGCGTGGCTCTGTCATCCTGTCCTCTGGGCTGAAAGTTCAGCCATGCTAAGTTTACTTGCAAATCTGCCTCTTTTTTAAAAAAAAGGAGGAAGAATGAAACATTGTCCACGTGGAAAAAGTCTATTTAAGGTCTCAGCTTATTTTAGCCTTCTGGTTTCCTGAGAAAGAATGAAGAAAGGTGAAAAATATCAGCCAAAAGGAGCACTACCCCCCCCACACACACACCCAAAGACAGGGTGTGGGGAAAAGTTTTAAGAAATCTGCTTCTTGAGAGATGAAAAGGACACATGCACAGCAATTTAAGTAATGTAAGTGTCAGGGAACTGCCATCAGTGCCGGAGGGAGAGAGCAAAATCCAGAGGGATTCCGGAGAGCGTCCCGGGATTGGGAGAGGCAGCCAATCTTCTGGGGAAGAGAATCAGCGTAGCACCAGTGGAGAAGGGGGGCAGATGGGGGAAGCGGAGAGGTGGTCCCATGACTCCTTGCCGGGGACCAGCGGGGAGAGTAGGGGTCCTCCGCTGCCTACGCCCTCCTTGCGCAGAAGGCTTTCGCGCAGAGAGAGTAGGCGGAGACTAGGCGTCAAAGAGCTTCTTTGCTGGAAGAAGTTTAAGAAACGCCCACTGACGGATTCTGCCAGTGATTGAGACAGCCACGGGTGAGTGGCTGTCCGGACAGAAAAGGTTCACTCAGGCAATCCAGCCAGGTGTTTGCACTGGCTTACGCACGAGCAACCGCTAGAACCACTACAGTAAGAAACCAAGTTTGTTATTTGGAGTAGAGCTGTGTTGGGTTCAGTGGTAAAGCACATGATTTGCACGTATTAAGCCTGAGGTTCAGTCCTTGGCTTCTCTATTTAAATGGGTCTTGAGGGAACCTCTGTCTGTGATATGGGAGAGCCATTTATTGCCAGTCAAAATGCTGGACTAGACCAAGGTAAGATAATTAAAATAAATCTGACAGTTTTGTTCTTTCAGTTTATCTCCCCTCTCCCGCTGCAATCTGCAGCAATTTATCATTAGTGTCTTCCTTTTAATCCTCACGAAAATCCATCAGCATTTTTGGTGCGAATTTCTCTGAATAGGCACATTTTCGCAAAGCAATTTTACCCAAACATAATGCATTTTTTAATTAATTTATTTTTTGCAAGTCATATTCACCAGCATGTGCATTTTTATGCACACTTTACTCTAATGTGTGCATTTGGGCACACGTGACCCGGGGTGGGGAATGGCATTGCAAAACTCGGAGAAGTGCAAATTTCAAAGGGTGGCTTGCTTTGGTTTGCATAGTGTCTGGAAAGCATAAAATAGGTAGGTTCACCTTTAAATGCAAACTGAATCAGATTTCTCCCCCTTCCCACCCCTCTGTGACTCCAGCTACAAAGGCTGTTCCTTCAGCTGCCCAGAGGCTCCCAGGGTGGGGTCTTGTTTAGTTGCTGTAGCTGGGGGCAATGTTTAGTTTTGGTTAAGGCGTATTATTTTTGCTGCTATTTCAGTGGGTTTGTTTTGTTTTTTTACTTCTGTTGTTAGCATTAGTATGAATAATTTGTGCATTGTTCAATCTAAGTGTATATCTATTTAGATGTTTTGATTAGCCTATTAATACTCATGCCCGTGGCTATTTAAACTTTGCTATGCCTTGCAACTTAAATGTTGAGGAATGTTTATATTTTGTTATGTAAACTTTGGTGATGTAGCGAGCTGCTCTCATAGAATAGAACTGTAAAGTTGTAAGGGACCTGAAAGGTCATATAGTCCAACCCGCTGCAATGCAGGATGGGCATCCGACCTCTGCTTTAAAAACTCAAATGAAGGAGAGTGCACAGCCTCCTGAGGAAGCCCGTTCCAATGTCAAACAGCTCTTGTAACTCCTTTCTTGTCTCCTCTTTTCCCAGCTAAATTACCCAGCTGCTTCGACCGTTCTTCATATGGCATGGTTTGTAGTGTAGTTATGCAAGTAAACAGGTGATAGTGATGATGACAAAGAGGTGAGTAAGAGACGATATGATATAGATTCAAAAATCTAAAGGGCTGCCACATGGAAGATGCAGCAAGCTTGTTTTCTCCTGTGCCAGGGGGTTGGACCTGAACCAATGGCTTCAAGTTACAGTGGTACCTCGGGTTACAAACGTTTCGGGTTACAAACGCTTCAGGTTACAGACTCTGCTAACCCGGAAGTAGTACCTCAGGTTAAGAACTTTACCTCAGGATGAGAACAGAAATCGCGCAGCGGCAGCAGCAGGAGGCCCCATTAGCTAAAGTGGTACCTCAGGTTAAGAACAGTTTCAGGTTAAGACAGACCTCCAGAACGAATTAAGTTCTTAACCAGAGGTACCACTGTATAAGAAAAGAAATTCCAGCTCAAAATCAGGAAGAACTTTCTGACCGTAAGAGCTGTTCTACAGTGAAAGGGCTGAGCGTTATTTTCTTTTTATGCAGGGACGAAAAGGGGGAAAGAGCGAGGCTTGTAAAATGAAAGTAACCAACAGGAAGGAGGTTTATATTTGGAAATATAGATCTGGGACTCCTCCCCCCCCCCATCAAAAACACACACTTTGGAGCAGGTACTTTCAGAGGGTTTTTTTTTACTGGAAGCCCATCATTTATATTTCACCAGATACATTTAGGCAGGTCGCCAGGCTTCATGAGGAAGTGATGCGACTGTCTTACTACCAAGACGGAAAGAGACTTAAGCTGCTCCTCTATCTAGATTTTCTGGATCCAGAGACTTTTGAATGTGAATAAACAAGGTGACTGGAAGATCAACTGTAATAGCGAAGTAGCAGGCTTCCTAGGGATGGAAATGGGGATGCAACAGGATCTGACCGCCCCCCCTACACACACACACACACACACACACACACACAGTGCAGTCTTTCTCTCCTCTTTCCAGGGCAACCCAGGACTCAAAAGAACATGGTCAATGGATCATTCTGAGTAAAAGCCAAGGGCAGCTCATTTAAACATATGCAAATCAGGCTTAGTGGAAAAAGTTAACCTATGTATGTATGCAGGCAGAATACTGTCAAGAATAACAACAACATTTTTATTCACAGTATTCTGTGAGTAATAGCATCCAGTTGTGAGAGGGGCCATTGTCAGCAGTTCAAGTGAAGCCAAGCTGTTATGCACTGTGGTGTAGAGGTTAGAGTATTAGACTAGGACCTGGGAGACCAGGGGAAGAATTCAACATCACACTAAGGCAAATGTGTTTCATCAGAAGGCTAGATGGAATGATTCCCCCCTCTCCTCTCCAAGCATGGTTATGGGGGGCCCTCCCACCCGCTGATTAGAGGTACATGGGGGGCAGAGAAGGAGGCAAGCACCATTCTGCAAACATATGAGACTCCTGCAGATGGAGTTCGTTAGGGCTCAAATCCCCACTAGGTCATGAAGTTTGCTGGGTACCTAAGACCAGATTGAATTATGGTGCTGGAGGAGACTCTTGAGAGTCCCATCGACTGCAAGAAGATCAAACCTCTCCATTCTTAAGGAAATCAGCCCTGACTGCTCACTGGAAGGACAGATCCTGAAGCTGAGGCTCCAATACTTTGGCCACCTCATGAGAAGAGAAGACTCCCTGGAAAAGAGCCTGATGTTGGGAAAGATGGAGGGCACAAGGAGAAGGGGACGACAGAGGACAAGATGGTTGGATAGTGTTCTCGAAGCTACCAGCATGAGTTTGACCAAACTACGGGTGGCAGTGGAAGACAGGAGTGCCTGGCGTGCTCTGGTCCATGGGGTCACGAAGAGTCGGACACGACTAAATGACTAAACAACAACAAGACCAGATGCTCTCTTTCAGCCTAACCTACCTCTCAGGGTTGTTATGAGGTTAAAATGAAGAGAAGGAGGAGCATATACACCACCTTGAGCTCCTTGGAGGAAAGGTGAGAGAGAAATGGATGGATGGATGGATGGATGGATGGATGGATGTATCCTAGATTAGGCTATTTGTCCATCTAGTCCAGGAGAACGAACACATGGTGCTTGTTTTATACTGAGTCACACCACTGGTCCATGTAGCTCAGTACTGTCTACACGGACTGGCAGTGGCTGCCTAGGGTCTCAGGCAGCGGCTATTCCTAGCCCTACCTGGAGATGCTGTTGTTTGAACCTGAGACCTTCTGTAGGCAAAACATGTGGTCTATCACCAAGATATGGCCCACTCTGCACAATGCTGACAGATGACAGCCACATAGAGTGTCAACAGCTCAGCAGCGTAGTATATGCTCAGGATCCATCCCTGCAATGTGTAGTTTGACCAGTGGTCACATCCACACTGTCCATTTAAAGCTCAGGGCTTTCCCCCAAAGAATCTTGGGAACTGTAGTTCATTAAGGGTGCTGGGCATTGTAGTTCTGTGAGGAGAAAACCAGAGCTTCCAGGGTAGTTTTATATTTATTAGGGTAGTTTTAGTTTTATTATGGGGTGTGCTTAAATATGGATGGGGCGTGCGCAGTGCCAGATTTACGTATAAACTAAACAGGCTATAGCTTAGGGCCCCACTCTCTTGCCCCCCCCCAAAAAAATTAAAGGAAAAAAACCTGGATGTACATTTCCAAAATATAATATAAAAAGCAAATAAAATAAAACCTACATACAGCAACAGTGTTTTGTGTTGTGTTGGCTCCTATTTTGTTATATGCAGATGGCTTTAGATACATATTATGTCCATAAATTACCATATAGCATATATCCAACACAAAAAACAGCGACAATTTGTTGTTGACAAAGGACAGCTGGACATATAAAGGGCCCCATTACCTTCAGTAGCTTAGGGCCTCATCAAACCTAAATCCAGCCCTGGGTGTGTGCAGCCTTAGGTTCAGCAAGAGATGGAGACTGTGGGGATGCGCTGAAGGCTTTGTAGAAAATGCACTTTTTTGAGAAGAGTTTTAGAGGAGGCTAGTGGCAGCAGACCTTGCGAGAAGGAGCAAATATGTGCACCGTTTCTTAGCATGCACAATTTGACTTGCCTTGGCACAGGATCTGGGGGTACCTAGGTGCCAGATTTTGATGCATGTCCTCTTATTGCAGGGCAGAATACCCGGCCATGCCCACGCCTCCACAAGCCTGTTGGCTGCTAAGGTGCCACTAAGTTTTAAAAATAAAGCCAACGTTACCACACGTCTATAAACACTGCACTTGTGATAATTGTCAAGTTTTGCCTCTCCTCCGCCTCCTTGACCTGCCGATGTGGTATTGCTACCTTCCTTGATAGGAACAATGAGTCACACGGATTTCCTGAGGAGTGACTTTCGGAGTGTGAGGTTTTCGATTCCGAACAATGCCAATTAGACGGTCCCTTGACACAAACAAGCACTTTTTTAAAAAGAAGAAGAAGATGCCTCTCACTAAAATAACTGCAAGGAGCTGCTGGGCAGCTTAAAATACACCGCTTGCTTCTTGAAATAGAAGAGGGATGGGAAGAGACTTTCCACATCAGATAACCTGATCCCTGCGTCCCTGAGATTAGCTAGTACTGAAATAAGCCACACACACACAAACACAAAAAATCACATTTCCAAGGCTTTCTTTTAAAAACTACAAAGAGGATTTCAGAACAACAACCTCAAGCATCTGATCTTCTAGATGATTGTTAACAGCAGCAACAAAGACCCACCAGGATCTGCAACAAAAAATTGCAGAGTGGAATGCTCCCTGGTTGGCATTCCATCTACTCCATTGCGTTCCCTTCCCTTCATTTTTTTTAAACAGCCCATCATCATCCCATGGCCTCTGAGCATGTTCTGTATATAATGGGATTTGGGGGTTCTTGCCCTCCACAAAAAATAAAAAGGACCACTCTCCTGAATCTATTGATGCTTGCTCCAGACTGGAGAGGGTTAAGGGGATCTCTGCTTGTATCCCAACGTCATCCCTTAACAGATGCACAATCTAGCCTGTGTGTGTGTGTGTGTGTGTGTGTGTGTGTGTGTATTTCTAAAGTTCCTAAGCAGCTTTCCCTATCTACAGTGCTATCTCCCTGAATGGCATGGGGCAGAACTTTCGGGTGCCCAGGCATCTATACAGCCAGGACAAATCTCACATCTGCTTGATGAAAGGGCTCCCTTTGCAAGCACTTCCAATTCAAGGTTTAGCCATACGGGAGCAAGTTCTGAAGAGCACAGTGAGATTCCTGAAGATGAAACCATCAGCCTGAGGCTGCCACTCTCGTCCTCTATGGGAAGAGGCAAGCTACACGTAAACTAAACTGGGTGATTACCGAAAATAGTCTGCTCTCCTTTCTTGCGGCCCCTCGGGTGCATTCCATCTTGATAGCCTTCCATCTCGATCATCCAGTGGCAAAATGTCTTGCCTACAGGTGTGGTTAATATGGCTTCTAAAGTAATTTGTTTGCATATGATACCCCATTAACCTACTTCACGCGGACAAATAAGCTTGGCTCACGAACTGTGCCGCGTGGGAAAATTGCTTCTTACAAGCCAAGTCAGCCCCGAAGAGCTGCTCCCTTTCGGACTAGAACCTATCGTGGAAGCAAGGTTTTTAAAACTGAGCTGGGTGGACATATGGGAAGAGGAGAAGTATTTTTTAGGGCACGATGACTTGGTTCGAACATAATACGAATGGCTCATCCACACTGAAGTTAAATGTGCCTTTGAAACTGCTTCTCTCTCTCTCTCTCTCTCTCTCTCTCTCTCTCTCTCTCTCTCTCTTCTTTGCAGGATCTACACAATGTCCAGCAATGCAAGTGGCAACCCACACTTTGTCCCTCCAGACATGCCAAGGATGACCTGAATGGAGCCACGGCCAGCCAGTGTAGGCAATACTAAGTGGACCAGGAGGTCTGAGTATAAGGCAGGTTTTCTGAAGGGAAACCACAAAATTCTGCCAGGTAAGAGGTGAATTCGCACTTACATCCACTTCTCCTTGGTCGATTACGTAGAAGTTATCTCCTTCGTCTCCTGCAAGGAAACAAAAACAAGTTTTGATGGTTTTCACAAACCGTTTCCAAAATGGAGACAGCATACTCTTGCGCAGACTCATGGAACCAGGCAAGAGCTCCCATTTCCAACTTGTGTATTTGGTTATTTCATAATACCACCTTGTATATTCATGATCAACAGGATATCGCTGGAAATTAAAGTATTCCTGCATTTTACTGCATTGCCATCTGGCAAGTAAGCGCATGGCACGATGAACTGCCAAGTATATTAACTCTCATTAACACATCTTCAATTTCAGCTTTCCTTATTAATTCTGTTTCTAGCAAAGATACTCAGGCAGGTTTTCTCAAGTGAATTAAGGCCAGTACTACAGAAAGCTAGTGTTTAGAGTGCCAGACCTAGGACCTGGGAGGCCAGGGTTGAAATTCTCACAGAGCCCTGAAGCTTACTAGGTATTCTTGGGCCAGTCCTTGCCTCTCAGCCCAATCTGCCAGGGTTGTTGTGGAGAATAAACGTGAAGGTGGAAAATCGTGAACACTACCTTCAGCTCATTGGAGAAGAAGGAGGGATATAAATGCAATAAATAAATAAATAAATAAATTAAATAAATAAATAAATAAATGCTACACTTCTGGCTGGTGCCTTCAAAGCCCAACTAAACCTCCTTCTCAGTCATCACTTTGTCCATCCAACTGCTCTTCCTACACTTTCCCAACAGTCTAAGTCAGTGGTTCTCAAACTTCCTTCTCTGGACCACACTTTCAGAATGAAAATTTGTTCGCATCATGCCAATTTTTTTATTGACAAGAAATACATTGGGGGGAAATAAATAAACAACTCCTAGCAGTGCATGATTGTGTTACAGAACACAACTACTTTAGAATACGGTCATGGGACATCCAGAAAATATAAAACAATGCAGTTACATAAGAACACGAACCATTCCCAAAATATAATTATAAACTAGCCTCTTAGATATGTACCTTAAGCATGTGTACAAACTCAATGAGAGGTGCAAGCTTGCTTTTGCCGGGTAATCTTGTTTATATTATGTCTAATTTGAGATTCCTAAAAATGCTCATCTCCTCAACACAAAGAAGGCTTTCTCCTTTCTCATCGTTCATATTTGTCAGAGTTGAAAATACCTGCTCACAACAATAGGTTGTGCAGAACTATAGAACAGCCAGAAGAGTGGATACTGTCCCTGGTTGTATATCCCAACAAAATATTTTGATACTATACTATACTACGTTGAAATGTTCAAATGCCTATTAGATTGTCCTTGAGCCTTCCCACCATCTTCTCCTGCCAAACCCTTTGAGAACCATTGGCCTAGGTTCTGGACCAAGGCTGGAAGACCTGTACCATGTTTTTTCTTTGTTTATTTATTTTTACCAACAACCAAAACCCAACAGTGAAACCCCCCAGGCGGCTGATACATTGAGCATACATAATCAATAATAACATATTCAAATCAACCATATGCACAATTCTGTATACATTAACACTCCTCGCTCCACAAGGTTTATTTAACTTTTAACATTTTAATTGCCCCAAATTGTTCAAATCTACCCAAATAATTCATTATCTTCTCAAACCAATCCTCCTCTTTCTCACTGATCTTAAACCCTTTCGTTCTGTGTATCTTCACAGTTAGATATTCTAAAATTATAATATTATTCAATTTTTTCTTCCATTGGTTCACCCCTAGCTCTTCTGCATTTTTCCAGTTACTCTCTATAACCAGTCTGGCTGCAGTTACCATCAATTTTACCCACTTACATTCCTCTTTTGTTTTTAACTCGGTGCTACTCAGGCTAATAAGAACCATTAATTTAGATATTTCCACCTTCCTACCCACAATTTCCGATATTTCTATACCAATCTGTTTCCAAAACTCATTAACTAACGGACAATCTCACCACCTGTAGCTTCTTGTTGAGCTTCAACTCGAATCAACTTCATTCCCTGTGGCCAATGGTCAAGGATTATGGGAGTTGCAGTACAGCAACTCTTGGAAGACCCATTTCCCATCCCTACTCTAGACCCATGTTTGCACTTGAAAACCGGTCAGAAAACCCCGATGGGTGGCAAGTGGCTGGGGGAGGAGTTGGAACAAGAGCAGAAGGCATGGGAAGGTTTACGTTCCTGTTACCCACTAGAAAAGACACTCTTCAGCCCCCCTTTTTGTAGAAGAGAGGCAGGGGCTGAGCTCCAAGGTCGCAGCATTTATCCCCAAACATGGATGTTCACGGAGCAATGCATTTCACGCTTCCACCAGACATATGCAGGGTGGGACGCTTACCCTGTTGTATGACAGTCTCTCCAGCAATGTGTGTGACAGGGAACATGGCATCAAATATGTCACTGCAAAAGAGAAAGAGACATATTTAGACATCTTTGTCCTGCTTGAAAGCCTTCAGTTCCCCATGATGTGTGGATTCTTCACATTCAGCATATAAAGAAGCCGGCATGTTGTTTAAGGTTGCTTATTTGCGGTAACTTAATGCAGAGAAGGTCACACATATACACGGAAAACTGTCAAAATGAAAAATAGTGATTTAGGACAGCTCCTAAACATTATAAACAGCAACAGCAAAACAATGAACTAGGCAATTAACATTGGTCCTAGTAACATAAATAATCATTAAAGTTTAACAATAATAATTTAATAATAGTAAGAAGTAATTGTAGTTAATTGGAGGTAGGCATCGATGAACCCTTTTGTTTATGTATTTAAGTCTACAATTTGTGGAGATTCATATTCATATCTTCTCATACAACTGAGAACGGATGATAGCTAAACCCTCTCTTTCTGCTTTTCCGGACTTCTTTGAACATCGCCTGTTCTTGTTCCAATTTATTTTCTTTTTCCCTTGTTTAACCCAAGTGATTTTGCTCAGGAGTTGTCAGTTCCCATAATTTAATAAGCTATCCCCTTAGACAGGGACATTCTCTCTCTTCCCCCCGCCTCCCCCAGTATTTTGCATATAAAATCCTTGCCACTAAAAGCATATGAAATAATAATTTCTCTCTGTGTCTTTGGGAACCATGACTTTGAGACAGCGAATGCCTCTTTACAGCCTTTAATGACATTCTCATACAAGGAGAAATGTGAACATTTTCAAAACTTGAAATCCTGATGAATGCTGGGATTTCCATGAGTCAGCCCACGCAGTTCATAAGAAGGCTGGGCCTACTCAGTGCCAGTGGCAGCTGCCCATTGGGAATGACTGGGCAGAAGGCTGGTAGGCCAACAGTAGGGGGTGCCAGAGCTATAATAATAATAATAATAATAATAATAATAATAATAATAATAGTTTATTATTTATACCCCACCCATCTCTTCCAGCAAAATACCCTAAACACGGTTGCCTTCAGATGTCTTCTAAAAGTCTGGTAGTTGTTGTTCTCTTTGACATCTGGTGGGAGGGCGTTCCACAGGGGGGGTGCCACTATCGAGAAGGCCCTCTGCCTGGTTCCCTGTAACTTGGCTGCTCACAGTTACAGATAGGTAGCCGTGTTGGTCTGCCATAATCAAAATAAAAAAAATCCTTCCAGTAGCATCTTTAAGACCAACTAAGTTAGTTCTTGGTATGAGCTTTCGTGTGCAAGCACACTTCTTCAGATACACTGTGTATCTGAAGAAGTGTGCTTGCACACGAAAGCTCATACCAAGAACTAACTTAGTTGGTCTTAAAGGTGCTACTGGAAGGATTTTTTTTATTTTGGCTGCTCACAGTGAGGGAACTGCCAGAAGGCCCTTGGTTCTGGACCTCAGTGTCCGGGTAGAACGATGGAGGTGGAGACACTCCTTCAGATATACTGAACTGAGGCTGTTTAGGGCTTTGAAGGTCAGCACCAACACTTTGAATTGTGCCCGGAAATGTACTGGGAGCCAATGTAGGTCTTTCAAGACTGGTGTTATGTGGTCTCGGCGGCCACTCCCAGTCACCAGTCTAGCTGCCGCATTCTGGATTAGTTGTAGTTTCCGGGTCACAATGACAAGTGGAACGAGTTGAAGTGTCCCAGAGCACAGGATCACACTTCAAAACGACCTTGACAGATTAGAGAACTGGGCAAAAACAAACAAGATGAATTTTAACAGGGAAAAATGTAAAGTATTGCACTTGGGCAAAAAAAAATGAGAGGCACAAATACAAGATGGGTGACACCTGGCTTGAGAGCAGTACATGTGAAAAGGATCTAGGAGTCTTGGTTGACCACAAACTTGACATGAGCCAACAGTGTGACGCGGCAGCTAAAAAAGCCAATGCAATTCTGGGCTGCATCAATAGTATAGCATCTAGATCAAGGGAAGTAATAGTGCCACTGTATTCTGCTCTGGTCAGACCTCACCTGGAGTACTGTGTCCAGTTCTGGGCACCACAGTTCAAGAAGGACACTGACAAACTGGAACGTGTCCAGAGGAGGGCAACCAAAATGGTCAAAGGCCTGGAAACGATGCCTTATGAGGAACGGCTAAGGGAGCTGGGCATGTTTAGCCTGGAGAAGAGGAGGTTAAGGGGTGATATGATAGCCATGTTCAAATATATAAAAGGATGTCACATAGAGGAGGGAGAAAGGTTGTTTTCTGCTGCTCCAGAGAAGCGGACATGGAGCAATGGATCCAAACTACAAGAAAGAAGATTCCACCTAAACATTAGGAAGAACTTCCTGACAGTAAGAGCTGTTTGACAGTGGAATTTGCTGCCAAGGAGTGTGGTGGAGTCTCCTTCTTTGGAGGTCTTTAAGCAGAGGCTTGACAACCATATGTCAGGAGTGCTCTGATGGTGTTTCCTGCTTGGCAGGGGGTTGGACTCGATGGCCCTTGTGGTGTCTTCCAACTCTATGATTCTATGATTTAATTCTTGTCCCCCATCGTCTTCCCTGCTGAATTCTAATCCCATACTGTTTTATACCACAGAGGTTCTGGTTTATTTTTCTCTCACTTTTGTTGCGCTATAGCCCTTCCAGACAGCGATAATTTAGTAGCATTGGGGATCACAGAACAACGAAGAAAGCAGAATAAATCCACCGCTAAGGCAGCATTATTGTGTCAATAAAATATTGCAAAACACATGCACAATAAAACACCAGTGGCTAAAGACTTACTTAATACTATGTACTTCAAGAAGAACTGTCCAATTGCTTCCTACTGAAGCAGCACACAGAGCAACAAGGTGTTGCAAATTCATTTATTACCACAGGGCGCAGAGAGAAGGTACATTGTGGGATGCAGAGGGAGGCTGTGCGCACACCATACATTTAAAGCACATGGTTCCCCCAAATAATACTGGGAACTGTAGTTTACCTCACAGAGCTACAGTTCCCAGCACCCTTCACAAACGACAGTTTCCATTATTCTTTGGGAAAGTCGTGTGCTTTAACTGTATGTTTTAAGTTGAATAATGTATAAAAGATGCATAAAAAAGCATTATTATATGAAGTGAGAGAGGGAAGGGGGGTTCAGAGAGATCTGTGATGGATCAGAGAAATGAGACTGCCTGCTCTAGGGTGCTGTGGCAAACAAGAAGTTAACAAAGCATGGGATAATGAGTTTAAAATGATAATAAAAATGCTTTCTGGTGATTAATGCAGTGGTGCAGCCCCCTTGAGTTAATATTGTTTTAATGGCCTTTGGAGTGATTTCAGTTGCGCACCCCTGGTGTACAGCACATTCCTCAGCATGCCACATGAGCAAGGAGAACAAAGGGAATTCTTATAATAATAATAAATAAAAAAGATTCACCCAAATAGCCGGGAGGTCAGCAACTAACCTGTGGCAACTGTTCGTTCCCATATATGGGAAACTGCGCATTGCAAAATCCCATTATTAGCTTATTTCCTGTCCAGCAGTTCCAAAATTCACTCGCTCAGGCTTGGATCTAGGAAACACCCGGTCATAAAGTTGAACTAAAGCACTATCGTTTGCTCCTAAAGAGTTATATTTTCGCCGGAGAGCCTCCGTTTGATTCAGAGGCAGACAGGGACTTGGCCAGGGGAGTGGCTGGCAGGCTCAAGGCTGCCCCCTGCTGGGGAAGCCCCTGTGGGGATGGGGATGCTTCTGCAGAGGTGGTCAAGGGGCCTCGAGTAATTGATGGCCTCATTGAATCCAGCTCCCATTCCAGATGTGGCCAACGAAGATGTGAGGGGATGAGATGGAACGTGCTCATAAGGCTTTCTTTGCCGACTGGAGAGTACGCCCCAATTTCATGGCGATCACTGGCTAATAGTCATGATGGCTATATATTACCTCAGGCGGCACAGGACTCTGAAGGCTGGAGAACATGATGGGATAAGGCTACTGCATTCCTGCCCAGCCTGTGAGCAACCCACAGGCATCTGGTTGGCCACTGTGGCTTTATTTTCTTCCTATGTGGGGCTGCTGAAAGGAGAAACGTGTTCCAAGTCACCACAATCCTTATTTTGAAGTGCCACTCGGAGCCGCTGCTTTGTCTCTGGTTGGTAGGCCTCAGGGCTCTTGTTCGAAACAAAACAAAGTGGATCCAGCGACTCTGAAGAAAGGCCAGCCCTACCATTTGGCAGTTGTGTAGCAGCGACCTCAGGCAGCAGATGTTGGGTGTCTTGGAAAGGCTCCCCTTGGGCCTGTTCCGGAGTCTCCAGCTGCTACAAGATGCTGTGGTGAGACTGTCAATGGAGGAAGATTGGCGCCAGCATGTAACTCTGGTGATCAAAAGTCTGCACTGGCTGCCCGTACACTGTTGAACCAGGTTAAAAATATATGAACAGTGGTACCTCAGGTTACAGACGCTTCAGGTTACAGACTCCACTAACCCAGAAATAGTACCTCGGGTTAAGAACTTTGCTTCAGGATGAGAACAGAAATGGTGTTCCGGCGGCACAGCAGCAGCGGGAAGCCCCATTAGCTAAAGTGGTGCTTCAGGTTAAGAACAGTTTCAGGTTAAGAACGGACCTCCGGAACGAATTAAGTACTTAACCTGAGGTACCACTGTATTCATTTACAAGGACCCTGCATGCCCTCCAGCATCTTGAGTCCCAACCACACAAGATCCCAGAGCCCAAAAGACATACATATTTGGGTTGTGCTCCCACGGCACCCAAAAACACACATTTTGGGGTGCCATGCGAGATCGTGGCCCCGAAAAAAGCACTTCCGCCCCCCCCCCGGAGAAGCGCTTTCTTCTGGGCGAGACCTCAGCACAAAATCCTGCAATATCGCAGCACCCAAAATGGCCGCCGTGCTGTCCTGTGAGAAAACGGGATGTCCCGTTTTTCCCAGGACACTTGACAACTTGGGTCCAGAATATGTCAAGGATTGCCTGATCTCTTATAGCCCTGCCTGATCACTGAGATCTTGTGAGGAGTGACTGTTAGTGGATCCCCCATGACACAGATGCACAGCTCAGATCCAACAGTAGTTGCACGCTCAATACTGTGGGCCCAATTTATGGCCAGGTGTGCCCCCCCCCCCTTTGAACCTCCAGCACTTCTGGATAATCTTTCATCTTATTTCCAGCAGGTTTTAAAAACTGAATTCTGATTTTAGAGTTTTAACTCATTTTAAGTCATATTGTATCGGGTCTCCTTTGATTAAGCGATATAAAAATTGTCGAAGTAGACAGTAACATAGAAGGCATAAATAAAAGGCACGCGATTGTTGGTCACAGAGAGCATTGTTGTATTTTTACCAGCAGGGAAGGAGAAAACTGCCTCTGAGGTTTTCTGCTGGGGGTTAGCAGCTAAGGATACTATGGGAGTGCGCAGGACGAAGCACTATTTGTTTTACCTCAGGCGAGAAGATGCCTTGGGCTGGCCTTGGCCTGAACTCTGCCCAAACTTGCTCCAGAATCTTCTGCAGTGCGGAAACGCAGGGCTTCCTCAGCTGAGACAACCCTTTGTAAACAAAATTCTCTGAAAGTCTGAAAACCGCTAGGCAAACATTGGCGTAGGAGCTTATGGCTCCATGGCTGAGTTCTCTGTGAAGGAATGGTATATCTTTTGTGAGAGCAATGCCCTTGTTCAGTGTTTCTTTCTTTTCATACATATATTTTTTGGAAAGCTGATGTCTTTAGCTCATGGGGGGGGGAGAGGTAGGGAAGTGCCTGTCACAAATTCATAATTTAAAAACCATTATAATCCGTAGATTAAGGCTTGACAGACCCGACAGGTGTTCTGCATTTTCCTTGCTCTGCTGAACTTTTATTACCCAAGACAAAGGACGTGCCTCAAGGCACCCAACACCCTCAACTGAGCCCACAAGGAGAGCACCTCACAGGAGGTGGGGTGGAGCAGGAGCAGTCAAAGCCGCATGTTTATTTGTTCTTTTGTTTATTTATTACCTCTGTTTATTATTATCCCGCCTTCTGAGCCAAAGGATTTTCGGAACAGCATGTGAAGATGATGTTGAGAAGGGCAAACAATGTCAAACACATTTTAAAGGCTGCAGTTCCAACAATCCCGGGATAAAAACCAAAAGAGCCCAGATTCGAAGGAGACAGAGGGCTCTATTTCAACCTTCGACTCATTTGTGCAAGGGAAATTGGAGGGGGGCGCTGCGGGTGAACCCCACACCCAAGCATCTTTACAGCCCTCCAAAAGCTGACGGGAAACTGCTAAATCAGGCAGCCTCCTGGACCTGTGAAGGCTCCCAGGGCAATTTACAACCCTGCATATGTATTATTATTTAGAAGAATTATATACCGCTTAATGAAAAAGGTGGGGTACAGAGTCAATAAAAATGAAATAAATAAAATTGAGTGGAAAAGTGCTGACGCCTCCTAGTTAGCCAATCTCAGAATAAAATACTGGACCTAATAAGCTGCTGATCAGATCCTGCAAGGCTCGCTGTACATTCTTATGTTCTCTCCCCTCTGTGGACCTCAGGACCAAACAGCCTGGATAGCTCAGTTGGTTAGAGTGTGGTGCTGATAACGCCAAGGTTGCAGGTTCAATCCTGTAAGGGATATGTCATAGGCCAGGGATCAGCTTCACCTGTTGAGCAGCAGCCTGAAGGAGCAGGAAGCAGAGTGACCCCACCTGCTGCTGATCAGCCTTCTTGCTCCTGATAAAAACCAGCTGGCTCCAGCTTTCTTATGCTGGGTTTCCAGCCTCAGTCAGTTGCTGGAAACAACATTTGTCGTTCCTGGCCAGACCTTGCTGCTTCTTGCGACCTTGGACTCTCAGCTTCCTTGACCCCTGGACTGTCTGATTGCGTGAACTGAGATACTCCTGACCTTAGGACTGGACTGAACCTGGCATATGGACTCTGCCCCCAGGCAAGTACCCCCCTGAGACGTGGCTGGTTGGCTGGCCTCACCCACCACTGAGCTCTGCTGTGACTGAGCAGCGTGGGCCTACAACAGGATAGCTGCATATTCCTGCAGTGCAGGGAGTCAGATGAAATGTTTCTCATGTTCCCTCCCAACTCTGTAATTCTATGATCTAGGAAACTACCATCCTGGTGTGCAGAGCTCTGCTGGTCCATTCTGCCTGGCTTCATACTGTAATCAGAAAACCTTCCCAAAGTCCCTGCGAGGAGGAAGAGAGGTTAAGTGCAGGAATTGCTGAGTGCTTTTTTGATACCGTGCTCTACCACGATACATCAAATTCTAAGCAAAAAAAGAAAAAGGTACAAGCATGTAATGTTAAGGTTCGTGTTAGCTAGATGAGCAAAAAGAAGAAGGGAGAATTTGTTCAGACACGAAAGTTTTATCTACTGGATAATGACCAAAAATACCCCAGCTGCCTTCTCTAAGAAAATCAAATTTTAGAAGATTTTTCTTTTTTTTAAATGGCTGTGGCTATCAAAGACTTGCTGCAGGTTTTAACATGCAGAGAGCCCTGAAAGCTACTGAAGTTTCTTCTAGAGTTATAAATACCATCTCTGTCTTGTAATGCATATAGTCATTCATACTTATGCAAAGAGGACTGGAAGACTCTGTGTACAGCAAGTGTGTAAATGATGGCACATTAGCTCACCTGGAGAGGTATTTTGGCATCAGTTCCAGAAGGCTCACGACACATTTCTCCTGAGTAAGACTTTTAAATCCCAGTATCACTTCTTACTAAGAAATCCCAGCAGTTCCAGGCCTCCCGTGTGTTTGCCTACACTCGGTTAAGTAAATATTGCTGATGCTCCTTTTCAAAAGCTTCCTCTGGGTCTTTCATGCTGAACACTACAAAGTAGGAAACGGCCCTCCTCCTCGTCTTTGTCTGTAATAAGCCGGCTGCCGATGTCTTCAAATGATAACAACCAGCTCTGAGCAAACATCACAGGCACCCTTCACAGCAAGAAGGACAATGGACGTTGCCACCCCACAAACCACTTAATCCTGAACTTTTGTACTCGACGCTGCCTTACTCCTTTGGGCTCAAACCTGAGGGCCGGTTCACCCAGGTAGATACGTCACTTTGTTCCTGGATTGTTAAACAGTCATACCTCATGTTACGTTTGCTTCATGTTACATTCTTTCAGGTTACGTCTCGCGGCGACCCGGAAGTACCGGAAAGCGTTACTTCCGGGTTTTGCCGCTCGTGCATGCGCAGAAGCGCTAAATCATGTTTCGCACATGTGCACAAGCGCCAAATCGCGCCGCGGACCTGCACAGATACGGCGCTTCAGGTTGTGCTCTTTTCATGTTGCGAATGGGCCTCCAGAACGGATCCCGTTCGCAACCAGAGGTGCCACTGTATTCACTTATGGGTGGCATCTGAATGCACGAATTTTATACACTGAAAAGTGTTGTTTGAGGGGATGGAAAAGCTGTGTGTGTGTGTGTGTGTGTGTGTGTGTGTGTGTGTGTGTGGTTTGTTTCATGATGGCCTATTCGCATAGCCTGAGGATTAAATTCAGCCCTGAATGACTTGGGACCAGGTTACCTGAAAGACTGCCTCTTCCACCTGACCCAATGCTTAAGAACCTCTTTGGATGCCATGCGCTGGGTGTTCCCTCTGAATGAAGTGAGGTGGGTAAACACCACAGAGTGGGCCTTTCTACTCCTAGCATCTGCTTATGGAGCAGCCTTCCAAAACAGGCTGGCCTGATGCCATCTTTGTACTCTTTTGGGTACCAGGCTAATATATTTTTGTTTATCCGGGCCTTTTAGAAAAACTGACTTAATCTGGGCCTCGTGGCTGTCTTTAAATTGTTGTTTTAACTGTGGACCAATCAGCGCTACACATTTAAAACAGTATTATACCACTTTAAGCAGTACCCTTAACAAACTACAACTCCCATAATTCTTGGGGGGGGGGAAACTTGAGTGTTTAAATTAGTACCATAGCACTTTTTAATATATATTTTTATTGGGGGGAAATACAAAGTTACAAGTGCACAGAGTGAAATAAGGCACAAAAAGAAACAAGAAATGGTACCCATGCAGAAAACAAAACAGAACAAAAAGGATATTGTGTACATTGCAAAAAAAGGGGGGGGGGGAATTGTTACTGTAGTGAACCAGACCTTAACCTAATGTGGTATTTATAAAAATGAAATGGAATTCATCGTAGTGTTTTAAATGCATGGTGTGAATGGAGCCCTGGTCAACAGAGCAGCACCTTCTGACTGATGCGCTTCTGCTTTCAACTCCTCCCTCTCCCAGTTTCACCACCGCCCTCTCCTTGTTTCAGTCCAGGGTCCACATTCATTTGAGTGCCCTTCCCAAGGACCACATGCCCATGGCGGACTGGGCCAGAGGCAAAATCAGGAAGAGCAATGTACAGAAGTTTTACCTCAGTACAGGCAGTTTCTATGCGCACTCGCACACCCCTCTCATCCGAACCCCTGGGCCATCTGAAGACAATCATGTATAGGTATTTTTTTAAAAAAATGTTTTATTCTGTTTATATAGATATATTGGAAGCTGCCCAGAGTGACTGGGGCAACCCTGTAAGATGTGGGGGGTAGAAATAGTAAGAATTATCGTTATGGAATGGGAGGTCCCTATTTTCATCGGAGAAATGTTGGAGGGTATGCTCTCTATCCAGGGAACCTAGAGGCATCATGGGAGTCCAATAATGCATTCCTGTCAAGGGGAAAAACTCAAGGAAGGAGTGAATTGGGGCCAGTAGGTGGTGTGACTGGAAAAGGCGAGTGGCCTGAGGAGAGCCCAGAGGTCTGGGAGGCTGCAAATGGCCCTGGGCCTGAGGTTCCCCAGCACTGCTCCCCGGCCCTAGATTTAGGTGTGGCTCCCCACAGCCCCCACTAGGCCCCCGCACTGCTGTATATGCTGAATACCAGCTACGTAATTCACACTTTGTACTAGGATCAATGAAGGCCTTCCAAAGCAGTTTCAAAAATTGCTTGTGATGGGAGTCTTGCTTTCCTTATGAAATGGCGGGCGTTGATGAGCCCAATTTATTCATTAGTCTCAATCAGCTTCAGGGTGTGTGTATCTCCTGCTTATCTGTCCCCAAGAGCTTAGAAGCAGCGGATTTGGGGCTCTCAAATGTCATGGCGCCCTGGGCAATGCTAAAATTCAGCACCCCCTGCCTCTCTCGCTCCGTTCTGCAGCGATGTTTCGGCGCCCCCAGCAGCGTGGCGTCAGGTGCGGCCGCAGCAGTAGCGCCACCCTCAAAACGCCTCTGCACTTAGTTGCACATCTGCATGCGTGAAGGAGCTGAGGAATGTATGCAGGCCCTGGTGAGCACATGTTTACCTCGTGACGACTTGCAGCACTGTTGCAGCAGCGCGCTGACCAAAAAGCGAGAGCCTGTTTTACTCTAACAACATTGTTCTGAAAACCTATTTTCCCCTTCCCTCCCCGCCCCAGATGGCAAATCCATTGAATGTTTTGTTGTTTTAATTGGTAGCAGTTGTACAGCACCCAAATTGAACGGAGCACCTCCTTTTTTCAGAGGTTTAGCACTTCACATACAGGAGTCGGCTGAGACAGATGCAGGCCTCTGGGCCTAACTGCCAGATTTCGCTGTCTGCCTTCCTTTTTGTTGTTTTCAAATGATAAAGCAGCTGAGCGGCTCAGCCAGGACACTTCCCCACCTGCCAGGATTTTACTGGCTGGACCAGAATTTCATCCTCATGCATAGCTGCCAGAACAGAAGGATGGAAAGCCAGAAAAGTCTATGCTCAGTGCTTTCATTATAAACTTCTAGAAGCTGTGCTTTAAATATTTTTTTTAAAAAATAGCACTCTTGGGTACACTCCGCACATGTTTGGAGACAGCCCTAACAGATTAGTCAGCTGATTAAAGAAATTTAAAGCTGCAGTCTTTGATATGAGCTCTATTGAACACATTCGGACTGAGGCCCAAACTACATGCTGCATAGCTTTATGGCTAGGGGCCTGATCCAGATCAGGAGCCAAGCATAAGCAAATAAGAAGAGCCTTGCTGGATCAGGCTGATCCAGGATTCTGTTCTCACGGTGGCCAACCAAATGGCTGTGGGTAAACCAGCAAGCAGAACAAATACAAAGAGACTTTAAGCCTTTACCACCACTGACACCCCCGTCCACTGTAGTCCCAGTCCACACAGGGAACGTCTCTGCATCCCTTTCACATCAGCAGCTTTACAGCAACTTCTTTTCCTAAGCCTTATTGTGATTACAGATGAATGCAGAATTTCTATTCATATATATATATATAGGCGGATCTACTTAATTCACACCATCTGAAATAATACCCAAGCTGAAACATAGCCATGTTTTGAAATTTGCACTCCTCTGAATTTTGCAATGTACAAAGATGCATTTTCTAGTGCAAAGTGTGCATAAAAATGCATCATGTATTGGTGAAAACGGCATACGAGAATGCATTGTAGACAGGGAAATTGCACTGCAAAAATGTGTCTGTTGGGCAGAACTGCAGACAAAGATGTGTACGTTATTAGAAAACCGCACGAAAACGCTGCTGAATTTTCATGAGGACTTGTTTCCTAAGATATCACAAAATCATGTTGAAATATGCCGAACTGAACTTAAGCATGGGGAAATGGGGTGTTAAAAGGGCACTGATTTCTGCCCTGCCCATCAGTCACATGCTGCGCTGTGTCTGCTTCACTGCAGTTCAGCTTATCGCAAAAACTACATTATTTGCCTCGCAGTCCACTGTAGTGGAATTTTATGTCGTCAGTTACATAATTAATGACATCGCCATCACCCTATTCCATACCGTTCACTTCAATGCAAGGAAATGCGATGCAAATGGAAGGCAGGGGACAGTCATCAACTGTATATTGCTTGTGAACTGAAAACAACCGCAAGTCCTGGTTGCACTCTGTTGAAATCCCCACTCAGTCGTGGCTGATCATGGGCTGATCACTATCCCTCAGCCTGACCTAGCTCACAGGGTTATTGTGGAGATTAAATGGGGAGGGAGAGAACCATGTACACCACCTTGAGCTCCTTGGAGAAAAAGCTGGGGTACAAAGGCATAGAATCATCAAACAGTATAGTTGGAAGAGACCCCAAGGGTCATCTAGTCCAACCCCCTGCAATGCAGGAATCTTAACTAAAGCATCTATGACAGACGGCCATCCAATCTCTGCTTAAAAGCCTCTAGTGAAGATTAGTCCACCACCTTCCAAGGGAGTCCGTTCCACTATCTCTTACCATCTGCTCTTACCATCAGAAAGTTCTTCCTGGTATTTAGCCGGAATCTCCTTTAATATCCAACTACCCTTCCAATTCAAAACTAAAGGCATGGGTAAATTAGCATGTTGTTGCTTGTTGCCTAAAGACAGACAATGGCACCAGGCTGGCTTCCCTGAGAAGAGCATTCCACAAATGGGGAGCCACCATTGAAAAAGCTCTGAGTATTGAGCAGATGAGAGAAAACCTTTGGATCTGTTAGCTTCGCTGGCATCCCTTCTGATGAATGGTGAGATAAAAACTGCTTGAATAAATTATCACAATATAATATAGCTGCATTATATCTCCTTCATGTCAAGACCAATCTCCAGAGCTAGAGATCCATGCATTACATAAAAGGTATAATTCTTTTACTTGCCTTATATTTTTCATTTTCTTGATCTAATGAAGTAATCCACATGAACACCCGAAATATCCAATTAATTCTGTTTTTACCTCAGCTGTTAACTGATTCCATTTATTTAATTCTTCTTGATAATTAACTCTCTTCTTCAACATTGCTGACAACTTAATGAAGCTCAGTTTTTTCCAGATTTTTCTGATTACCCTGCTTTGTTGGTTGACATGTTCTCTTCTGTGCTTTGGCAAATAACAGCTTTGAAATGGTCAAAACACGTAGGATCTGGATCTCACAGGAATATAGGGGCTGAATTCTTTTTTTTAACAAAATCTAATAAGTAACTCAGCTTGCGAGCTTTCTCTTAAGGTTTCAACCACACAGTTCCCAAACCTCTTTGCTTTAATGCACCCCCACTACTAATGGAAGAAATCTCCCTTTGTTGGATTTGCAAAATCAACACGTTTCATCTCTAACTTTCTTTATGATCTTTGACTTTTGCTTTTTTTGTTGTTTTTGCTGCCACTGCCTGCTTTATACAGTTCTGTTAATCAAACGCTGACAACAATAACCTCCTTTGCAAATATGACTTCAAGCAGGTATGTGGCTCAGACAAGTGTGATCAGGCCTTCTTCTATAAAACAGCTCAGGAAAAAAATGGCCTCTGGCGTTCTAATCTCTCTAAATGTTAACTGCAAAGGAAGGGGGGAAATGCTTTACAATCCTTGCCCCCCCCCACCGCCGCCGCCCACCCCCTTGAGGGCTTGACATAAGGCTGAGCCAAAATTACCCCAGCCAAAATAGGAAAGAAAGAGGGGGGAAATGTATGGCCTTGACATTTTATTTCTGAATGAAACGTTAGGAAAGTCACTGTGCAAATTCCTTTCGGTTAAACCCTGAAGTCCAAGAAGATCAGGGCTAGGAAGCCCCATTAAAAAGGTTATCTGGTCCATTTCTCTGCACTGAAGCAGCACCAAATCCGTCAGAACCAAGTAGACATGATGATCAATGCATCACATGGAAAAAAGGGAAGCATCCTTTTAAAATTGAGAGTAGGCACAAGTAATACCTGTTTTCACCGGGGCTGGAATTCCTGTGGTGTAGAGGATTAATTATCCCCACCCCCCATCATGATGCCAATGAAAATGTCCCCCCCCCAAAAAAAAAAAATGAAAATGCACTGTTACATATCTTCCAACATCCCACTGATCAAAACTGGGATGCTTGTCTTTTGGTCCTGAGCTGTTCCAGGAGACAGGTGACTCGCTCAAGGTTACCAAAAAAACCTAGCGTCTTTTGGTCCAGCGCTCTGGCACCAGCCATCTATTCACGCAAGAACGTGAGACCCAAAAAACAGGGCATCCAATCAGAAGCTGAGATTGCTTCTGTAATTCCAGTATGTCCAGCTTAAATCGGGACGGTTTAGGGGTATGCTGTTAGACCTAACACAGCCACTGTGTACTTCTGAGTTACGAATTTTGTGCTGCATCTATTCCGAGCCTCAAGAAGCAAATCCCTCACTTCCTTTTAACAAAATAAGCAACCTCATAAATTCTCCTATGAGGAAGAGGCATAGCTCCATAGGAGAGAACATGCTTGGCATGCTAAATAAATAAATAGCCCAGGTTTGATCCCTGGTCTTTCCAGGTGAGGCTGGAAAACAATCCTGCCAATCAAAATACTGAACTAGACAGAGCAACAGTCTGACATGGTTCTTTAAAACGCCGAGCTCTGTCTAGAAAGTGAGCCCTAAACTCAGAACAGACCCAATGGGCCTAAGTGAGCCCATTCATTTTAACGGGTCTAGTCTGAATAAAAGGTAAAGGGACCCCTGACCATTAGGTCCAGTCGTGGCCGACTCTGGGGTTGCGATGTTCATCTCGCTTTATTGGCCAAGGGAGCTGGCGTAGTTTCCGGGTCATGTGGCCAACATTACTAAGCCACTTCTGGCGAACCAGAGCAGCACACGGAAATGCCGTTTACCTTCCCGCCAGAGTGGTACCTACTTATCTACTTGCACTTTGACATGCTTTCGAACTGAAAGGTTGGCAGGAACAGGGACCGAGCAACAGGAGCTCACCCCACCACGGGGATTCAAACCGCCGACCTTCTGATCGGCAAGTCCTAGGCTCTGTGGTTTAACCCACAGTGCCACCCGCGTCCTGGTCTGAATAGAGCTAACATTATATCCAACCCAATTGATCCAGACACCTATCTACCAGGAATTGAGTTGCACACTAAAGTTTGCTACTATGATTGGCAAAGGGCTGTAGTTTGGTGGCAGAAAAGCTGCTTTGAATGCAGAAGATCCTGGGTTCAATCCCCGTCTTTCCAGGTAATGCTGAGAAAGAGATGCCGGAGTGAAACCCTGGAGAGCTGCTTCCCGCCAGTGTTGGAAATACTGAGCTAGATGGGTTCTGACTCGGTATAATATTTCCTTCTAGTGAAATCTGCACTCAACTTGGTTCCGCCTCCAATTGTTTCTGCTGGCTGCTTCCAGCAAAGGAAGAATGCAAGGATGTGGCGATGGGGGCAGGGGGTGGAGGAAAGTGATTAAGATGGCAATAAACTAAGGCCTATTGCAAAAAGGAAGGAACTTCTAGGTGAGACTTCAAGAAAGGAAATGATTCAGTGGTCGGGGTGGGAGATATCTACAAGCAGATGGAGTTTCATATACTTAATTAAATCCGACTCCATTGTAAGGAAGGAGGTGCCGGGATCCAAGTTGAAAAAACAATATCAAATTGAGGAGGCTGTTTATGTGGGGGGCTTGGATAGAGAGGGACGGATCTGTCGCTCTCATTTTATTTTCTTGTCTCTGGTTCATATTACCCCATTTCCACTTCAGTCTGCAGTTTTTTAAAAGTCTGCATGAAAATATATATGCTGGTTTTTGTTTTTTGTTTAAAAAAACTTCTGTTGTTTTTTTAAACGGGTTGTAATCTATGCTAGTCCTACTCAGAATAGAACCATTAAAATTAAAGTACAGGTAAGGTAAGTTTATTAATACAACCCGATGTTTTTATACATGCAGTTATTTTAACTCTGTGGGGGGGGGAGTATAATGTTTTATATATGCAATTGTATAAGTTTTTATATGTGTGTACCTGTTTTATAAATGCTTTTATTATGTTGTGAATAGCCTTGGAATGCCTCATGGGAAGTGATTCATAAATGAAATAACAATAATAACGTTTTGTGCACATTTTTCTTAACATGAGGCATTCTCGGATGCTATTTTCATTTCTGTGCACGCTTCCCCCAATATGTGCATTTATTTTGGTTGGAGAACTGCTTCAGAAAATTCAGAGAAGTGCATTTCCTAGTAGCTGCTACTCAGAGGTTGCCACCTCTGGCAGTAGAGGTAGCACATAGCTTTATCCTTCATGAATTAGCCTCACCCCCTTTTCAAGCCATCCAAGCTAACAACCATAACCACATCCTGTGGCAGTGAGTTCCACAGTTTAGCAAGGTGTTGTGCAAAGAACGATTTGTGGCTGTCTGCTCTGAATCTTCCAATAAACAGTTTCATTGGCTTGTCGCAGGTTCTACTATTGTAAGCAAGGAAGAAAGTGTCTCTCTTTCGTCTTTCTGCGCACAGTATCAAAGTGGTGTCATCCCCAGGAACTCTCCAGATTCCTCCCTCCTTCTCCAGTACCCGATTCTCTTACCTGGAGATGTCAGGGGTTGAACATGGGACATTCTGTAACCCAAGCATATGTTCTATACCACTGAGATATGATCCCTCCCTAAAGGCTATTCCTTTCTTCACTTAATTTCATTAACAGTATTTACCGTATTTTTCGCTCCATAGGGCAAACTGGACCATAGGGCACATCTAGTTTTTAGGGGGGGAAATAAAGAAAAAAAAATTATTTCCCCCCCAGCCCCAAAGAGCAAAGAAGCCAAGACAGCGAGCGGGATCCATCCCGCTCGCTATCTTGGCTTCCTTTTTAGCCGCGGGGCTGGGGCGGGGGAAGCCCAAGCTTCCCCCAACCCCAGCCCCCAGAACGGGTCTGGGAGCGGGGGCGAGGTTGCGCACAACCTCGCCTTCACTCCCGGAGCTTGCTGCTATCCGCAAGCCTTCTGAGCCCGGCGGGAACTCCTGCCAGGCTCCGAAGGCTTGCGGATAGCTGCCTGATGCCCGGGGTGCACAGCGGGAGTTGGACTCCCCGGGCTTCAGGCTTCAGGCTGCTATCCGCAAGCCTTTGGAGCCCGGCGGGAACTCCCACCGCGCTCCGAAGGCTTGCGGATAGCTACCAGAAGCCTGCATTCGCTCCATAGGACGCACACACATTTCCCCTTCATTTTTGGAGGGGGAAAAATGCGTCCTATAGAGCGAGAAATACGGTATATACCACCCAACAGCTTGAGAATCCATCTCAAGAATAGGAAGAACTTTCTGACGGTAAGAGCTGCTTGATCGCAGAACGGACTACCGTGAAAAATGGTGGATTCTCCTTCATTGGAGATTTCAAACACAGTTTGTACGGCCATGTTTCAAGGATTATTTAGCTGTGATTCCTGCATTGCAAGGGGTTGCACTGGATGACCTTGAGGTCCCTTCCAGCTCTACAGATCTGTGATTTTAAGCCTGCCTCTTGCTTTGACATAACATGCTTTCCCTCTGCCCCACTGGGTAGAAGGCAGAGCAGCTTCCAAAACAAAGCCTCACAATTTCTGCCAGTACAAACTTCCTCCTCCTCCTCCATCCCTCCAATGGTATGACGTCTTTCCATTTAAGCCCTCAAGTCTGTTTTAGTGATGTTCTCAGCCTCTCAGCAAAGCAGCTTGGGTCAAACACAGAGATAGATAGATATCCCATCTCTGGGGAGGCGTGATAATCCAATCGCCTGGTGTGTGCATAAGAAGGGAGGGGTATCTCATATATACCATGGAATAAAGAGGCACACTTGGAATTGCAATCATGGGAAAGGCCATATGATGAATGTTAAAACAGGGCAACCTGGAAGAACATAGGAGAAGCAGCTGCAGGAATGCAGAGCAAAAGCACATTTCTCCAGATGTGGCTTCAAGCTGTCTTTCTCATCACCACCTGTTGGACTTTAGCCTCCCACTTTACAACAACATGGAAGTGGAAGCATCCATCCCTGCAGTTGTGGGGCTGGCACTTCCTGGCCAGAGGTCTAGACTGGCACTGTGGGCAAGGCAAGTAGCCTATGGCTGCATTAATGCCAAGTTGTGTAGCTTCAATGCTGTTCATACCATACAAAAGGCCCTCTCTGCAGCTAGGTACATACCAAACACTTAAAGCACATGACTTTCCCCAAATAATCCTGAGAATTCTGGTTGGTTAAGGGCACTGGGAATCATAGCTCTGTGGGGGTAAACTACAGTTCCCAGGTGTGCATGCAGTCCAATAGTTATGGGACTGCCAGATGTGTCCATACAAACAGCTATCCATACATCCTGTGCAAATCAAGGAGGGCAGGTCCACCTCTTTCCCTGCTGGAAGTGGCAGGTTGTCCTCTTACTCCAGAGATCAGGTATAGGCAAACTCAGCCCTCCAGATGTTTTTGGGACTACAATTCCCATCATCCCTGACCACTGGTCCTGTTAGCTAGGGATGATGGGAGTTGTAGTCCCAAAACATCTGGAGGGCCAAGTTTGCCTATGCCCGCTAGAGATGCTCTGTTACAACCAAGCAGAAGTGTAATGTGAATTAAACGACAATGTAATCTTTCTGTTTCTGACAATTAAAGATTTTGTCTTTTTTGGCTGCCTGATCAGTGTCACACTATGCGGGGCTTTTTTCCCCCAGGGGGAACTCACAGGAATTCAGTTCCGGCATGTCTCTGGTGAGTGCCACTGCCACGCTAAGAGAATGAGGGAGGTGTTCATGGTCAGTTCCAGCATCTCTTTTTACAGAAAAAGAGCACTGTGTAAATGTATATTCAAATTTCTTGAACACAGTGACACCAGGTGGCAAAGACCAAAATGGCTACCCTCTTATGACCAGACATGAACCACTTGATCTTTCAGCTGAAAAGGCAGGAACAAAATAATTCCCCCGATGAAATCATGGGACTCAAAAGGCAGTATGTGCACCGTGGTGGCTGGCTGTGATTTGAGATCATGGCAAAAAACGGAATCTGAAAAACAGGAGCAGCAGTATGTCTGAGCAGATATTGTGGAACCTTAATGTGCTATGATTAATGGCATGCTGAGAAATGTACAAGGATTAGTTATGTGAAATGCAACGTAATTGGGTGGGCTGGATGCGAAGTCAGGGAACACCCAGATATGGGGTTCCAGATCCCATGCCAAGAATCATCTAGTCTAACCTTCTGCAATGCAGGAATTATAGCTCAACACTGCTAAAGAGTCCCTGACAGATGGCCATCCAACCTCTTTGTGGAAACCTCCAATGAAAGAGAGTCCATCACCTTCCAAGGGAGTCCATCTCTCTGTCGAACAGGTCTTGACGTCGGAAGTGCTCTACCACTGAGCTATGGCACACTGTTCCCTGGAGGGAAAACTGTCCTGGGGGAGGGGGCTTACTGGTTTGGTTACTGTGCAACTGAGGGGTTTTGGTACCCAACCAAAGCTTTTTCGGCAACCAAGTGGCCAAACAATCGCTGGGCTTCCCATTAGCCTTGGATCTGAGGAAAGGGCATGGATCTCAGTGCTATTGCCAGGACAATCCCCACCCACTCAAATATGGAAGCCTACATGTAAACGTTCTCCAGAGGAGAAGAAGAAGATGATTTTGGATTTGATATCCTGCTTTATCACTACCCGAAGGAGTCTCAAAGCGGCTAACATTCTCCTTTCCCTTCCTTCCCCACAACAAACACTCTGTGAGGTGAGTGGGGCTGAGAGTATGACTGCCCCAAGGTCACCCAGCAGCTGCATGTGGAAGAGTGGGGAAGCGAACCTGGTTCACCAGATTACGAGTCCACCACTCTTAACCACTGCACCGCACTGGCTCTCAGAGGAGCAAAGCAAAAGCGGTAGGGGGGCTTATTTCCATCAGGAACCCAAGGCAGATGGAAAGAGTAAAACAACAACTTCTACTTTCCTCTTTCAGTGTTGCAGTCCTAATTGAAATCACACACACACACACACACACACTCCTGCACGTTACACAAAAATATAAATGCTTTCCATCTAGTTTGGTGCCAATTTCTTAGAGGAATGCTCCTTCTGTGATGTCACAGCATTGTACCATACAGATTGGTCGTGGGTTAACTACGCATCGTTAAAAAGAGGGGAAAGCACATTGCTAAATAAAAAACAGGGGAAGATTTGTGCAGATTGGCATAAAATGTATATATGAAAATTTGTATGTATAGGTGCAAATTTTAAAATACTCCCTAAAATATAAATAGGCTTTTTCCCCCTAAAATTGAGAATTGCTTTCAGATGGAGGACTCTCCTCTGTAAAGTAGGACACATCACCATCCTCATAGAATTGTAGAGTTGGAAGGGATCCCGAGGGGGTCCAGCCCCCTGCAATGCAGGAATCTCAGCTAGAGCTTCCACGACAGATGACCCTCCAACTTCTGCTCACAAACTTCCAGTGAAGGAGAGTCATTCATCGTCCATCAGTCCAGCTGCAAAAAAATGGGCTTGTCTACTGCCAAAGACACGACCCTAAGCACCTGAGGGCTGCCTGTGACACGGAATGCACAGACATGCAAATTCTTCCCAGGAAGCATTCACATTGTGGCTGCCATCCATCCTTACCACCAGCCACTAAAATACTGCATAGCGCCACTTTAAAAAAAGGAAAGAAAGAACAAATGACAAAATCATCTGGAGTTACCAAATGCTTGAAGTATTCTGTTACGGGCAGTCTAAATATCCGCGTGCAGCAGCTGACAGAACAGGGCATACCAGCTCTTACAGCTGTTGTAGCTGATTCAAAGACCACCTTTGTTTCTGGAAACAAAGGACAAGGATAAGCCCAGCTGCCACCTCACAAGATGCAGCGCCGCTCAGGTCAAGAAACCTAGGCTGTAATCCATAACTTATTTAGTCCGGATGCATTCCATTAAAGTTGACTGGGCTGCTCTGCAGTGAACGGGTTGTGGACTGCACCCTCTGCAAAGCTGTACCACGTTACTTACAGATGTATATAAACTGAACGTTAAAACAGGAGACCCACTGAATCTTTCTTCTATGGGTGAGCCTGTTTTCCTCCTGCATCCACAACGTAAATGACATAGTAGTGGTTTGAACCCACAACTGGGCTACAGCCATCCTTCCCCTTATGCAGGCTCTCATCTTTTTATTATTATTATTATTATTATTATTATTAAGCACTGAGTATACCTTTATTCATTTAAACATCCGCATGTCACCTTGTTTTTTTCAAAAAGCACAATCAGTTTTAAAAGAGTTGCAAAGGTTCTCTAGGGGATAATGATGCCACAGCCCACAGCCAATCAGTGCTGTGCATGCCGGGTTTTTGGGGCAAACTCACTAAACAGGATGACATTGAATAGTGGCAGACTATGGCGCCTCAAATTTCAATGGCGCCCTGTGAAATGCCAAAATCTGGCAGCGGCCTCCCACCCCACCCCCCACTGCCTCTCACCTTCTGATGGCTGTCATAGTTGTGGTTCCTGCTGCAGTGCCCCAGAAGCCCCATGCCTGGTGCAACCGCACCGGGCGCTCTCTCTTAGATCCACCTTTGCACTGAGCTCAACTCAGA
Source organism: Podarcis pityusensis (assembly GCF_964106645.2). NCBI lineage: Eukaryota > Metazoa > Chordata > Lepidosauria > Squamata > Lacertidae > Podarcis > Podarcis pityusensis. Next base: position 12,973,863 of record NC_138039.1, read on the forward strand.
AGACAATTTGAATCAAATGCAGTGCCTGCAGTTCTGGAGAGGTCTCAATGGTTAAGTAAGGTTATTATGACCATCTTACCCTTAAATGTCTACCGCTTGGTGGAAAGAAGAGCACAAATTTAACAAATGAATAAGTGAAATAAACCGCTGCTCAACTGCTCGGCTAAAACCCAGCTTGATTATCCATTCCTGTTGCCAATTCTAGATGGGCACTCAGCTAGCAATGGATAGCCAAAATGTGAATAAGGTGAAATCAGAGGATCATATCCTACCTTCTCTCATTATCATCCAGGTGAGCAAAGAGCACGTTCTTGGAGATGGCCTTTGCCAGAGCAGTCATGGTTTTATAGTCCTTGGGAATAACCTAGGCAAGGAGGAAGAGAGAGACACAACAATCTAGGTTCAGTCAAACGCCCCACCACGGACAATCTCACAATGAGGGCTGCTCCTGAGTTTTAAATTCCTAATAATCTTTTTCTAAACAAAAATTAAGAAACATTTAAAAATAACACATCTAAGCAGTACAGTACAGTGGTACCTCAGGTTACAGACACTTCAGGTTACAGACTCCACTAACCCGGAAGCAGTACCTTGGGTTAAGAACTTTGCTTCAGGATGAGAACAGAAATTGTACGGTGGCAGCAGGAGGCCCCATTAGCTAAAGTGGTACCTCAGGTTAAGAACAGTTTCAGGTTAAGAATGGACCTCCAGAACGAATTAAGTTCTTAACCTGAGGTACCACTGTATAGCCATATATAACAGTGCATGAGAACATCAAAGCCCAGATAAAGTCCTCATATTTCTGATGCACTTCACATCTCAAACGAGGGTCAGATGCAATAATGAAAGCCCCTGTTGTGCAGTGGTTAGAGGAGGGGGGTCTATAGCCCAAGGGTACCTAACCTGTGGCCCTCCAGATGCTGCTGAACTACAACTCCCATCATCCATGATCCAGCTAGGGCTGGTGGAAGTTGGATGGGGACCATATGTTGAGATTCCTGCATTACAGGGTGTTGGACTACATGATCCTCAGGGCCCCTTCCAACTCTACAATTCTATGATTCTGTGATCTTACAAAGGAACCGGATTGACCCCTTCAGCAGTCCCTTCAAACTCTCATCTTACAGATGTAAATTCACAGGCTTTTGGGGATCCAAAAGGCATCATCCAAACCACCCCCTTCCCTTTCCTGTAACAATGTACTGAGCACTGAAGTATGCATGTATTTTGTAAAATGAAGCTTGAGCCACATTTTAATGGAGAAGTTGGGAGCCCCTGGGCTAGCCTGTGGCTTTCCTTATGACCTGGACTGTGCCAGCAAAGGAAAAAAGGGCAGGAGAGGGAGAGGCATTATTACCCTGCAAGGAACATCAAATGGGGATATTAAGAACAGCTGACTAGGAAATAATTAAGCAGCCGGCAGTATCTTATAAAATATTACTTTTTGTAAATGCATCTTATGCAGTGAGATACATTAATCATTTAACTCGCTGTCTCAAATACTGGGTGGCTGCCAGCACAGCTTTATTTAAACCTGGGAGAGAAGCCCAGGGAACTGTTTTGACATGAAGAGAAACAAGGATGAAGCGATTCAGGACCCATTCGCACAATCGCTTCTGCATAGGATGGCTGCCACTTGGGACATGAGAGGCGGCTGTGTTGGTGATCTGTAGGAGCTGGTATATTTTCTGCGCTCTGCCCTGATGAAATTGTTGAGCTGATCAGCAGCATGCCTGGCTGAAACGACGTGCGTGCCAATATGGGCATGTGAAACCTCAGCATGGGCTCACTTAGCGATGTGAACAGCCTAATCATCTTGGATCGCAGAGGAAAGGGGTAGAAGGCTCCTTTCGTGCTCTCGCTATTCATGCCATGCTGCTGTTCAATGGTGTTCTCTGGGCTTTTAGTTTCCATGCAGAAACAGGGGACCTGCCACCACCAAGTGTTGCTGAAAGCCCACCATACGTTTAAAGCAATCCTCCCAAACAATCCCTCTTCCCAGGGAGCTCTGGGAACAGTAGCTCTGCGGGTAAGGGTAAAGGTAAATGACCCCTGGACGGTTAAGTCCAGTTAAAGGCGTCTATGGGGTTGCGGCGCTCATCTCGCTTTCAGGCCAAGGGAGCCAGCGTTTGTCCATAGAAAACTTTCCGGGTCATGTGGCCAGAATGACTAAACCACCTCTGGCGCAATGGCATACAGTGACGGAAACCAGAGCGCACAGAAGCATTGTTTACCTTCCCGCCACAGCAGTACCTATTTATCTACTTGCACTGGCGTGCTTTCGAACTGATAGGTTGGCAGAAGCTGGGACAGAGCTATGGCAGCTCTCCCCGTTGGGGGGATTTGAACCACTGACCTTCTGATCGGCAAGCCCAAGAGGCTCAGTGGTTTAGACCACAGCACCACCTGCATCCCTTCAGCTCTGTGGAGGGGAATAGGGGTCTCCTAACAACTCTCTTAACAAACCACAATTCCCAGTATTCTTTATGTGGAAGCCATGACTGTTAAAGTGCTATAGGAGTGATTTGAATGGGTGCTGTGAATGGGACCCACGTTCCCCACAGAGAACTCGGTCATGTGTAGCTATTCCCGTATGGATTAATGTATTGCCCACCAGCTGAGGGGAGCTGACTGCAGCCCTTTTGCACTATGGCTAGCCATAGTGTGAGGAATTTACATATACATTGCAGGGGGTTGGACTAGATAACTCTTGGGATCCCTTCTAACTCTATGGTTCTATGGGCAGAGCAGAAAACATGGCTCTGGAGATCCAGCTAATGGGGAAGTTCTAGTCTGTTCCCAACTCAGCATCACTTTTGATTTCTGGATAGGTATGGTAGCTTATTGACGCAGCTTGGGGGTGGGGGAATGTTGCTGTGTGTGCGTCAATAAGCCATTTATAGCACTGATCTCAAGAACAAGATCCCGCAGATCTTTACCTTCCTGACATAAGAAACCGCATCTTCTTCCGTGTACACCTCTGCACTGACTCCACCCCTTCTGTGCCGCGCCTTGACCACCGGGTTTGGGGGCGGAGGAGAAATTTCGTCATCGTGGGAATCCGATTGTGAGTTGGATTTCTGCCAAGCCAGGATCTGTTTGCATTCTTCCTGCAAGGGAGAAAGAAGAGTGAGAACCTGTTCTCCTCCACAACTGCCAGCCCAAACCATTTAATACCAGTTAACCCCACCAGTCGTCATCCCACATTGAAGACGGAGGCTACGTACTGTAAATATTTGCTCTTGTCAGACTCTTGGTACAAAAATGAGATTTGCAGTTTCAGAACCGCTTTTGCTATTAGGACTTAATCCCCCAAGCACGGCTGTAAAACAAGCTCTGAATTTTTACAGAGCTGAGTTTCTATATAGGAGAGGGACACTGAATGGTCTCGTTGGGGGGCTATTTCTTTGAACTGCAAAACTGAAAATCATCGTACACATAACTGTTAAATTTTACCAACAAACATTGTTTGGGGAAAGAGTTGGAGCTGAAAAGAGGATTGTATGTGTGTGTGAGAGAGAATTATTCCTACAAACGCCAAAGAACTGCAGAATACCAGACAGAGGCAATGTTCAATCATCCCAACCTATCCATCTCCCTTCCACAATCACTAGGAAATTTAGAAACCTGGAAAGAAGGGTAGGGGTGTATATAAAGGGTAGGTGATAGAGCTCAGTCTTGCTTGGGATATATACCCTTTGATGGGAAAGTCATCACCCCTAATCCCAGATGATTGTGGGCTACCTATGGCTCCTCCGCACTAAAAGAAAGACAGTCTGCACATGCTTAAATGAATCCCTTGATTATTATGCTTTACATTGGGATAACCAATGTTGTGTCCTCCAGATGGTGTTGGACTACAACTCCCATCATCCCCAGGCAATCACGGCCAAGGATGACAAAGTTGTACGCAGCCCAACAACTTCTGAAGAGCACCACATTGGCTTCCCTGATGAAAAGCACAATAATCGCATTCACTACCTCCCAATTTACATTTTCTAGGATTTCACACACGCACATATCCCAATTAACAGTGAGATCAAAATCCTCCGCTGGAAGCTGTGGCGTACGGAAAGGGAGGTAAAGATTTTAGAAAATCATGGGCAGCCTGCCTATTATCAGGTGGAACGTTTCATAGAGTGCAAATCACCACCCAGTAAAGCAGACCCTCCAAGTGTCCCTATTTTCCAGGGACAGGCCTGGATTTACAGAAGCCATCCCAATTTCTGATTTGATCCCAGAACATCTTGCTTTTCTTTAGGACGTCCTTATTTTCACTGGAGAAATGTTGGTGGGTATGGAGTTATGCAACCCCTGAGCCAAGGAGATAATAAACTATACAACCTTTAGAAGCCATCTGAAGGCAGCCCTGTATAGGGAAGTTTTTAAAAGTTTTATATATGTTGGAAGCCGCCCAGAGTGGCTGGAGCAAGACAATCAGATGAGTGGGGTACAGTCATACCTCATGTTACGTCCGCTTCATGTTACGTTCTTTCACGTTACGTCCCGCGGCGACCCAGAAGTACCGGAAAGGGTTACTTCCGGGTTTTGTCACTCGCGCATGTGCACAAAATGACGTCACACACATGCACAGAAGCAGCGAATTGCAACCCACGTGTGCGCAGACGCACCACTGTGGGTTGTGCTCTTTTCATGTTGCGAACAGGCCTCCAGAACGGATCCTGTTCGTAACCAGAGGTACCACTGTATAAATAATAAAATGATGATGTTGATGATGGAACAGGACATCCCTATTTTCATTGGAAAAATATTGGAGGGTATGGGATGGCACAGATGACAAAGCTACCCCCTAATAGCTACTTAGCTTAGGACCACAGTGGCAGATTTATGGTCTGCAGGGCCCTGTGTACAGTCCTTTTGGAGGGCCCTATTCATCCACCTAAACAAAAGTGATGGGGGAGATGAATTTACACCGACTGGCAGGGGTTCTCCAGAGTTTCAGGCAGGAGTATCTGCCAGCCCTGGCTGGAGATGCCAGGGACTGAAAGTGGAAACTTCTGCATGCAATGCATATGCTCTACCAATGAGTTACACTTGAGTCCAAGCCCCACAGTCCAACAACATCTGGAGGGCTATGGGTTCTCCATTCCTGACTCAAAGCGACTTGACTGATAGCTTTCCAGCGAAAAACCTCTCCAGACCCAAGCAAATTGCTCATCGCCGTGTTCTGTCGTGCCATACACTGGGCCAGAGTCCCTGCCAAGTCTGCTCACCTCTAGTATTGCACTGACAAGACAATTTAGGAAGTGTGTCTACCAAATAGCAGGGTGCGGAGGAGGGAACAGCTCGGATCTCGGTGTCAGACATGTGGCTAATTACCATCTTAATCAGCTGGTTGTATTGACACAGGAAATGAGTTATGGTTAGCTCATCAGCTGTAGCATGAGAAAAAAGAAAGGAGTGCGGTGCTCAAAACTGTCTCCTGATTTAATGGCTTCTTCCCAAAAGGCGTAAGAGCGGCGAGAAAAACAGGTGATTCATGGACCAGTCAGCAGGAATATGTGCAACCATCTCAAAAAGATTATCTTTGAGCTAGGAACAATGCACAAAAAAAAGGGCAAGGAGAGGCCAGGTCAACAGTAAAAGCAGTGGCCTCCATATGTTGTTGAAAAACAGTCAGTGCTGCCAGGGTCCAGGGTTGTGAGGTGTCGATCACCCACAACCGTTTCTGCAGCAGGGTCCCTGTGAGCATCTTAGATCTACCCAATCAGCATGGGAAAGGAGCCTTTTTATCCACTGCCCGCTCCAAAGCATTTGGAGGAAGCTGAAAGCACAAAGCACGTTTCAAGAGAATGGTGTGCATGCACTGTTAGCTACAATGGTGCTTCACAGAAAATACAACAAGTCATTCCAAAAGGCGATATTGGGGCACTCCACATCACTTGCACATGCACAGAAAACAGTAGATCTAACCCCAAGGCAATACATGGAGGTCTACAATGATCTCTGCAATGCATTCCTAATGGTTGTATAAACTCAGAAAGTTGCATCATCTTAGAAGGGAGATGGCTGTGACTGTCATGAATGGACCCTGCACTTTTGAACTTGCCCCTCTACTACTGAGTACGACTCCCACCATCCCAGAGCATTGGCCTTCCTGGCTGGGGCTGATTGGAGTTGGGGTTCAACAATATCTTTGGGGCACTATATTGACTCACCGTGGGCTAGGTCCTTTGGAGATTTCCATTTTAGGAGGTGGGGAAGAGAACTAAATTGCAGAGATTTTTAGGAGTACACATAGCATGGAGAATGAGGACAAAGAGGAGTTCTCTTCCTCTCATTCTATTAGAACGCAAGATCACCCAGTGTAATAATAATAATAATAATAATAAGTAGTAGTAGTAGTAGTAGTAGTAGTATACCACCCTATACTCCCACATCTCAGGGCGGTTACAACATAAAATCACTATAGGAAACCACAAAATACATAATCAAAACAAAAACAACCCAATAACCTTCCCCCTTCCAACACATTTTAAAAGGGCTTTGGATATCAATCAGCCCAAGGCTTGCTTAAAAAGGATCATTTTTGCCTGGCGCCTAAAGGTATATAATGAAGGCGCCAGGCGAACCTCCTCAGAGAGAGCATTCCACAAACAGGGAGCCACTGCAGAGAAAGCCCGTTCTTGTCTTGTCACTCTCCACATCTCCCTTGGAAGAGATTCAGGACAGACCACAGTTGTTCACAAAATGAACTTATGGAATTTGATGCCACCAGTTACAGAGTATTAAGAACCCTGGAGCAAACATATAAAATTGATGCAACTGATGATCTTGGCTGATGAATGAGTGATACTTGTAATGCAAATTGTCACTAATTGGTTTTAAAATGTTTTTAACGTTGCAGTTTTAAATAGTATTGTGATAGGTGTGTTAGAAATTCAATAATAAAAAAACAAAAGATTTGTGTTCCGTTCAGCAGAAGAACAAATTTGCTCCAAACCACAGAAACTTTTCCAGCCTGTTTCTGAGCTCAACTTTGTCAAAAGAGAGCTTTTAAACAGGCAAGTCTTGTTCATTCTCTGCAAACTCGGTGCCCTCCATAAACATTCCAACAGATTCCTACTATCCTGTCACCAGAAGCATCCACACCACTAACTTAACCTGGTATGGTACCTGTTTAACTGGCATGGCTTCCCATAAATCCTAGGCATTGTAATTTGGTGAAGGTACCGAGAACAATACTCTGTTTGCAGATGGTAAGCTTCTCTGACAAAAATAATTTCCCAGATTAGAATGACTATTAATCCAGTTTGAGCCTGTGGCATAGGTACATACCTGAAACCACGATACACAAATCTGCCAGTATGGTTTATTGGTTATAGCACTGGATGAAATCTGGGGGAACTCAGATACAAATATCTGCTTGATTACAAAGCTCACTGAGTAACTTGGACCAGTCACTATCTCTCACCTCAATAAACCCTCACAGGGTTGTTGGGAAGATAAAGGGGGGGAGGAAGCCAGGTACACTGTATTTAGTTCCTTCCAGGCAGGCAGCATATAGATACAATAAACAAACAAACAACACAAAATGGTGCATAGCAGCACCAACCTTTTTAAAAGAAAATTGTAGAAGAAAAACTGTACCTCTGTAGCAGCAGTAAATGATCGCCGACTAGCAAGATCAACCATGTTTCAGAAACAGCAGACCACAGCATATTAGAGTTAGTGGAAGGAAACTTTGGAGTCACCTGTTTCTGCTTCAGGCGGGGCCCGTATGCATACCTGAGGCATTCCTCCCAAATGCCTAGATGCCACCTCATCCTTAAATGCCCCCAAAATAAAGATTCCACAAGAGCTCACTTTCATAGAGGCTTCCCAATATTTTGCACTCTGCTGGCTTGGAACGGCTTGTCCATCAGCTCCTCAACAGCAGCACTGAGGATTCTGTGCGACCACAAGGCAGAACTTATCTGTTCTGCATTTCAGAATTTGCACTCGGAAAAACACTGAGATAGCTGCTAGCATTAAGAGAAGAGGGCTAGCTTTATATCACTTTGGATTCACCATGCCACAAATATTGCTAACACAAATCATCTTCGTTCCCCATATCTGATTCCCCCCCCCCCAAAAAAAATGTTTTGGGGACTGATTTACAAGGCAACTCCAGCTGCAAACAGGCTTTTTGCAGTCCAAGGTCACTGTCTTGCCCCCTCTTTTCCCAGCACCAAATCGCCCTGACCACAACTTTGCTTTCCTCCCCCCACAGCTTCTTTGGTGCATGGTAAACTTAATGGAGGGCTCCTTATTGGACCGCCTGCTGCAATGAACAATGTAAGAATGGTGGAACCGGAAGGTTATTAAATCAAACAGACAGAGAGACAGAAAACCCCACTTTATAAGCCGAGTACCTGAGGGCAGCACCTTGAAATGATAAAGTACAAAATCCAAAGGATGCATCAAGATTAACATTTATATACTTCTTCTAAAGGAGCCCTCCCACTTAGCTTGGGTTTGTTTTTTTTTTTGTTAGAGAGTAAATATAAAAATGCAAGTTACCATACGGTTCATTTGTTTAAAAAGAGATCTCTTCGCTACCAACTCCCTTTCTACGCAGCGAAGCAGCTAGCTTTTCCCATATGCTTCTCTTTGCTGCCCAGGTTCGAAAATCCATTACAGAACTCAAGCAAGGAAACTCAGGAAGACACGACAGCCAGGGCTAAGCTTTTAAAAAGTCATCGTCCACATATCCTGGGGTAAAACCGCACACTTGCGCACTCTCTCTCTCTCTCTTTTTTTTTCTCTCTCTCTCTCTCTCTCTCTCACACACACACATACAGTTGTAGCAAATCTTTTAAAGGAACAATCAACAAACCTTTCAAGAGGGGCCCTTTAAGTATATCCGTCTTCCGACGTAGCCTGCCATGAAGCCATCAACAGAAGTCACAAGTAAACACCTCACCCGTCCTTTTATTTATTTATTAAAACTGTCATCATGGCAACAAGCTCTCATGATGTACCAGAATGGCACGCATAATTCACAAGCGCAGAGATATTATGAGTTTGGACACTCTCTCCTTGACTTCATGCTTGGTTTAAACACACACAGAGAGAGACAAACACAAAGCCCCAGGGCTACAGAAAATAGAATGGGCCTTGTTGTACTCTTATTTCTGTGAAGGACTTAAGGAGAAAGAAGGGTTGGTCCAAGGCATATTGATGACTGAGGCAGAGCAGCAAATGGTGTCTCGCGCTTCTCACCCACCCCCAGCCAAGACGCTTAGAACCAGTGGTGGGTGGTGGCCATAGGGCGGAAGCCAGGGAGGTCAACAGTAGGTGGCGCCAGAGCCAGTGGACAGGCAGAGCCAACAACTTCTGGTTTTGTCGCCATCCTCTTCCTCCCTGTTGGGTTCTACAAGGGCAACACTGAAAAGAAGGAGGAGGCAGCTGATAGCCAACACCACCCCTTGGGCTGGGTGTAGGTAAGAAGGCAGGCAGGTGGGGGCTGCTGATGCCACTGAGGTGGTTGGGGGCTGTGCCCCATTTGCCCTAAAGGAGCAGCCTCCACTCCATAGTACCCAAGGTCAGTACTCAAGGTCAGTCAAGTGGCTTTGTTGTGTCTCCACTATCAGAGGCAGTAGGCTTTTGAGTACTAATTGCTAGAAACCACAGGCTGGGAAAGTGCTGCTGTGTACAGATCTTGCTTGCGAGCTTCCCATGAGGCATCTGGTTGGCCACTGTGAGAACAGGACAGTGGACATTGGTCAGTTTGGACTGATGCGGCACTGTCCCACCAATCTCAGTCTGCCCTCAGCTAGCCACCATCTTCCTACCTTCTTAATTCCCGCCATTCCAGAGAGTTGCACTGCCTTTTGGCTTCCTCCTCCTTAATCTCATTGTTGCTCTTGTAGAACTCAGCAGGGAGAAGGTCAGGAACAAAACTAGATTTAGCTCTGCCTATCATTGGCTCTGGCGCCACCTACTGTTGGACCTCCAGGCCTTCTGCCCCACCAGTCCCAATGGGCACCCAGATGTTGGACTGATTGGGACACTGATTCTTCTTAATTAGGCCAATGGCTGCATAAAATTGGGCCAAAGGCTGTAAGATTGCTTATAGCCTACTCCAGGTTTTTTTTTCTTTCCAATTCTACAAAGCAAATCTCCTGACAGGTCCACGGGACTTGCTTATTTCAGTGGTTCTTTATTTCCAAGAAAATAGCATTTTCTTCCTTGTCATTACATCTGTTGACCTCCTCCATCACCATCTAAGAGGTTTCAGCTTGTAAGCGCTAGACTCAAATTGACTAGATGGATTTTTCCGGGAAGGGCTTCAAAAGAAAAAGCTAGCTATTAAATACCACCTAAGTGCTCTCCATTTGTTCTCTTCCACCTCTCGCAGCATTCTGAAAAATAACAGCATGGAGCATGTTCCAAATAAATTATTCCATCCCTTTCTTTTCATCAGGATTGATCCTAAGAAACATCACCCAAGTTGCCCTGAAAACCATTTCATCTACAAAACGAAACAAAACTTCTAAAACTCTTTTCTGGTTGTCCTTGAAATTATCCACAGTGAATCTGCATCGCTATTGTTGCTAATTAATTACAGAGGCTGCAATCCCAGCTTCATGTTTTTATCATTTTAAAAAGAGTGTAAACAAGTACAAAAATACAAAATACAGAAAAACAGAGGGCAAATCCAACTCTCTTAAACACTTGTGAGAAATTGGAAACCCTAAAAATTGCTCACCTCTCCCCTAAAGGCAACCCATATATATTATACCAGCACAATTAAGCAGCAGATATGGGGACATCACCTTGCCAACAAAGGTCCCTATAGTTAAAGCTATGGTTTTCCCAGTAGTGATGTATGGAAGTGAGAGCTGGACCATAAAGAAGGCTGATCGCTGAAGAATTGATGCTTTTGAATTCTGGTGCTGGAGGAGACTCTTGAGAATCCCATGGATTGCAAGAAGATCAAACCTATCCATTCTGAAGAAAATCAGCCCTGAGTGCTCACTGGAAGGACAGATCGTGAAGCTGAGGCTCCAATACTTTGGCCACCTCATGAGAAGAGAAGACTCCCTGGAAAAGACACTGATGTTGGGAAAGATGGAGGGCACAAGGAGAAGGGGACGACAGAGGACGACATGGTTAGATAGTGTTCTCGAAGCTACCAGCATGAGTTTGACCAAACTACGGGAGGCAGTGGAAAACAGGAGTGCCTGGCTGCTCCGGTCCATGGGGTCACGAAGAATCGGACACGACTAAACAAAAACAACAACAATATGGGGAAAGCCCCAATGAATTCAATAGGAACGTAAGAAACTACGTTTGACTATAAAGTGTACATAGGTTTGTGAATCTGCTTCCCTGCATGCCACTCTTTCATTCCCACCCTCACCCAGTCCAGCTCCAATAATGAAAATGAGTCCAATGTAGCAGGGTCTTCAAGCAGCCCAGCAACTCTCCCCCCAATTTACAGCAAAACTGGCAAGCATTTGCTCAACCACAACAATACTTGGTTAAGTTTCCAACTGGGGTTAAAATGGGCCAATCATAAATCCCTCTTTTTTATTGCCCTGGTTTCTCCGTAACACCCACTTTTTGTTTCACAAAAAACATGTTCTCCACTTTCTTTACCATGTGTTCATTGGATTTTCCATGGACCTACACAGAACCCATCTGTCCCATCCCTGTACAATCACTTGATGCTCCTTGGACCTGCATAGAACCCATTGCTTCAATTCCTGGTCTCCCTCTCGATGCTCCTCTGACCTGTCTAGAACCCTCCACTGTCTTCCCTCCATGCTTGCTTGGTGCTCCTTCTGCCCACGTGAAACCCTCTTTTGATATCCTTCTTTTTCATACTTGTTCTTGGCTTGCCGAGACTTGACATTTCCAATGCAGAAATAACATTTCAAAAAGAAGATAGAGAAGTCTCAAACAAAGATTTTTCAAATGTATTAATTTTTGCTGCAGCATAGAACCCTTGTTGGCAACTAACGAATTAAACAAGGAACAAATCTTGAACTCAACAATGCACAGAGGCCAACCGTCACTGGATCTGACACCAAATGCATTCCCAGGCAAGTTGAGACACTGAAATCCCATCTCTCAACAACAGGGGCTATGGCACACCCTGCCCTTGAGCAGACACCTTACAGGCTAGTCCAGGGATAGGAAATGGGTGGCCTTCCAGATGTTGATGTCGTGAACCCTGTCTGGACAAAGAGTTGGAGAATGCAGGGCCATCACATGAGGGTCTGGGTCTGGGTAAGGGCTCAGAGCTGACTGCGGAAGACAGGAAGACTATTGTGCCTGAGGCAGTTGGACAAGAACTTAGATAGGAATTTCCTAGACCACAAAAACCAGAGCTTGGACTCTCACAGGCAACCTCCCCTGAGCCTGAAGGACCAATGTCTCACACCACACATCACTAGTCAGGGACAGCTGTGAGTGCAGAAAGGTTATGGAACAAAGGAGGGGTCTTCAGGTCAGAGGGTTGGCCCTTAAGTTACTCAAGGTGTGGGGAGGAAGTCTGGAGTGAGAGGCATAAGAGGCCTCAATCTGCTCCCCACCTTTGTTGGAGAAAGTTGCTTGCTTGGAGCTTTCTGCAGAGAGAGAGGCATAAAAGGAATCTGGAGAAAGAGGTGGGTATAGAAGGCTTTAGTCTGCTCCCAACCATTGATGGAGAAAGATGCTCACTCAGAGCTGTCCATGGTCCAAAAACCTTCAACCAGCTTTGCTTCTTTCTCTGTAGGCTTTGGAACTGGACCAGAACACAACTCCTGTTTTCACTGGCCTCAGCAAGCACGGCCAATATTTAGGGACAATGTGATATTTATTCCAGAGACATCTGGAGGACCACTGTCCCCAGCCCAGGTATAATTCCATGCCCATTTCTCCAGAGGTAGTTTGTTTTATTTATTTCTAGTTATTTGCACCATGCCTAGGCTGGCCACTTACCCAACACCCAAAAGTGGATCACCAAAAAAGCAGACAAAGGAGAATGCCAATTTGCACAGGATTTGTATACGATTACTTGAATGCACCAATGCAAACTTAGATATATTATTGTAAGTTATAAGAAATACAATACATTTTGCCATAGTGGTAAAGACTGACCAGCTGGCCTGTGCTGACTGTAAACAGGGGAGGAAGTGCTCTCCCATCCTAAGAGTTCTTTATCTTAAAATGAGCCTTGGACTGGACATCCCATCAAATGGAGGACCAGTCCTGCCATGCATACTGTCTTGAAGTGGCAGGACAATGGAGAGGAAGAAGAGCATCCCAGTGAGGGATGCAGCCATGACTGGGACCCACTGGAGCAAGCCAGGGATGGGAAAGGAGAGGTTGGGGTTTCAGAAAGTACACACGGGGTGACAGATGCCGGCGAGGGGATGGGGGTCAGTGTGCAGGGACCAGAAGAGCAGGACCCCTCCTCAGGGCCAGAGAGGCCCCCATCTCCATGAACAAGGTGGGCTCTGAGGCAGAGGGAGCAGTGGGAAGTATGCTTGGGGAGGCTGAGGCAGGCAAGGGCCCACAGCCCAGGTGGAGTAGGCTCAGAACAGGTGAGAATCACATGCCCTGTCAAGCCCAGATGCTGCAATCAACTTGCAAGGTATAAACGGGAAGCAGAGCTGAGGTGCTGGTTCTGCTTAAATGTTGATGGACCTCAGCTTAGATGCTCTGGCACCTCTATGGGACTGTGCTTTGGTTTTGGCTTTGGACTGTTTTTTCTGACTGATGGACTTTGGGTTTGGCTTACTTGGATTGACCCTAGACTATGTTCCCTGACTTTGGATTTGACATACTGTATACACCAGCAGGAGGGACGCGGGTGGCTCTGTGGTTTAAACAACAGAGCCTAGGACTTGCCGATCAGAAGATCGGCGGATCGAATCCCCGCGACGGGGTGAGCTCCCGTTTTTCAGTCCCAGCTCCTGCCAACCTAGCAGTTCGAAAGCACGTCAGAGTGCGAGTAGATAAATAGGTACCACTCTGTCGGGAAGGTAACCGGCGTTTCCGTGTGCAGCTCTGGTTCGCCAGAAGTGGTTTAGTCATGCTGGCCACATGACCCGGAAGCTGTACGCTGGCTCCCTTAGCCAATAAAGTGAGATGAGCGCTGCAACCCCACAGTTGGTCACGACTGGACCTAATGGTCAGGGATCCCTTTACCTTTATACACCAGCAGGACTTGCCGCTAGGTAGACTAGGGAGTTCAGGACACAATCAGGACTTGTTGTTGTTGTTGTTTTCATTTTGTATTTTTTGATGTAAACCACCCCAGATCTTTGGATGAAGGGTGTATATAAATGATGATGATGATGATGTAACATCAGCATCCTTTACAGCAGGGATGGGTAGTCTATGGTCCTTCAGATGTTGTTCAACTCCAACTCCCACCAGCCTAGCCAACTGTCGGGGATGAAGGGAGCTGTAGTCCAGCAAGGTCTGGAGGAGCACAGGTCTCCTATTTCTGCTTCACATGATAATAACAACCTCATATCTCTCTTATGTTCCTCCAGCTCTACTTCTCCTCCCACAATATTCTTTCCCTTATAAGAACATGAGCTATTATCAAATCCTGTAAACTTTTCAAGAGAATTACCATTGCCCTTGGCAATCCAACCCTAAATTAACAAAAAGACTCAAATGCTTGGGAAAGAGCTATATGTGAATTATGTTCTCTTTCAGGCAGGTGTTCTTGCCTTGTGAGGTCATGGAACTCCTCACAAAGCTAAGGCACCCTTCTGCGCATGCTCCTGGTTGGCCACATTGGCCAGGAACAGGAATGGTTGTCTTCATAGATTAACTTTCAGCTCATCATCAACAAACTGTCTTTGTAACAAGCCTGTTGCTTCCAGAAGGATTACTCTGCTGTGGTTTGTGGAAGATATTTGGGATTTATAACCAGGGCTGGCTTTTGTTTTTTAATTTCCCTTGACTATAGCCACATTGCTCTGGTTCAGATGTCTTGTGCTGTATACTTCCAAATATCACAATGCCTGTGCAAGTATCTAATAATAATAATAATAATAATAATTATTATTATTTATTTCTACCCCGCCTATCTGGCTGGGTTTCCCCAGCCACTCTGGGCAGCTCCCAACAGAGGACTAAAAACATAACAAAACTTCAAACATTAAAAACTTCCCTAAACAGGGCTGCCTTCAGATGTCTTCTAAAAGTCAGATAGTTGTTTATTTCCTTGACATCTGGTGGGAGGGCGTTCCACAGGGCGGGCGCCACTACCGAGAAGGCCCTCTGCCTGGTTCCCTGTAACTTTGTTCTTGCAGTGAGGGAACCGCGAGCTCCCACTCACCCCAGACTGGTGTTTTATTGTGGGTGTATTCTGCAAGATGCTATTGGCACAATAATAGCACATTCTTGATGGATTTCCTCTGCTTTAGTTTGCTCTGTGATGCTTCCCCAGTGCTGCCACATTGGCCCCATCTGCACAATACTGTGGTGGGTTGTTGTTTTTTTAGCCTCTGTTTAAAACATTTGTGTTTGGACAATACCAGGCTTAGGCAAACTTGGTCCTCCAGATGTTTTTGACACTACAGTTCCCATCATCCCTGACCACTTGTCCTGTTAGCTAGGGATGGCGGGAGTTGTAGTCCCAAAATATCTGGAGGGCCAAGTTTGCCTATGCCTGGGCAATACTATCCAGACACGTAGAGGTTTACATGTTTAAAACTCTCTTTAGTTGGTAGCTGGTTTTAATATTGCTTTTAGACAGAGATATATAATGCTTTTAACAACTTGTTTTTAGCTGCTTTTGCTGGTAGTTTTAATATTTCTTGTAAATTACTTAAAGGTTTTGTTACAATCAAGCAGTATATATAAATTTTGTTGAACAAATTAGTAAAACTAGGCCTTGCTTGCCTCTGAAACAATACATTCACACATCTTATCAAGGATTCTAGTAAAATCTACTTAGTGAATATTCTTGCTCCATTCCTGCTTCCATCCTCACTTTCCTTCACAAGCAGTGACCTTCTCAAAGCCTCCATCCCCGTTTTCTCTTGACTGCTTCACTGTCGAGCACAAAGGAGGCACATTCCCCATCCTTCAAAGCTCATTTAGCCGAACAGAGCTGCCGTCATCCTGAAACGCAAGCTTTTCATGCAAAATTCATACCCACATCTCTGCAGACATGGCTTTTATGATGCATTAAGCTGTAACGTCAAGCTAAGCTGCAAACACGGCTACGCTTGCTCTGCAAAACGTCAAGACACTAATAAGGGAAGGTGGCAACTATTAGGGTGGGGGTGGGGGGGTCAAATCTACTCTGGCTGTGCTGAAGATTAAAGCAGGATTGTACAACAACACATCACCCGTCCCCTCTTCAGTTTAGAGGTTGATGGGTCTGAGTTCAGCTGATGCCAATAACTCCAACACGGAAAAAGTTAGCAAGGAAATGTCTTGGCGGCTGGTGCCTATTAGAAATGGTAAGGCAGAAGGCAAATGACCAACAGGAGGTGGAGCCAGAACCAATGATATGCGGAGCTGACCGATTGCAAGTAAGAAAACTTTCAGGTAGGTGCTGGCTAGCTGAGGGCAGATGGAAGCCGGTGGAGTAGTGCCCCTTTGCCCTAATGGAGCAGCTGCCCGTGACTACATGGCGGACACCATGAGCTTCAGAGTCAGAATCCTACGCTGGTTCACTGTGCCACCAGCATCTGCTGGATGGTAAAGTGAACTGCTGGGATATCAAACTAGGCAGTGGCATAGCGTGGGGGTGCAGGGGGGGCCGGCCGCACCGGGCGCAACATCTGGGGGGGCGCTCACACTCGCAGCTCTCTGCCCCTACTAAAATCCACGGGTTAGGGGGCGCAAATTACTTGCCTTGCCCCGGGTGCTGACAACGAACGCTACGCCACTGAAACTAGGAGACTTGGCACCAAAGTCCGGAATCTTTCTGGCTCACCCAGGGGCCAATCTGGCTGCATGTCCTGACGACTAAGGGGGCCACTTAGACATTTCCAAAAACAGAGAGAACGAAACAGGACACCAATTTGCCTATCAATTGCATGTACTAGTTTACATGTAAAGATGAAGATAATTGTTAATAATTACTATAATTTAAATAGGCATTCAATCCTAGTAGGGATCCATGCAGAGGGTCTTCTCGGTAGTGGCGCCCACCCTGTGGAACACCGTCCCATCAGATGTCAAGGAAATAAACAACTATCTGACTTTTAGAAGACATCTGGAGGCAACCCTATTTAGGGAAGTTTTTAATGTTTGATGTTTTATCGTGTTTTTAATATTCTGTTGGGAGCCGACCAGAGTGGTTGGGGAAACCCAGCCAGATGAGTGGGGTATAAATAGTAAAGTAATAATAATAATAATAATAATAATAATAATAATAATATCACTGTGACCAGGTAACCCGTGTGCCTGTTCAGTCTGCTATCCAGGTGCTGCTAACTTCAAGGTCCTACACCTGTTCTCCCTTCTTAGGGGTGTTTGACTTTAAGCTGACCTCAGAGTAGACACCCTTCAAATAGAAGGCAATTCTCCAACATTTTTCAAACGGAAGATAGGACACCCTAGTCATAGCTCAAGAGTCTGGCAATTTCCAGGGCTAAAGCAGTCCCATCATCCCTGACCATTGGCTAAGCTGGCTGGGGATGATGGGAGTTGTAGTCCATCAATGCCTGGGTATTCAAGGTGGAAGAAAACAGGACTAGAAGTTGAGGGTCAGTGCTCCACCACTGAACCAGAGCTCCTCAAGCCCAAGATGCCACAGATCTCTGGGCCACAGACTCCAATTCCAGGTCCAGCAAGCACTGGGGAGTGGGTGTTGTGTTGAAAATGGGCCGAACAGCCCCAATAGAGCACCAGATGCCCTAGTGAGTTAC
Organism: Podarcis pityusensis; assembly: GCF_964106645.2. Lineage (NCBI taxonomy): Eukaryota > Metazoa > Chordata > Lepidosauria > Squamata > Lacertidae > Podarcis > Podarcis pityusensis. The sequence goes on from NC_138039.1 coordinate 12,991,703, forward strand.
CTCAGGAGCACAGAACCTTTTTCAGCCTGAGTGTCACATGGCAGTTATCAGTGGGGACAGAGGCAAAGCGGGAAACGCAACTAACGTAAATTTCATCTCTGTATGGTAGATTGTTTTCTACATACATTCACACACTCCTCTCTGTCGCCCATCCGGGCAGGCAAGAGGAATGATCAAAGTTCAAAGATATTTGCCAGTCAGGGAATAACACCCAAGGAGGACATGAAACAGTGACACATGCAACCAATGCTTTTTTGGGAGGTACAAAATGAGGTGCCAGTACTTGTATCTTGATTAACGTGCAAAATGGCTGCCATGGGCAGAAAAAACAGAGAGAGAGAGAGGTGTCAGTACTTCATTAAAAAAGCAGATAAAAGCAAGAACATAATCAGAGAGTGACTGTTAGGCATGGAAGTCTATACCAATGGTGGCCAGCTGAATTGGGTCTCAGAAGCCCTTCCATTCCTTCCCTAAGCACTTATAGAACTGAGCAGGCAGGAAAATGGGGACCTAGCTAGAATTAGTTGGCTTTTCTGTCATTGGCTATAGCTCCCCCTACTGTTGGCCTCCTGCCCTACCAGTATCAATGGGCACCAGCCACTCCTGACTCGAAGTTGTTATGGGGAAGTCCACCTGTTTCTTCCTCTGCTCGGTCAGATTTCTGGCTTTGGGCTGGCCTGTCTCTGTGCATGTTTTAACTCAGCTGGCAGCCCACAGTTATCTGAGAGGCCTGCCTGCCTACCCTCAACTTCAGAGTCTGACAAGGTAAGCTCAAGACCTAGTTCCCCCATCACATTGTGGCCACATCCATACCATAATCCTGAAGCACTTGTGCCATTTTAAGGGCCATGGCTTCCCCCAAAGAATTCTGGGAACTGTAGTTTGTTAAAGGTGCTGAGAATTGCTATCAGCACTTCCCATAATTCTTTAGGAGGGAAGCCATGGCTCTTAAAGTTGTAGATGAGTGTTTTCAATGCATGGTCTGAATTTGTGTAAAACCTGCTTATTGGGCCCACAATGGGCCTCTTTTTATAAGCTGAATTTTGGAAGAGAACTGCGTTGGGCTCTCTTCTGACCTCCACCATACCGCCACACTTTTAGAAGATACTAATAACTGAGGAGAAAAGGAAAGAACATCTTTTAAATGTAAAAAGTAAAGGTAAAGGTACCCCTGCCCGTACGGGCCAGTCGTGTCCGACTCTAGGGTTGTGCGCTCATCTCACTCTAGAGGCTGGGAGCCAGCGCTGTCCGCAGAAACTTCCGGGTCATGTGGCCAGCGTGATGAAGCTGCTCTGGTGAGCCGGCACCAGTGTCACACACGGAAACGCCGTTTACCTTCCCGCTAGTAAGCGGTCCCTATTTATCTACTTGCACCCGGGGGTGCTTTCGAACTGCTAGGTTGGCAGGCGCTGGGACCGAGCAACGGGAGCGCACCCCGCCGCGGGGATTCGAACCTCCGACCATGCAATCGGCAAGTCCTAGGTGCTGAGGTTTTACCCACAGCGCCACCCGTGTCCCTCTTTTAAATGTACGTATCCATAATTTAGCCAAGCTTGCATTGTTCCTTGTTGACAAGAAGCCAAGCCTTAAGACACAAAGCTTCTTTCTCATGTACTGAAGATGAAACTTTGCCTTTGGCACATTTCAAAATGTGTTTTGGAAACACGACGGAACAGTAGATTATTATTATGATGCGTTATATACAAAACACTCGCCCACTGGCATCGCGTATGAGAGGGGAAGGTGAGCTACACAACCAAGAGGCAGACCAAATGACGAGGTTTCAGAACCTGCATTCAAAACCCTGCACACTTTTAGAGTCTTTGCTCAACCATCTTGAGTGTCTCTGCACAACCACACTTCCTGGTTGGAGATAAAGTGCCTTAGCATCTTTACCCATCCGCCAGGCCCTTCTGCTCTCCCCACATCCGAGCAAAGAGCCTGGACTGAATCATCAACGGCCAGGAGCCAGAGGAGAATGCCACACACAGAGGGATGGGGGAAGAACAGTGGCTCAGTGCACATTTAAGGGCAAAATGACTTAATTTGCACTTTCTGAAACAATACAAGTAGTGAAACACAGCCATCCTTCAAAATTCAGCTTCTCCAAATGTTGTGGCACAGTGCTCCAAACAAGGAATTTTTTTTATTTAAAAAAATACATATATTGGGGAAAATGTGCATAAAATTGTTATAGAACATGTACCTCCCCCACAAGACACGGGATCACAGAATAGCAAAGTTGGAAGGGACCCTGAGGCTCATCTGGCCCAACCGCCCGCAATGCGGGATTTTTTTGCCCAACGCAGGGCTCAAACCCACAACTGTGAGATTAAGAGTCTAATGCTCTACTAACTGAGCTCTCTCACACACAATGAATCTATTGTTGAAAAATAACATACAGAAATGCATTATGTTATGGCAAGTTGCCTGCCAGAGTATGTACATTAGTTGAAACTGCCTACAAAAATATGTTTATTAAGAATAATTTTGCACTCAAACGTTAACAGATTTTAATTAGGATTTTAAAAAGAAAAAGAAAAATGCAAATTGCTGCAGAAATGTGGAGAACTAAATTTCAGACTTGAAACTGAGAACTGAAACTGATATAGCTGTTCATTTCTACATACACACATACCAATTTTCATTGTAATTCCTCTTGGAAATCAACCTCAGTTGAAAAGCACAGCATAAATTGAATAAAATGGCAAACAATGATCTCGTCTCGGTCAGTAATACAAGCCAAACTGCACATCTCGGGATCTGTCCTGTGTTCTTTTGCATATATGACAATGCAACAGGTGCAGGAGCTCAGCGTTACAGCACCATCGATAGCCTTGCCCTCTGTGAATTTGTCTAATCCTCTTCCAAAGGCCTTGCAATTAAAGCGTCACAGAGGTATCCAAGGAAGATTCAGATTCAGGTGTCAAAAGGGCCTGCACAAAATCTCACCTCTCCTTCTGCATCTTTCCTTATTTGAAAGACTTCATCATTGAAAGACTGGATAGACACATCTCAAGCAACCGCTCCCCCCTCCCAAAACATGATAGTTAATTCTTTAGTTAACTCTGCTCCACAGGAACAGAAGAGATGATCCTTCTGATTTTCTCTTCTTTCATTCCCTAAGTAAAGCAATGATCACCTCCAAGCCAAGCAAGCATCTCAGAAGGTTTCCTGTGCACTTGGTCTGCCTCAGGCTGCCCCACAGTCCTCTCTCTATGAGTTGGGCTTCTCTTACCCACCCCTCTGTCACCCAAGCGTACGTGAGGTGATTTTAACTCGTTTTCGTCTTCACCAGAACAACTTGGGCCCGAAATGTCTGAAAGACCACCTTCATCCCCACAGGCCCTCTTGCGTGTTAAGATCAGCAAAGGAGACTCATTTGGTATGATTCTCATTATTATTAATAATAACAATATCCCACCTTTTCCTCCAAGGAGATCAAAGTGGCATAAATGGTCCCCCCCCCCTTAATCACTACAACAACCCTGTGAAGTAAGTTAGGCTGAGAGACAGTGACTGGCCTGAGGTCACCTGGTGAGCTTCATGGCTGAGTGGGGATTTGAACCCTCTTGTCCCATGTCCTTGTCCTACACTGTATCCACTAAACCACCACAGTGGCTCTCTGAAATTGTTGTTGTTGTTGTTCTTGTTGTTCTTGTTCCTTATCCATCCTTCACCATAAGGTCCCAAGGCAGGTCACAGCAATTTAAAATTCAATAATTAAAAAAGCAGTTAAAACAAATTCCAGTCACAGAAATGGGGTAGGTTCTGAAAAGACATATATCAAGGGTCAAAGGCCAGGGCAAAAATATGTGTCTTCAGCATGTGGTGGGAAACTATACAAGAAAGGTGCCAGACACACCTCTATTGGGAGAGAGTTCTGCAAGCTAAGAGCTGCCACAAAGAATGCCCTCTCTTGAGCCACCCCAACCCCCCTGAACTTCTGAGGGTGGTGGAACTCCCAAGAGGGCCTCCTCTGCTGGTCTTCAGGGATGAAGAAGGTCTGCAGGATACTTCCACCAGCCTCAGAAGCATGGACATAGCCAGGGTGTGCAGCTGCCCTCCCAATCAAATAAATAAAAATGCTTAACTAGCTGACCAGTTGCCTCACAGATAATTCAGTTCTGCCGCCAAAAAAACACAAAGCTTGCCCCCCCCCTCAAATAAATCCTGGCTAGGCCCATGCTCAGAAGTGTGGGGAAAGCTGGTCTAGAAATGGGCATTACCTGTGGCAGACTCTAAACTGTGGCACTCCTTCCTCACAAAGGTTCATTTACCACCTGCATCTCCCTTTTGCTGTATACCACAAAGATGCCTCTTTATCTTGGTCTCTGATGAGTATTTTGCTTTGTGGGGCCCTCCTCATTTGCTGGATGTATACTGTTCAGTTTTTGAATGCTTTTTCTTGGCTTTTTTAAAATACCTGTAACCATTTTATCTGTGTTTATAACTGTATATTATACTGTAGCAACCCACCCTGGGACCTTACGCTGAAGGGCTGGCAAGAAATCTTACAAATAAACAATGAATAAAAATCTTGACCATTCCTGCTTATGCCAGCCTTGCAAGTTGAATGCCGTTGTTTGCTGAAAGTGTTAGGCTAGCTAGATGCAAAGTTTGCGTTATATTTTATCTTGTACCCTGCTTATCTCTGTCCCTCTTCTTTAATCACTGTTCTCTACCGAAATAAACTCTCTATCATTTCGAATGCTGGAGGTTGGTTGGTTGCTTTTAGATTGCTACAGTTTTATCTCCCCCACACCAGGCTCCTCAGCAGCATGTCCCAAGGTCTGGACAAACAGAGAAGCCAGAGAGGACAGTCCCATTCTTGCATCTAGAAGAGTGTCTGCTGACATTTCCCAGTTTCAAGGACAAGAGCCCAAAAGTTGCGGGTTTCCCTGATCCCCACTAACTTAGAGGCTTATACAGTGGTACCTCAGATTACATACACTTCAGGTTACATATGCTTCAGGTTACAGACTCCGCTAACCCAGAAATAGTACCTCGGGTTAAGAACTTTGCTTCAGGATGAGAACAGAAATCGCGTGGCAGCAGTGAGAGGCCCCATTAGCTAAAGTGGTACTTCAGATTAAGAACAGTTTCAGGTTAAGAACGGACCTCCGGAACGAATTAAGTACTTAACCCGAGGTACCACTGTAATACAGTGTAATACATTGGTACCTCAGGATGCGAACGGGATCTGTTCCGGAGCCCCATTCGCATCCCAAAGTGAACGTAACCCGTGTCCACGCGTCTGCACATGCACGGGTCGTGTTTCAGCGCTTCCACGCATGCACGCGATGTCATTTTGAGCATATGCGAATGCGCACGCGGCAAAACCCGGAAGTAACGCACTCCATTACTTCAGGGTTGCCGCAGAGCGCAACCCGAAAATATTCATCCCGAAGCGTATTTATCCTAAGGTATGACTGTATCATAATGTTGTGACCTAAAGCTTAGAACCATCTATGAATGGTGTTTTACACCGTTGCACAGTAGATGTACGCACAAGGCTTAGTGATTGCCCCACTTGTGAGAGCCCTTGGCATCGGGCACAGCAAAGGAAATAACTCGGCATGAAATTTGCATATTCCGATTTATATATAAAGATTCCACTGGGAAATTTAAGTGGTTGGTGGCTGCGGTTTCAGCACTACACTCTAGAAAGCAGCCAGGTGTCCTATAAGCAAAGATTTCACTTTGTTTTTCGTTTATAAAAAGTAGGAAGGGGCAGGAATTAGGGATAGGCGAATCTGTCCATTTCAGTTTCTCACAGTTTCTCATTTCCCCGTGCTTCAGTTCTCCAGATCTCCACATCGGTTGGTGAATTCCTTTTTCTCTCGCGCGGAAATTCATCAGTGCTGTTGTGAAATTTCTCCTAATATACACCTTTTGGTGTGCAACCAAATATGTTTTTGCAAGTAATTTCAACAAATGTAATGCATCCTGCATGTTACTTTTACAAATATATGCCTTTCTATGCACACTTTACCCCCCACCATATGCATTCTTGTGCACATTACTTGGCCAGAAAACTGCACTGAAAAATTTGGAGAAATGCAAATTTCAAAGGATGGTTTTGTTCTGGTTCATATATTGATTCAGAAAGTGTAGAATAAGTAGCTTCACCTTAAAATGAATAAAATTTCTCCCCCAACCCCAAACAGGATGTATAGAGGTTGCCAGGACAAACAGTTCAGGCCCACAACACCACCACCTCACACCTTCCCGTGATGTAAACATCACAGAGCTAGACAGACCAAGGGTCTCAGTCAATAACAAGCAGCTTCCTAAATACTGGAAGTATCTTTGATTTTGCCCTGCTGTTACATTTGTGCCCTTTGCCCCTGTGCATATTTGACAATCACTGACCTTCTCCAGTTTCTCAAAATGTTCTCGCAAGAACTTCATCGGCCGGTCAGGTTTTGCTATGCAGAGGTTGACAATGCACTCTTTCAGAATCTGCTGGATGTTATGCTTCTGAACGTAGCGTTCACATCCCTTCAGGCTCTCGTCGTCTTCCGCATTGCAAGAGGATGAAGCAGCCATCTTTGTGACTGTAAACAGACAAGAAACCTGTGTGAGAAAACGGCATGGTGTTTCAAGAATCATAAGCCATTCTCCAAAGTCTTCAGGTGTACAAAACAGGACAGAAATCAAGTTTTCAAATACTGGGCAAAAAGTAACTTTCAGTATCTCAGTCCTATCAAATCATCTGCCAGCAACAAAGAATATACACTGCATGTTTTCACCCAAAAGGCTTGAATAGCAAACCTACAATGTAGCAGTCCTTAAATGTTCAGTGTGTTATAAGTCATAGGCTCTTCATTAGAAGTTTACCCCCCCCCCCAAAAAAAGTGGAAATGATCTTTCTACATAATCTTCTGCCCCTTCTGCATCATGGAGCAAAAAATACCCTAGCTCTGCCTGCACTAGACTGGTTTGCTATTAAATATTTTTTCACAATAATTGTTGGACACTGGTTTTTGGGAAACTGATCTTTATCTAATGGACCCAGTGAGCTGGTGGCTTGGCTTTTTGGCATACAGAACACCCCAAAGCTATTTCCTTTCCCCTCTCTGCAAATTCCAAAGAAACCATTGCATACTATTGTCAAATTCTGAACTGTTCAGTTCATTCTCCAGCTAATGTGGTACAGAGAATAGCACCTCCACACCTTTTTGTGTGTGTATTTATGGTTCTAGATATTAGTGCAGAAAAATATCTCAAGGAAACAATATTTGTTAGTGAAAGACAATAAACCAGCACTCCTCTTTCATCAAAGCAAACAAGAGGGTGAATGACCCATTCCTCCCGTCAATGCATTTCGGACTCCAAGCTCGTCCAAAATAAAAGGACACGTGTTTGAACTGCAACTGAGATTGATTGGAATGTGCAAACAAGAGAGTGGACTGTGTGGTGTCAATCACTGATTGCATTTCCCTCTCTTTAGGTAAGCGTAGATCCAAGATTTGGATGTGTTTTGCATGCACGGATCCCCCATTGGCGGAGAACCTGACATCACATATTTTTGGAAGGTGATCCCCACAAGACTTCTAAGAGAGGAGGAACAGCAGGTCCAATCTCTTGTCAAACTGAATCTCAAATTACTGGAAGAAGATTAAAATTTGGGAGAAAACTGAGAAACGGAGCAACAAATAAATAAAATTGCACAGCCTTAAGAGCTGCGCAGCGAGGGAAACCTCCTCCCCTTCCTTGTGCATCCTTCCCAAAAGAGCAACATCTCTTAACACTGTGAGTGATTCAGACTGAGGGTTGCAGTCAGCCAACATCCTCATCCCTTGCTGGGGTTTGATTTATACATGGGGAAAGGCTGTCTCCCCAAGCATTCCCAATGCCTCCTTATATCCCCCAACAAAGCACCATCGCAGTCTCTCTCTCTCTCCCTCTTTCTCGCTCTCGATGGAGAAGGAGGGGTATCCTTCATCCTCTTCCCCCTCCCTCTTCCACCGTCTCCATCAGCAACAGCCCTTTGTGCTGAATTAATTCTCTCAGCCATTGTTGCTGGGGGAACAGCTGCCAAAAGCAAGCAAGGGAGGAAGGAGGGATGGAGAGAGAGGAGGGCGAGTGGGGGGAAGAGATCAGAGATCCCCTCTCCATAGCGCTAGCGGGACAAGAGCAGGCTGCGTGTGCAATGCCAGAGGGGACCATAGCTAAATACCTGAGTTGCTGGATCAGCGACAAGCAGCAGCGGCAGCTACAAACCTCTTCCTCTTTTAGCTCCCGTTATTCCGCAGTGCAGCCTCCTCCTCTTCCTCCTCCAGCGGCTGGCTGGCTGCTCGTGAATCCCCCTTTCCCCTCCTCCGTGTGCTTTCAGAAAAGCCCCGGCAAAAGAGATCCCCGCTACTTATCCACCCCCAGATTTGTCTGCCTGCCTGTGTTTTGACCCCCCCCCCTTTTCTTATTCCCCTTGCACACAAAGCGTTAAGGCTCTGTTGCGCTAGCAGCAGCTAACCCACACACACAGGAAGTCCCAGCTGGCTGTCAGTCATAGGCAAGTTCAGCCTCCCTCCTGCATGGAGAGAAAACACACACACACACACACACACACACACACACACAGGCTGGGAAGGAACATGCTCCAGGCCCTGTGCGATGCTTGTGGTTATGTTAGTCCAGTCACTTGCTTGGGGGATGATGCTGCTGCTGCTGTTATTTTAAACTCACCCAAAATGGAACAGGTAGGGGAGAACTGGGGCACCGGTGGAGAGGCGAGGATCTGGGGTGATGGCTTAAAGAAGCAAGGATTTGGTGCCTGTTGGGACTAGTGGGGCAGAAGGCAATGAGTCCAGCAGTGGCTGGAGACAGAGCTGATGGCTGATGTAGCTAAAGCCAATGGCAGACAAAACACACTAAATCTAGTTTGCTCCCCACCCTCTTCCTACCTCCCAGGTTCTGCAAGGAGTAATCCTAAAGAAGAGGAAACCGATAGACAGCGTGACCCCCTGGACTTTGACTTTTGTTGGCCTCTGTCTGTCTTTTCAGACCTGGTATCCACCTGTAGCTGAAGCATACATCTGAGGACTATTTTTTAATTTCACTGTACATTTGTATGGTGGCAGTGCTGCTGTTGTGACTCATCCTAGGTCAGGCTGTGACCTATAATGTGTCCTGAAGACTAATGTATTGTACATATGCTCATCTGGGTCGCTTGTGAACAGATTGTGCACTATAATACACTTCCCTTACATGAAGGACCATAGCTCAGTGGTAGAACATAGGCTTTTCATGAGGAAGCTCCCAGATTCCGTTCTTGGCATCATGAGTTAAAAGGGTTCAGGCGACAGCTTACACCAGGGCATAGCTGTCAACTTTTCCCTTTTCTTGCGGGTAATCCTATTCGGAATAAGGGAATTTGCCTTAAAAAAAGGAAAACGTTGACAGCTATGCACCAGGGGCGTGATTTGTAGCAGATGACCAAGGATTTCTGACTCCCTGTTGTTTAACAGTAGCAACAGTTCTCCTTCTCCCAAAACCAAGCTGCCAAAATGAAGAAAAGAGGGGTGACAGGGATACATTTTTATGACTTAAATTTGCCATTGATCCAGCAAAAACTGATGTTTAATGTATCCTGGCCTCCACAATATTTTTACAGGAAGGCACTGTGTAATACAGAAAGATACTGGAGGTGTAATGCTGGAAATATCTCACTGAAACTTATTATGAGAGCATGCCCAGTGATATTTTCTTTTTAGTCTGAAGTTATCCAGGTTAGGTTTTTTATTGGCAAAATCCTTGAAATTTGCAAATGTACATGCAGTTTTAAATTACATTCCTGTAGTATGAGGATTAATGGCAAAACAACAAAGTAGATTTTGTGAGCCTTTGTGGTTGCTGAGAGACTTCTACTTCGAGCTGGAAGGATAAACATCCACCACCTATTTTGCAATGGTCTGAGGATCTCACTGCCCTTGCCACATTTGAACACATTTCTTATGTCTGAAATCTGTTTCATTATGTTTTTATATTTCATTGTTATTTCTCTTTTTTATTGTACACTGCTTGGGTATTTTGATGTTTAGCGGTCTACATGTTCTGCAAAATACATAGACATAAATAAACAAATTGTACCATTCTGTCTCAGCTGGCAATCTTGCATCAGTGTTCTGAATGAAATGAAATTTCTGGACCCTCTTCAGAAGCAGACCCATCCATATTCAATGTATTGCAGTAATCCAAACAGGAGGCTATCATGGCATGGATAACAGAAGCCAAGCTAGGGTTAAAAGGTGGTTCTTACCACAATGACAACCTTCTTCTTCACTGACAAAGATGGTCAAAACGTACATCAAAACAACATATCTGATATTTTAAGTCAGAGAGGGGGAGCCTGTGACCCTCCCAGCTGTTGCTGCACTACAGATCCCATCATCACTAGCTATGCTGGGCAGAGGCAAATAGCAGCTGGATCTGAACATCATGAGTAACCCATCTTTTTTGGCCCTTTCTGTGTCCTGATATGTCCACCCCTAATGTTGTAGCAATTACGGTAAACATGAAAGCAGCAGCATGGGAGTGGTGTTTCCAGTTATCTCACTCCTTGCCTTTATGAGGCCTTGCAAATTGCTGCAGGGGAGAGTCTGTTTTTAGGACCAAGGGGTGTTTTTAGGACCAAGGGGAAACCATCCAGCTCTTGTTATTTTTGCTATTTACAGATGGAGTAATGTTGTTAATGTAATCTTGTTATATTTATAGAACTTAAATCACGTGTATGTTCTGGTATGTTGTTACATTTGCTTTCGTTTCATTGTGAAGTTGCTTTTGCACTGTTTAGCCCTGCTTTCTCTGTCATAAGCAGCTTTGAGCATGATTTTTTCAGCGTGTGTGGGAAAACGGCAAAAAAAATCATGAACGAATGAGTGAAAAAGTAAAGGGAAAGTGCTTTCTTATCATCTGTCATTTGAATTTAAAGCTATTCTCCTATTATTTGCTAGTAGAATCTCCACTTTGCTAGTAAGAATGCTGAAGTTCCACTTGCTGCTCATGTTAACCACACTCCCACTTGGGCGCACAAAACGCTGTGCGAAGGCACACACTTGCCTTGCTGTCCCAAGACCTTGCATGGAGCCTTGTATGCCTCCTTCCCGCAACTCCTACAGGACCACCTCAGTGAGACTGAGGGTCTTGTGGTCTGGCGGCCCAGGACCTCCACACACACTACCAAGACTTGCGTCCCAAGGAAGTCACTTTGCTGCCGTTAACACAGAGGATTGGCTTCACCCCCAGCGGCACACTCCATTGTCTCTCAAGACAACAAGAATTCAGTAACCATTGGCATTGGGTGAACGCCCCTGGGCTCTCCTTCCATGGAACTAGAAATGAATTAGTCTGTTTCCAGGAAACAGGCTGAAATGGCAGAAGTGCTTGGGGTGGGTTTGCCTTCACCCTCAAGAGGTGCACTGTCGCTTGAGACAGACAAATGCCAACAACGACGACGACATTATGAATTGCAAAGCATTTTATTTATTGACTCGTCGCTTTTGTGTTGCTTTAGGGTTCTGTCGTATGCGGCTTCGCGGCAACTTAGTAGCAGAAAAGCGTAAGAGCTCAGGCAGCGATCCTTGCTTAGTGAGTATAGTTAGCGCTGCTTTAGCGAGCCCGCGCACCCCCCCCCATCCTCCTCTTGAAGCCAAGCCGCGTCCTCGCTTTCCGGCCCCTGCCGTAAAGCACGTCGCCGGGCGCCGTAAACAAACCCCGCAGGCGGCCGAGAAGCCGCGTCGGGGCCCTTGGCAACGGGCCTAGCCGCCGCCTTCCCTTAGCAACGGGCACGCGGCAGCATGGCCGACGAGCCAGGGGCCATCGGAGACCACCACCCTCGGGTGGCCGAGGTCAGCCAAGCGGTGTCCCGGCACCTCGACCGCCTGCAGGACGGGTCCCGGCAGGCCCGCTTGCAGGCGCTGGCCGGGCTCCGCGCGGCGGTCCTGGAGCGGCCGCTGCCGCCGCCGGTGCTCCAGGAGGTGTTCGCCAAGGAGATGCTCCGGCCTCTGGCGCGCTGCCTGGTGGCCGACCCGGCCGAGCGCTGCCGGGAGCTGGCGCTGGAGCTGACCCGCCACGGCGTGAGCCAGGGCAGCCGGCCGGAGCAGGCGCTGCCCTTCCTGGTGCCGGCGCTGGCGCAGCGCCTGGGCCTCCCGCCGGGCGAAGGCGAGCCGTGCGAGGAGCTGCGCCTGGGCCTCCTGCAGCTGCTCAGCCTCCTGCTGCAGGCGTGCCGGGGAGACGCCCTGGCGCCTTACCTGCCCGAGCTGGTGCGCGCCCTGCGCAGCGCCCTCCTCGACCCGTATCCGCAGGCCAAGCGAGAGGGCTGCGCGGGAGCCGCCGCCTGCGCCAAGGCCATGCCAGGTGCGCGCAGGGGGGAGATGCGTGTGGGGTTGAGGAAGGGGCTGCCTCGTGGACTGGCGGGTGGGGAGGGTGCAGAGAAGAAGCCTGGCTTGGGGCTGGGGGGGGAGGAAAGGGGGCCAGGGCACTTTGAAGAACAGTGGAGAAAAGGTGTTTGTTCCCCCCCAGCTGGAGTTGGGTTGCTATAGGTAAAGAAAAAAGGTAAAGGACCCCTGGACGGTTAAGTCCAGTCAAAAGCGACTATGGGGTTGCGGCGCTCATCTCGCTTTTAGGCCGAGGGAGCTAGCGTTTGTCCCAAGACAGCTTTACGGGTCATGCGACCAGCATGACTAAACTGCTTCTGGTGCAGCGGGACACCGTGACGTGAAACCAAAGCGCAAGGAAATGATGTTTACCTTCCCGCTGCAGCAGTACCTATTTATCTACTTGCACTGGCGTGCTTTCGAAGTGCTAGGTTGGCAGGAGCTGGGACAGAGCAACGGGAGCTCAACTCGTCATACGGATTTGAACCACCGACCTTCTGATCGGCAAGCCCAAGAGGCTCCGTGGTTTAGACCACAGCGCAAATTCATTCACAGAATCACAGATTTGTAGAGTTGGGAGGGGCCATGGGGGGGGGATTGTACATCCAACCCCTACCATTGCAGGAATCTTTCACCCAACGTGGGACTCCACAAACTCAAGACCCTGATATGAAAAGTCTCGTGGTCTACTGACTGAGCTATCCTGTTTCATTTAAAATAAATCTCAAAGCGGTTTACCAAAAGGTAAAACCGTAAAATCAAGAAATAAGAAACCTCAACCCTTCCTTAAAACATGCAAAAGTTAACCGGCTAAAATAGATTGAAATTACCTCAACTTTCTAAGTATCCAGGTACGCGCGGCTGCAACAGGAATGTTTATAGCAGGTGCCGAAAAAGAGTGTGGCAAGACCTGCTTGATCTCCATAGGCAAGGTGTTCCCAAGTGCAGGCGCTGCCACACAAAGTGTTTGAATTTGTAGTGCAGGTATTATATGACACCTGTGAAAGTGCCAGTTGTGCCAATCAAAGCAGTCAAGTGGGCACATGCGGGGTAAGGCGATCTTGTAGGTAAACTGGACACAAGTTGATAGGGGCTTCATCTACTGATAGTAACACCTTGAACTTGGCCCAGCAGCAAATCGGCAACCAGTGCAGATCTCTGAGCGTAGGTGTTATATGCTAACAAGGCCTTACTCCTTACAAGGCCTTACTCCTTACTCCTTACTGCTGCAGCACTCTAGACTAATTGCAGCTTCCAGATCAAGCATGAGGGAAGCTCTACACATCACTGTTCCTTCTCTTAGGACAAATGAAGTTGCATAAGAAAATGAGTCTCCTGGATTAGGCCCAGGGGCCCATCTGATCCAGCATCCTCTTTTCACAGTGGCAGTAGTACTCTGCTCACCAGTGATCCCAGCGAATGGTGTTCAGAGGCGTAATGCCACTTATAGTGGAGATGGAACAGGAGCCCTGTTTTTGGCCACTTCCATGCCATATGTTTCAAGCACATGGCTTCTCCCCTAAAAAGAATCCTGGGAACTCTGGTTTGTTCAGGGTGCTAGCAATTGTAGTTCTATTTCAGGGAAGCCATGTGCTTTAAATTAATATGGTGTGGATGTGATCCCCCTACCCACATTTGCACTTAGGGAAAGGGCCGCAGCTCCTTGGTAGAGCATCTGCTTTGCATGTAGAAGGTCCCAGGTTCAGCCCCTGGTATCTCCTGGTAGGGCTGGAAAAGAACCCAGCCTAGAACCCTGGAGCATTGCTGCCAGTCAGTGTAGGCCAGGGGTTCCCAACTATGGGGACACATTTGGAAACGAGAAACTCCTGTGGGCACCACAGTACACACCTACAACTAAAATCTGCTATCAGACCTAATTTTGTATATGTGCCCTGGGGGCTGGGAGGACCCTGTGAGTGCCAGAGAAGGCATCTGTGGGCATATGTTAGTGACCCCTCGTGTGGCAAATAATACTGAGCTAGAGGACTGCTTCTGTATATAAGGCAACTACATCTTACTAAAAGACCACAGGAGAAGTGAAAACTTAACAGCCTGGGTTGCTTTTGTCTTTAAGAGCAGCAGACTGAAGAAGCCAAGTCATAGGTGGTGTCAGAAGAGGATGGGCAGTCACCCCCAAGAGACGTAATCTGCCCCCCCCCCCATGGCTAAACCAGTATGCTGGACCCTATCTGAAGGCAATTTGCACATATAAACTGGAAATCAAAATAATGCACTCATCTATGCTTACTTGAAGGTTAAAACACGATTTAAATCAATAACATTTATTCATAAGAAACATGTTTAAGACAAGAATGTTGATGTGAAATAGTTCTCTATCAAAAATGTATGATAAAGCTCACCTTGGCCCCACTTTGACCTTTCTGTGACCTCCCATTTCCACCGCCCCCTGCAGAAAATACAGAAAAAGGCAGCTGAAATGAAATCTTTCAGTAAGATTAAGATTGCTGTTCTACCATTCCACAGCACCCTTACAGATTCATTGGAGGCTGTATATTGGTAGTGTCCAAGTCTTTGCTCAGCATTCTATTATAAAACAGTGCACACACCTAACTACACTACTTCACCAGGAGTAACATAATTTTTCTTTATTTTCCTCTGCCAGATACCTTTCACATGCAGTCAGAAAGTTTGATCAATCCCTTAATGCAAGCAATTTCCCATCAACACTATAGAGTCCGTGTTGCTGTCATTCAGGCTACAGGAGCAGTGATTCAGTATGGCAATGTGAAGTCTCTGGACGATGTGCTTTCTCACCTAGCCCAGCGGTGTTTTGATGAGATCCCACAGGTAACTTGGTTCTGGTTAAATTGTAATCCAAGCAGTTATTTCTTGAAGATACATGTGAGAGACCATATTTAATATTTAATTTTAGCACTGCAATCTTGGAACAGTTTTTCTCTTTAGTTTTTTACTGTCAGATTTCCAAGACTGTTTTAAGATTTTCCTGTTTGAAATGAGGCTTTTAAAACTAAATTTATGGAACACCAGTTTGCGTGTTATGATGAAGGATAAAGTAAAAGCCTGCCTGGGTTATATTTCCTTTTATTTCTTATTTATTTATTTAATTTATATACCACCCTTCATTCAAAGATCACAGGGTGGTTTACAGTATAAAACCACAAAAACACATAACATAATAACAAACAAACCCCTCCCCCTCCATCTCAAAGAACTTGCAGGGATGTATGAAGAAAGCTGAATCTTTATTTTTAAAAGAAGTTTAACCAAAACCTCAGGCTGCATGAGTTATGGGTTGTTGTTGTTTTTTAAAAAAAGTAGTACAATGATCTGTTTTTATATTTGATGGATGTAAATGTGTCATACATTGCTTTTAAATATTTCTAGGTTAGAGAGGCTGTTACCAGTGTCACTGGAGAGTGGCTACTGCACCTGCGGGATAGATACTCTTATTTTCACAAGTTAATTCCTCTGTTACTCAGTGGCCTTACTGACGAAATACATGAAAACAAGTAAGTAGAGCTCAGAATCCAGTTTATATAATTTATGCTCTATTTGGATGTTGCAGGTCATGTATTAAAATAGAGAGTGGGACCATGCTGTCTAGCTCTACAACCGAAATGGTGTGTTCGTCCATCGCTAATGTATGTGCATTGAAATGAATGAAGGTGGAAGCTGTATGCACAAAGGCTTCCAGTCAGAAAGTAACATTTCCTGCTGTACGCAAACCGAAGGCTCAGAATACTTGCTTTCCTTCTGTTTCTCAAGCATCTGCCAAATGAAGACATATCCAAGTACCTAAGGATCTCTCATTACTTGATGACTCTCAGCTGAATTCTTTTTTTTTTTACCTCTGCACTGAAAAGTATGTCCTTTGAGTTGAAATAGGCAATATGAAAGGTCAGTCTATTCTGATTAATCTGATGGCTCATTCGCACATGCAGATTGTCCTTTGACGCTACATTCAGTGACTGGCACATGTACGACATTACAGGGACCTTAGATATGCAGCTGTGGAGATTGCCTCAGAGTATGATTTTTTTTTAAAAAAAAAATCAACACTTTCAGATTTGCTGAAAAGGAATATTGTTGTTTTTAAGTGACACATTTGTTAAACTTCTTTGTGTATGTTATATATAATGTGTGTTTTTGATGCCTTTGTTTTACTCTTAGGGAACTGGCTCTAACTTACTGGAAGAAAGTAGGCTCGCAATGGGAAAAAGAAAACGAGAACGATATTAAAGATAAACTTGACTTCTATGTTGTGCCACCTTATTATCCTCCAGGATGTGAGTATAATGAAAAAATGTTCAGGGTGCAAATTTCTTGTCCCGTTATTATCTCCACAAGCCTGTAATGAGCAGCTATTTGATATGGCAGGTACAAAGCATCTCTTAATGAGAAAGTAAAATGCAAACGTTTTGAAATATTTGGAAATTTAACGTGTTCTTTTAAAATTTGAAATATTATAAAAAACAAAATGTTTGTCTATTAGATAATCTCTTTGTAGTTAGGGGTCATGTGATGATAGAGTA